>NC_041395.2:267308546-267908546 GCF_900747795.2 Erpetoichthys calabaricus | reverse complement strand
AAATTGTTGCACCTTACATTTAGAATGTCTGCCTTGTGCTTACCACGGAAGGTGTACAAGACATAGCCAATTTGCAGGAGACTTATGTAAGACTGGGTCTAGAAGTATTATATCTCAACGCTGACTTGTTGTAAGAAGTTGCCGAGGATAAGGTTAACCATAGACAGCCCAGTTCAACACGCTGCACTTATGATCTGTTAAAACAATGACAATTGTGATGAACAGAAAATAAAGAGAAAATAAATTTGAAATGGGCTTTGGTTATTCTTAAAAATATTCAAATCAAGCTCACATTTAACAGTGGTTACTTTTGAAGTAATCTGATATAGTGCTGTTCAGTAAAGATATAATAAGTATATCTAGTAAGAGTTATGCAATTGCAAGTTTTGACAGGTAGTAAGTTTCATTATAGGAATCAATTGAAAAACATTCTCTTCTGTCATTAATTTAAATCTACTGAGGAAGTAAATTCAAGGCATGACATATTACGATTCAATATGTGGATGCTAAATGCTCAATCTATAATATTACTGTACATTACCTGGTTTATTATTTTAAAAAATCCATAAAGTCACACAAAGGGTCATGGAAATCTAGAACAAACTACCAAGCTCACAGCTGAAGTAAAACCTTGACAATTTTTAAAAGTATATGGATAAGACATTGGGACAGCTTAACTATTAGCTAAGCAAATTAACTTAACAGAGTAAATGGTCTCCTTTGTTAAAATTTCTTATAAAGACATTGTGGCTAATATAAAGATGAGTTGTGACAGACAGTTAAATGGTAACTTTGTTAGTCTTCATTATAAGATGACATTTGGCTTTTTAATTTAAGAAAATCATTATGTTGCTGGATGTCATGGCCAGATTGTACAGTGGTACTATGAGTGCTGTGCAGAGTGGAGGCAGAACCTCTGCATTTTTCCCATTTGATTTGGGGTTCATCACGGATGTGTTCTTGCTTCTACCCTGTTTAATGCTTGCATGGACTGGGTGTTGGGCAGGGTCGTTTGGTCTAGTGACTGTTGGTAAAGCAGATTCACTGATATTGACTTTGCTGATGATGCTGTGGCCTTCTCTGAGTCAATGGGGGTGCTGATTGGAGCTCTCAAGAGACTGAGGGATGAGTCTAAGTGTCTAGGCTTACGAGTGTCCTGGACAAAAAAAAACAAGATCCAGGCTTTTAATTACCTCTTGGACATAGGCATCAGCAATTTGTCTGTTTGGGGAGAGAGTATTGACCACATCAAGAGATTGAATTATCTTGACAGTGACATTCGGAAGATCTTCTATGAAATCAGTAGATGGATTATGAGAACTTGAGGGTGTCATGAGGTCGCTGGAAAGGGGTGTGTGGCACTCCCGATATTTCTGCAAAAGGATGAAGGTCCAAGTCTTTAGAGTCCTGGTGCTTCCTATTTTGCTATATGGTTGCGAGTCATGGATGCTATCCAGTGACATGAGATTAGGATTGGACTCCTTCAGTACTGTGTCTCTTCAGAGAATCCATGGGTACTGCTGCTTTGACTTTGTCTTGAACAAACGGTTGCTCATGGAGTCCCAAATGGGGCACGTTACCTGCATTGTGAGGGAGTATCAGTTAAGGCACTAAGTCCCTGTGGTGCGATACTCCAAGGGTTATCTGGCTCATAGGATTATTATTGTTGAGGACCTGAGTGGCTGGACCAGGCCAATGGGGAGCCCACGTAACACCTGCCTGACGCAGACAGAGACCCATTTCTGGAGGATGGGACTGGACCGCATGTCTACCTGGGAGGTTGCCAATCGGAATCCCAAGCTGTTTCGTCGTGTGGTGGGTATGGAAATGCGCTGTACTAGTGCATGCTCCCCAACCTGACCTGATCTGACCTCATTAATTCATGGTGAACCCCATTCATGCATCCATTTATTGAAAACCTTGTTCAATATAGTGAACACCTTTTAGCTTCAATTACTTTTCTTTACAGATAAGCTGCTACATCTAAATCCTACTTCAAATATAACAACATTTTTAGCAGATTAATATAATTCATATGCAGCTAATAATATTTTTTTTCAAAATAAGTTTTAGGTAAACTAAACATAAAGCAAAATCCACCACTATGATAAGAGCAAAAAGAAACAATAAAACCACCCTCTTGCGCAGGTGCTCACCTGTTCACTGGCACTCAATTACCCCCACTACCCTAGCTAACCCCTAAGTCTTCTTCTTCTTCTTTTGGCTGCTCCCATTAGGGGCTGCCACAGCGGATCATCTTCTTCCATATCTTTCTGTCCTCTGCATCTTGCTCTGTTACACTCATCACCTGCATGTCCTCTCTCACCACATCCATAAACTTTCGCTTAGGCCTTCCTCTTTTCCTCTTCCCAGGCAGCTCTATCCTTAGCATCCTTCTCCCAATATACTCAGCATCTCTCCTCTGCACATGTCCAAACCAACGCAATCTTGCATCTCTGACTTTGTCTCCCAATTGTACATCTTGAGATGACCCTCTAATGTACTCATTTCTAATCCTATCCATCCTCGTCACACCCAGTGCAAATCTTAGCATCTTTAACTCTGCTACCTCCAGCTCAGTCTCCTGCTTTCTGGTCAGTGCCACCGTCTCCAACCCATATAACATAACTGGTCTCACTACCATCCTGTAGACGTTCCCTTTCACTCTTGCTGATATCCGTCTGTCACAAATTACTCCTGACACTCTTCTCCACTCATTCCACCCTGCCTGTACTCTCTTTTTCACTTCTCTTCCACAATCCCCATTACTCTGTACTGTTGATTCCAAGTATTTAAACTCATCCACCTTCACCAACTCTACTCCCTGCATCCTCACCATTCCACTGACCTCTCTCTCATTTACACACATGTATTCTGTCTTGTTCCTACTGATCTTCATTCCTCTCCTCTCTAGAGCATATCTCCACCTCTCCAGGGTCTCCTCACCTGCTCTCTACTATCGCTACAGATCACAATGTCATCAGCAAACATCATAGTCCACTGGGACTCCTGTCTAATCTCGTCTGTCAACCTGTCCATCACCATTGCAAATAAGAAAGGGCTCAGAGCCAATCCCTGATGTAATCCCACCTCCAACTTGAATGCATCCATCAACCCTACTGCAGACCTCACCACTGTCACAGTTCCCTCGTACATATCCTGTACAACTCTTACGTACTTCTCTGCCACTCCCGACTTCCTCATACAATACCACAGCTCCTCTCAAGGCACCCTGTCATATGCTTTCTCCAGGTCCACAAAGATGCAATGCAACTCCTCCTGACCTTCTCTAAAATTCTCCATCAACATCCTCAGAGTAAACATTGCATCTGTGGTGCTCTTTCTTGGCATGAAACCATACTGCTGCTCACTAATCATCACCTCACTTCTTAACCTAGCTTCCACTACTCTTTCCCATAGCTTCATGCTGTGGCTAATCAATTTTATTTCCCTATAGTTACTGCAGTCCTGCGCATCTCCCTTATTCTTAAATATCGGCACCAGTACACTTCTTCTCCACTCCTCAGGCATTCTCTCACTTTACAAGATTCCATTAAACAATCTGGTTAAAAACTCCACTCTCTCCTAAACACCTCCATGCTTCCATAGGTATGTCATCTGGACCAACGGCCTTTCCATTTTTCATCCTCTTCATAGCTGTCCTTACTTCCTCCTTACTAATCCGTTGCACTTCCTGATTCACTATCTCCACATCATCCAACCTCTTCTCTCTCTTGTTCTCTTCATTCATCAGCCTCTCAAAGTACTCTTTCCATCTGCTCAACACACTCTCCTCGCTTGTGAGTGCGTTTCCATCTTTATCCTTTATCACCCTTTTCTCCCTCCTTAGTGTCCAACCTCTCATACAACTCATCATTCGCCTTTTCTTTAGCCTTCGCCACCTCTCTTTTCATCTTGTGCCTTATCTCCTTGTACTCTTGTCTACTTTCTGCATGTCTCTAACTATCCCACTTCTTCTTTGCCATCCTCTTCCTCTGTATACTCTCCTGTATTTCCTTATTCCACCACCAGGTTTCCTTTTCCTCCTTCCTCTTTCCAGATATCACGCCAAGCACCCTTCTTGCTGTCACCCTTACTACATCTGCTGTAGTTTCCCAGCTGTCTGGTAACTCTTCACTGCCACCCACTCAGCCTTGCAGTCTTCCTTTTTCAACTTCAATCATTTGACCCTTGGCTCTGCCCTCACTCTCTTCCTCTTCTTGATCTCCAACGTCATCCTACAGACCACCATCCTATGCTGCTTAACTACACTTTCCCCTGCCACCACTTTGCAGTCTTCAATCTCCTTCAGATCGACTCTTCTGCATAGGATGTAATCTACCTGTGTGCATCTTCCTCCACTCTTGTACGTAACCCTATGTTCCTCCCTCATCTTAAAATATGTATTCACCACAGCCATGTCCTTTTGGCAAAATCCACTATCCTCTGACCTTCTTCATTCCTCTCCTTGACACCATACCTACCCATCACCTCCTCGTCTCCGCTGTTCCCTTCACCAACATGCCCATTGAAATCCGCTCCAATCACCACTTTCTATCCCTTGGGTACACTGTTCATCACTTCATCCAACTCACTCCAAAAATCTTCTTTCTCACCCATTGCACACCCAACTTGTGGTGCATATGCACTAACAACATTCATCATAACAACTCCAATTTCCAGCTTCATAATCATTACTCTGCCTGACACTTTTTCCACCTCCAAAACACTCTTGACATACTGTTCCTTCAGAATAACTCCTACCCCATTTCTCCTCCCATCCACACCATGATAGAACAATTTGAATCCACCTCCGATCCACCTGGCCTTACTCCCCTTTCATTTAGTCTCTTGCACGCACAATATATCAACCTTCCTTCTCTCCATCACATCAGCCAACTCTCTCCCCTTACTAATCATACTGCCAAAATTCAAAGTTTCTACCCTCAGTTCCATTCTCTTTTACTTTCCTCCTCTCTTCCTAACTAACCCCTAAGTGTTATACCAAAAAAAACACTTTGTAGAAGGAGTGTTAGTTAATAGAATTCTGAGATAAATAATGATATATATAAAGAAGAAGGCTGATTTATAGTACTGCGTCAAACCTATACTGTATGTACGCCATAGTCTGTGTCACCCATGGTACATCCACAGTATAGCCTGATGCACACCTCCTCAAAAATGTGACTATACATCATACCAACGAGAACCTTAAGCAGATTCCTATGATTATGATTGGCCAGTTTTGTAACTACGTATTCCCTGAAACATGTTTCTGCTCGTCTTCTAGTAAATGTACATAAAAGTGGAAAAATGTGAGGGACAAATACGTTTGTCTATATAAGATAATATATAGCAAGAGGACCGGTAATCCAGAAGGGAAAAACTGCCTGAATTTTAATACATTCTACAAACACTGTCAATTAGCATTCAGGTATGTGAGTGTGGTGTGGCACGACACAGAAATATAAACTGCTTTCGATGGCCTATCCCACGCACATAGCTACAGCATAGGCTCGATGTACAGTGCATCCAGAAAGTATTCACAGCGCATCACTTTTTCCACATTTTGTTATGTTACAGCCTTATTCCAAAATGGATTAAATTCAAAATAACTGAGAAATCACATGTACGTAAGTATTCACAGCCTTTGCTCAATACTTTGTCAATGCACCTTTGGCAGCAATTACAGCCTCAAGTCTTTTTGAATATGATGCCACAAGCTTGGCACATCTATCCTTGGCCAGTTTCGCCCATTCCTCTTTGCAGCACCTCTCAAGCTTCATCAGGTTGGATGGGAAGCGTCGGTGCACAGCCATTTTAAGATCTCTCCACAGATGTTCAATCGGATTCAGTCTGGGCTCTGGCTGGGCCACTCAAGGACATTCAGAGAGTTGTCCCAAAGCCACTCCTTTGATATCTTGGCTGTGTGCTTAGGGTCGTTGTCCTGCTGAAAGATGAACCGTCGCCCCAGTCTGAGGTCAAGAGCGCTGTGGAGCAGGTTTTCATCCAGGATGTCTCTGTACATTGCTGCAGTCATCTTTCCCTTTATCCGGACTAGTCTCCCAGTCACTGCTGCTGAAAAACATCCCCACAGCATGATGCTGCCACCACCATGCTTAACTGTAGGGATGGTGCCAGGTTTCCTCTAAACGTGACGCCTGGCATTCACACCAAAGAGTTCAGTATTTGTCTCATCAGACCAGAGAATTTTCTTTCTCATGGTCTGAGAGTCCTGCAGGTGCCTTTTGGCAAACTCCAGGTGGGCTGCCATGTGCCTTTTACTAAGGAGTGGCTTCCATCTGGCCACTCTACCATACAGGCCTGATTGGTGGATTGCTGCAGAGATGGTTGTCCTTCTGGAAGGTTCTCCTCTCTCCACAGAGGACCTCTGGAGCTCTGACAGAGTGACCATCGGGTTCTTGGTCACCTCCCTGACTAAGGCCCTTCTCCCCTGAATGCTCAGTTTAGATGGCCGGCCAGCTCTAGGAAGAGTCCTGGTGGTTTCGAACTTCTTCCACTTATGGATGATGGAGGCCACTGTGCTCATTGGGACCTTTAAAGCAGCAGAAATTTTTCTGTAACCTTCCCCAGATTTGTGCCTCGAGACAATCCTGTTCTCAGAGGCCTACAGACAATTCCTTTGACTTCATGCTTGGTTTGTGTACAACCAGTTATGGAGAATGAAGATGGGGAATTGTAAGGGGAGTAATCAAGCCCAAAAGTGAGCAAAATGTGTATCCATGGTGGTATAAATTCAGATCTAGTAGAAATATACCTGCATCTGGCCTGTTATGAATTGAATTGGAAAATTTAATACACTGTGTCATACACTTCCATAAGAGATGGAAGAGATTAGTTCTTGACCAGTATGAAGAAGGAGGATGAAGGGTAAGCATAGGACGAAAAAACTTACTTGGGGTACAATATTCATTTTGATAAAAGCTATTTAAGATAGGTGGGACCAATGGAATATTTAAGATTTAATTTTTGAAAAAGCACAGGTTTAGTTTGGGTGAGGTGGATTGGTGACCCTAACTTGGGAATGTTGTGTGCATGTGTGTGTGTGTTCATCCTGTAATGGACTAATGCCCTGTCCAGGAATTGTTCCTATCTTACATCCTCTGCTTGCTGGGTTAGGCCCCAGCTCCTTTGCGACCCTGCTCAGGATTAAGCAGGCTTAGAAAATAGTTTGGTATATTTTTTCTATTGAGTCAAAGATGCCTATGCCAAGATACTTGAGATTGGGTTTAATATGGGAATTGAGGATTAATAATTGACATTTTTGATTTAGGTGGTTCAGGGAAGAAGGGAGGACTTTGTCTAGTTTACTCTGTAACCTGAAACAGATTCAAAAGCTTAAAAGAGTTTGTGATGTGAGGAAAATCTAAGGTGGTATTGCCAAAATGTAGATCCTCTTTGGTATTTAACAACATTTTTGAGGGATACCATGTATGATAATGGGGGATATTAATTTGGACTGGCATCCAGAAATTGCTAGAAGCTCAAAGGAAAAATTAAACAGATAGAGGGCATAATGGACAGTCTGGTAACTGTGTAACTTAAAAGTGGAGATACATTAGAGTTAGTAATAAAGATGGTGGATTGGGAGTAATAAAAGTCATATTGATAAAAACACAAAACTAAATCCCATCATACCCAGTACCTGCCAGAGGAAAGTCCATTTCATTTGATCAAAGCATTTATTGGAGTCCAATGAGAGTAATGTGGTTGGTGAAGAAAGAGTTGGATCTTTGACAATGATATTGAAAAGTCAGTGCATGTTATCTGTCACATAGCAGAATGAATAAATCCAGTTTGGTCTGGATGGATCAATCTATGGATAACAGTTTCCAGTTGATGTGTAGGCAATTTAGCTAATAATTTAGCTTCTAGATTTATCAAGGTTAATGGACCTGTCTGCTGATCTATAAATTAATTAGTCTCCAAGCTTTGGTTTGAGGTTCTCAGAATCTCTATAAATCTTGAACTAAATATATTAGACAAAAGCCTCATAATTATGGTTCATAACTGAGCATTTTTAGCTAGGGCAAAAGCTGATAAAAAGTAATCAAATAATGATAGAAAATGATTTTATTAACAGGAGATATAATAACTTTTTGAATATTAACATCATGGGTAATTATTAAACAGCCTGTACATGGTCCAATGACCTAGTCACTGTGTATGTCAATATTATAGTCACCCAAAATTATTTCTTTATCATAACTGATAGGTAATTCAGATAACTAGTTGCTAAACTAAGAATGTGTAATAAGACCCATGAGGTCTATAAGTTAATAATAGAACTATGCTTGATTTGGTTTTAAAGCTTAATATCAGGTTTTCAAATTATAAAATATTACCTAGATTTTCTTGAGATATTTGAAGTTAATTATTATTCTTTCACACTAGTTTAAATTTGATCTTAAATCTACACTTCTGGGTTGGGGAATACTGTATACATAATTAATATATAGAAGTATTATACCAATTACCAGGAATTACACTACTCTTAAAGGGAGAAATCATCCAAACTAGGTAGCCTGTTATTTAATTGCTCACACTTTCTTTTTGGAAGCTGTACAATGTACCTTTGTATACATTTTTATGCAACACTAGATAATGTGTAAGCAAAAAACAACCACACTGCATAATGTTTAAGACAAGAACCTCCTTCATGTTCCTAAATTAACATGAATATATATTCTTTACACTGTCTCCCAAAATGTATCAAGTATCACCAACTTAAAATCAGGCTACATTATGACAAATTCATTCGTTTTGTTTAGGATGTGCTTAATGCTAACAAGGCTATCTTTTGTCTACAGGCACTGGGAAATGCTTTGGAAAATGTAAGTGGGGACAGTTTTTCCCACTTTTACAAAATGCACTCCCTTAAGGCACAGATGTTATGTTGCTTGTAATAGAGAGTAATAGATATTACCAGTTCAGATCAACTCGATTAAGTTAGGATAAGTTGTCCCTGTATTTGTTATGTATATATTAAGTTTATCTTAGAGTAAAAAAAATATCTATGTACATACACGCATATATAAACATATCTATATCTATATCTATCTATCTATATCTATCTATCTATCTATCTATATATATATATATATATATATATATATATATATATATATATATATATACACACACAGTATATCTATTACAAAAGCAGGTATGCACGAAAGTGTGCACCTCATTTCAAGCACAATTAACTTGAAATGGAGTGCTGCAGGATCAATAGTCCCCAGTTGATCCAGAGAGGCTGTCACTCTATGGAAATGGCACACATATGGTAATACCCCCAGCTTAACAACAACTTAGAGGATTTACTGTTGCTGTTTTCCGACCAACATGAATAACAAACAGTGGGCCACCCCCTGGGAGCCATCTTTTTTCATTCTGGCTTCAATTTATCTTTAGAAGGGAGGGAACCGTTTATAATAAAAGGAGAGTGTAGGATGTGTGAGTGGCATTAGAGAGCGTAATGGAGAAAAGATAAAGAGCAAAATGATTCTGGATGTTTTTAAAAGGCAGTTTGTCAGCCAGCATGCTAACAATAGCTTTTAGCCACTAAGACGGGTATCTGCTTAGTTCCAAATATTTAGATTTTGTTTTAATTATTTTAACATAATAAGGTTTCACTCACCTTAATACTGCTATTTGAATATTTTTATTTATACAGCATTACTCAGCTCTCTTTTAATAAAAATTGATTGCTATTTTTAAGTTTATAATTCAGTTGTCCTCATATTATGCATGTAAATGTTGCAGGCTGCCTTGGACTCTGCTTCCCTACAAGTTTCTATTCTTTATATATAAAACAGCTCATAATAATTTTAGTTGGAGAATCTTTATCATATACAATACGGTAAAATTTCCTCATTCACCTTTAAACAATATAGCTTATATCTTTACCTGTTTTTAGGGTCTAATAAAATCATATCCTATCCCAAAGTTTGTTTAGTAGTAGCCACCCTGGACAGGGCACAAGGCTCACACAAATCTCTACCTCAGATATGCTCATTTTGGTGCTATTGAGCTTTGGGTGGGCTTGCATTTCAAGTGAGGTGCTGCAGTGGTAGCTCTGCTGCCTCGCTGTAAGAAGAAAAGGGTTAATGTCCTGGATCCTCCCTGAGTGGAGTTTGCATGTTCTTCTGGGTTTTCTCCGAGTTCTCTGGTTTCCCCCCACAGAACAGAGACATGTGGGTTAGGTGGATTGACGACATTTGACTGACCCCAGTGTGTGTGTGTGTTCATCCTGCAATGGACTGGCACCCTGTCTGGGGATTGTTCTTGCCTTGTGCTCTGTGCTTGCTGGGAAGACTCCAGCCCCCCACAGCACTGCACAGGATTAAATGAGCTGAGAAAATGGTATGGTATGGCATGGCATTTCAAGTGAAATTTATATTC
Source organism: Erpetoichthys calabaricus (assembly GCF_900747795.2). Lineage (NCBI taxonomy): Eukaryota > Metazoa > Chordata > Cladistia > Polypteriformes > Polypteridae > Erpetoichthys > Erpetoichthys calabaricus. The sequence goes on along the minus strand of NC_041395.2, from coordinate 267,898,121 downwards.
TTTCTAATATTAGTAATCAGATTACAGAAATAAGAGAGTAAAATTTAAAAAGATAATGAACAAAACCAATATGTGACCTTGCACTCAACTTCATCAAAACTGAAAGTGTGTGAAAAGTACATTTTTCTATTCACACTAATTAATCAAACAGTAGCTTTCCTTAATGGCTAAAGAAAAGGTTCTTTAAATATGTTAGTTCATTTTCTTTCACAAGGAATTTCTCATTTTGTTCTTGAATTAATTAATCAACATTTTTAAGTCATTATCTATTCTTCTATCCTTTCAGCAAACCCACATTAATGGAGTCCATACCAGCAGCATTAGGAATAAAGAAGAAACTCGTCATATAGAGGGCAACAGTCACCCTCTCCTTATTCACAGAGTCATTAATTAATCTCACTTTCACTTATTATATGTGGAAGGAAAACCATGGTACCTTGAGAAAAACTCATCACACAGGCACTCAGGCACAAGGAGGTTGGGCAGACTCTTCATGGCTCTCGTGGCAATATTGAAATATTGCAATAAAAAACCAAACCTTTGTGATGCTAAATTGGTCTTAGTGTGTGTTTGTTTCTATGTTTGGGTTCATTGTGCAATGGACAGACTCCCCATCCTGAGCTTGTTTCTGCCTTGCACCCAATGCTTGCTGTGATAGGCTCCAGCTTCTCCTTCTTCTCTGGATAAGCAGGTTTGGACAGGATGGCAGCCCACCACAGGACATATTAACCCACTCATTCTTAGTTACTCACACATGGCCAGCTAACTCAGAAATATATTTGTGGTGTGGGACTGAAACTAGAGAACCTAGAAAAATCTATTAGAGACTCAGGGAGAAGAAGCGAACTCCAAACATGCTGTGGCCGAGCTGGGATTTAAACCAGCTTAAGCTGCTTCTGTTCCTGACCTTGTAAGTCACCTTGGATATAGATGTCTGCTACATAAACAGTAAATATCCATCAAACCATCTCGTCTCAAACTTGATTAATTCAATTCAAGGTCATGAGGTGGGTTGAAGTCTGTCCTTTGTAGGGCATAAACAATGATTATAAAACTAATAATTCGGGTAAATAGCTCTACCGGCTCATACTCAGAACTCGCAGTGCTGCAACCTTGACTATAGAACTGTGAATGAACCGGAATGACCTCTGACCCTAATAAAGGATATGACGCTCTGCACCCTCAGCTGTTTAGGATTTGTAAAGTTGAAGGCAGAGGTTGATGGCTCCAAATGACATACTAAATACTGTACTTGTAAAGTTGATGTAACTTTGAATAAAACGTAGTCCTGTTTATTTCATAAAGGACTTGACCACAGCACTTATGATGAAAGGTTTAGGGGTAAATTGGAGAGGGTGCATGAGACTTCCCTGTGCCAGAATGGCATTCTCGTCTGGGGTTGGTTGCCACCTTGTACCCATGGCGAATGACAGACTCTGACTGCTTGTGATACTATACCTGATAAAATGGATATTATAACAATCATTTGTTGTGAGTTAATGTTCATATTATAGTATATACAGGCAGGCATTTGATAAGAAATGGTTGACTTCAGAATACATAGTTGAGTACACAGACTGTTATCATTAATAGTTTAGTATAGCTCACCTCCATGCCAATATGTAAATAGAAAGTTCCAGCCTGTCATCTTGCTAAATTCTGTTACAAGCAGTTAATACATTCTGTTTGTTTTTGAAAGGCAAGTCATAGGAGTATACAGTTTTCTAACTATAATGTAACTGATACATATCATAGAATATAATATAAGAAACATAATGAAACAAAGCATAAACATAGAAGCCTGAAATTGAAATGTCATAAAGATGAGGTGTTTTTTTGTGTGTGTTATGCAATTTTTCTCTTCAATTTTTGTGATTTGTTTTACATGGAATTTTGCCAAAGTCTAAAAAAGAAGGTACTTGAACTGTGGAATTTTTTGAGGCATGCATCATACTCGGTGCTGGAACCTTGGAATTTTAGAAAAATCTAAGAAACACAGCTATCACTATTGGAAATTGATTGAGGAATCTAAAACATACACAACATTTGCTTTAGATAGTATTATTCACTGATAGTACCCTCTGTTTTCATGTGGTTTAAATACGTAATACAACTATTTACACATTTCTACTATTTGAATACACAGAGGTTAAATGTATAATTCGGGTTCACGTAAAGAGTCAATGACGGGGGATAAAACTTTGACCTTTGCCTTTACGGTACAGCGCCTTCATCACGAGGTCACACCGCCTTCCAGAAATAAAGACAGAATTGACTGAAAATACATTTAAAACAAAATAATGGTCAGAGATTGATATCTTATTTTAAAAACTTGAAAGACTTAACTCAGAGTTGCAGGGAACTAAGAGGAAGGCCCACTAACTGTTCTCAAAGTACACAATTTAAAGTCCCGAATTTAACTGAGAGCTGATCTTTAGACTGTTGGAGAAGATTAAAGCATTCATACAAAGATACCTGAAAACTGAGTGTCTTTCCATCACTCCGCTGCACTATGGTGTCTCACAATATTCTCTACCCTATAAAGTGAGAAGCTCTTAAGGAAATATTTATGTCATGCAAAATAAAGTGTCCCACAACCTTATACTGAAATGAGCCAATTCACAAAATAAATAAATAAATGACTGAAAAAATAAACTGTACCTAAATAAATAAACGTGATAAAAAAAACTTTGCTTCTTGTTTTTTATGAGCAACATTTCAAGAGATATTAAAGACATTTATCTTTAGTAGTTTAGCAGTAACTAACCCTGCCCCAGCTGCCTTTAAATCTGTCCAGTGCTTCTGTAGTTAAATAAAACTGCTTCAAAGGGCCTCGTAAAAATCCCCCATCACTATGTGTTTCTGCATTACGGATCCTGCACTACAATGTAAAGTCTTGGGTTTGAAACTCTGATAGCCCCTGTATCAAGTGCCCCTCATTCTCAGCACTTACTAACTCTTTTCCGGGATGGCTGCCTCTCAGCTCTCAGGTTTGTCACTCAACTCCTTCAAAGCTTCTTACAGACTAGTGATATATTTACAGCCAGGCCGCATATCTCAAACCGAAAGGTTTACCGCTGGCTACTGCAATGCAACATCAGGAAACACCTGAGGAATTCTCAGTTTCTCGTGTATGATATTTGATATATTGTTATAGAGAATCGAAAACTTGACCTAACTATGTCATTTATGCCAGGGATCTCAGAGATAGGTCTCCCACCACCTTCAGAAAATCACAATTTTTGTCTGTTTATTAACTACTAGCTGAAATATCCAGTGTTGCCCTGGAGGAAAATAAAATGTTTTTTTTCAAATGTTTGAGAAAAATATAATAAAAAAAACAACTTTAAAAATAAAAATAAACTAACAAACAATGAAGACTCACTAATGTGCCTGTCTTGTGGTCTTGTTTTGTATGTTATCATTCAGTTGACACTCGGAACCGGCCAACTCTAATTTCAAAAGCAACAGGCATGCGGTGGTGCTCAGACATAAAGAATGCTGGCAGTCACCTCCAGTTTGCCCTCTGGTGGTCGTTCCAAGTGTCAACTGGATGATAATATGTATACATGACCACAAGGGGCTGGGTTAGGGTTGATTTCACCCTACAGTATTTTTAGTCGACCAATGAGAAACGTGTACCAAGTTTCATGAAAATCGCTCTAGCCATTTGGAAGTGATGCTGGAACATACATACATAAACAAACACTTACATTGACGTTTATATATATACTAGCCATGTGCGCCCAACTACGTTGCGCGTGTTAAAGTTGTCTGTGAAGGATTCCCTGTTTAAATGCGGCTGCCAGTCAAGAACTGGGCCCTTCGTTGCACAGCATTATGATTTTTTATAAGGGAAACAAAATTACAAAAGAAAACCCTTGGACATTGATTAGATAGGAACGGCCTACTCTGAATCACTGTCCGAACAGTAATTATGTGGTGGTGTAGGAGCATTTCTGCTTCTCTCCATTCACAGTCCGTCTCGTTTTCACGACACTGTCATTTCCTCTCACGATCTCTTCTAAACCTTTCTCCAATCTCGCAGGTTGCTTTGTGGCAATCCAAAGAGTAAGGCAATATACACGGAGCAATGGTTATAAAAGGGGGACACATAGGTATCCAGGCTCTTTAAAGCATAAATAGGGATCAGTTCACTGACATGTGAGCAAGCCACGGTACAACTGTGAGACGCACAGCACTCACCGGCTACAATGTAACAATAATAATTTCCGGAACGTGCTGTTACGTTGTCATTCATTTTACCCACTGTCTTTCTTTCATTCATATGTTATGTAGGCACGTACCTTTTATCTTCAGCAATCTCATTCTCTAACCAGGCCTCAGGATCTAACCAGTGTTACACTGTCCACCACCCCTTTCGTTATTCCGGCACATTGTTGATATCCGTGAGTAACAACAACGTACTAAACTGGAAGGTTGTCTACGCACGCGTGGAATTCGCGGACAAACAAAGATCAAGATCCAAATGAAGATTATATATAAAGATTAGTTAATTTAAAGCACAACAATTTGTTTAGTTTGAATGTCTGTGTTTTGAGTGGAGTACTATAGTCTTCAGTAGTATAAGCCTGGAGGAGATTCTTAATGCAATGCCTAAGTTTTAGCTGTCTCTCTACTGCCATCTAGTGCTTCTTCTTCTAATTCATTCGCGGACAAACAAAGATAAAGATCCAAATGAAGATTATATATAGAGATATAGATTACTACTTGTACTGTACAAATCAAGACCAAATAACAAATCTATACTATTTCATAAAAGCCTACCATAACTCTGGCATGTATTTTGTAACAGTATTTTAAAAAGCTCCTTTATCATTTGCACCCTTGATGCACAAGCATCGCACAATGAACAGCAACTTTCTCTCACAGCTCTTAATATTATATATAACATTTCTGAAATAATGATATTATACTCACTAAGTGTGAGCATGTGCTCGAATGGCTCCTGTGATGGACTGGCATACCTAATTTCCACTGGGATTGGCACTCCATTGCCTTGAATTGGATAAAGGGGATTTGAGAATGTTATTACTCAAAAAATACATCGCAAATGTTACACGTACTCTATGGGTATCCTCAGTGAATGAAAAAGGTGTTCTGTCAATTCTAATGTGAAAATCCTTAAAATAATCCTAAACAATTTTTTGTAAACTCGTTGAGTAGTTTCTAAGGTACTATGAATGGCAATTGACCCCTACTGTCTTAGTATTTGGGTTGGGTGTCATCACTGCTGGAATCATTGCTAGCTTGGAGATGGTGTTCCCTCTTTGAAAAGTTCTCCAAAGGCATTTCTACAAATATGCCGTTTGACTTATAAGACTCTCTAGATTGTATGTGAGCAGGCACCATAAAATACTTGTAATCTCACCAACTTTGGGTTAGTTCCAACCTCAAGTCTGTTGTTCGCGGGATAGACTTTGGATACCGGTGGCTGAAACGAAGTCAACAATAATACTTACTGTTTTAAAACTGATTTTAAATCCAGTATAACCATGTTACTGTAGTTCAGTTTTTAATGTTTATCTTTTCATCCTTTAAGTAAAAGGTTCCTTGCTATGTGGTAATTAAAATATTTGTCCATCCGTTCTTTGTTTAGTTTTTTTTTTTATAACAGGATCACAATGAGATGGAGCCTATCCAGCACCATTTAGAGCAAGGCAGGGACCAGCTTAGGTTCAGATACCTTTTCATTGCATGGCTCACTCATTCACAGTCACTTACACCGATTCAGTACAGAGCTATCAGCATATCTTTGTGACGTATAAGGAAACCAAAGTACTTGAATCAAACTCTTGTGAACTTGGGAAGAATATGCAAACTTTGCCCAGGCAGTGCCATGGCTGAGAACTGAAGGTGGGGCTTGACTGGAGTGAAGCCACAATGCTAACCACTGCCCTGCTGCCTGCTAAAATTCAGTATTCAACATTTTGATATGAATTGCATTGTTAGGAAAACAGTGTCTGAAGCAACCTGCTACATTTACATACAAAATATGTAGCTACATTAATAACGTAAGCAAATACCAGTTCAGGACCAACGTGATTGGATTTGTTGATCTCATTATGGTATGCAATTAGCAGCTTTACTTCCCCACTTCCTTTGTGGAAAGGGGTCTGGCTCTCCACGACCTATAAATTGGATGAAGTGGGCTTGTTAATGGAGAGGTGAAAGGATTACACTGCTAAATGAACACTTTTAAGCACAAATTCTACAATTCAAGCACATTCTGTTTGTTACTCCTAACAATGAAGAGGTCCCTTCTCTAAAAGCATTATTCTGTTTGACAAAGTGTGCATTAGCTAATTTTTTTAAACATAAAACTACCTCCTCTTGAAATAAAACAATATTAGTAAAATAAAAGGGAAAGGCAGGAGGAAGAAAACAGCATGGCTCTGCGCCTCATCCCTATTCTGCTCCTTTTGTCATGCAAATAAAAAGAGTAAATGGGAGTAATTCCCAAGCCGGCACTTGAGTGAAATACAACTTTCCTGCACCTTAGGTCTGCGATCAGGAATTTATTTGGAGAACTCAGTTCTAATTTAAAAGGAATGGCAGTTGAAAGGGGCACCAGGGACCACATCTCATCGTCTCCACTTATTTCACACATTCAAAACCGCAGAGAGATTGAGAAACCTCAGCTGGTTGCAACATTTTTATGCGCCGAGCCACTTTTAGCTCATATAAGAGACCTAATCTTCATCTGCGTGTAAGTGACTCAGGCACAAACTTGAATCTGCTGTACTGAGACCAAGACAGGGAGGTTTTTTTTTTTGTTTCTTTTATTACGTCAGATGACCAGTCCTTTCTGAATGCTTTAAAATCTTTCTTATTGTTCCGTGGACTAAATGGGAATAGGCCCCGAAAAATCAACTAGTGAGGCACCATCTTTAAATTGACAGCTGTTATTATCGTCTGATGTGTTCTGCCATCTGCTACATATGCTTGCCAATCAGGAGGGGTTAATTTTCTGTAATGAATTTTACTGCGACTGCATTTATACCACTGCCATCTTCATCAAAATGCTACTTAAGGTGAAACTGAGGTAAATAAGTAGCCATTACCATTTTAAAGATGAAGTCCACCAATTGTTCAGGATGATTCTAAAGTCGAGGTATAAATAAAAATATAATGTTGTCCTCTTCTTATAAATGAGCACACTTCTTTTTTTAAAGAATCAAGTTGTATTTGTATATATATTTTGTGCAGGACCATATGAACTATAACATAATTTAACAAATATTTTAATGACAGATTTTGGGGGAGGGCATGGTGGTACATGGTGGTTGTCTCCAGAGTCTTGGATTCTAATCCCAGCCTGGTGGCTGTCAGTTTGAAGTTTGCATGTTCTCTTTATGTCAGTATGGGTTATTCTTTGGGTAGTCCAACACCCCAAATTACTGCACATTAGACTGACTGGCATCTCTGTGAGTGTGGGTGTGTATATGAGTGTACCCTGTGATTGACTTTTACCCCAATTATGCCTAGTTCCTGCTATACCCATAATGCTGCCTGGACAGGCATTCACTTGTCCTCTCATGTCTGTGGTTCTTTCCACATCCCAAAGATGTGTATGTTAGTTTAACTGATGACTTTAAATTGTGCCCATAATGGCTGACTGCGAGTGTTCCCTTTGACAGACAGGCGTCTTCTCCTGAGTTTATTTATAATAATAATAATAATAATAATAATAATAATGCATTTTATTTATAGGGCATTTTACATTAGCAGTAAATCTCAAAGTGCAACATAAAAAGTTTAAACAAAGGCAAAGCAAGATAAAAACAGAGATAAAACAACAATAATTATAGCATTCTTGTTAATAAGCTTTCCTAAATAGAAAAGTCTTTAGTTGTTTTTTAAAACAGCCCACAATCTGCTGTGTTCTTAGGCTCTCTGGTAGGGCATTCCAGAGCCGTGGAGCAGCGGCTACAAAGGCTCGGTTTCCTATTGTATGAAGTTTGGTCACAGGAGGGCGAAGGCGGTAGGTATTTGCGAAACGGAGGTTTCTTTCAGTGAATTGTAGTATAAGGAGTTTGTTAAGATATTGTGGAGCATTTCCATGGATACAGTGGTGAGTAAACAAACAGAGTTTGTATTCGATACGGAGGTGAATAGGGAGCCAATGAAGTGACCGAAGGATTGGTGAAATGTGTTCATATTTCTGCACCCTCATCAGGATTCTTGCAGCACTATTTTGAATTTGTTGGAGCTTTTGAAGGCTCTTGTTGGGTATCCCGATGAGGAGTGCATTGCAATAATCCAGTCTGGATGAGACAAAGGCAAGAACCAGCTTTTCAGCATCACAGAGGGAGAGGTAGGGATGGAGTTTGGCTATGTTTTGGAGATGAAGAAATATGATTTTACAAAAGTGATGGACATGTGTATCAAATGACAGATGGAAGTCTAACTTGACACCCAGATTTGTAACAGAAGGGGAGAGGGTAATGGGTACGGTCAGAAAAGGAAATACAATTTACAGAGGAACAAAGTCGATGGGTGGTGCCAATTAAAAGAGCTTCAGTTTTGGTGCTGTTCAGATTGAGGAGATTCTTGGACATCCAGGCCTCAATCTCATCCAAGCAAGAGGAAAGAGTTGATGGAGGTGTAAGAGAAGTCGAATTCAGTCTCACATAGAGCTGCGTATCATCGGCATAGCAATGGAACGAAACTCCATGCTTGTGGATGATGTGACCCATGGGTAGCATATAAATATTAAAGAGGGTCAGCCCAAGGACTGATCCTTGTGGGACCCCACAGGTGACAGTGTGGGTATGAGATTTAGCATCCCCCAAGGCCACATACTCAGCCATATCTGTAAGATAGGACTCGAACCACTCCAAAGCAATGCCAGAAAGTCCAATTGTATAGTGAAGATGATGAAGGAGAATATTATGATCTACCGTATCAAATGCAGCTGTGAGGTCCAGGAGGATGAGGAGTGATGGAGAGCCATCAGGAGGTCATTGGTTACTCTGACCAGGGCTGTCTCTGTGCTGTGAGAAGTTCGGAAACCAGATCGAAATTTTTCAAACAGATTGAATTTTTTGAGGTGATCCTGAAGCTATTTATATCTTACAATTAATGCTGGTTTAGATTTTGGCTCTATATATGACAAAACAACTGTTTAATTTAGCAACAAAGGCATGTTTGAAAAATGCTACAAAAGAAATAACTAAGTAGGACATCACATGCAATCAATTGAAAAAGATTGTAATGGTTTAAAAAAAAATAATAGTAAGAAAAAAAATGGTTAAGAGAACTGATGAGCCCTGGAATAACAAACTGTAATGAGAATTGTAATAATAATTATAAATACCATATTGGAAAGAATACATGTAACATAATAAAAGCTCAAAAATACAAGGTTATAAATAACAAATGATACATTTTAACAATGTTCAGAAAAGTACCTTTTTGAAGCAATTATATTACAGTCCAATAATGTCTGAACAAAACAACCATTCATTTACAACACATAATAAAACAAGTCTAAGGAGCTACATAGTCATAGTGTTCATGGTGAGAGGAAATACTTCCTGTAAAGACAGTTGTTTTTTTTCTTTTTTACTATATTGTGTTGCAAATTAAATATAGACCATAAGGAGGCAAAAGGGTCTCTGAACTGGACTAAGCAGTTTTGGAAATGGATAGATGGATGGATTATTTGCAGAATGGGAGCTGAGCTAGTCAGATGGAGACAGTGATGAGGGCTAAACCTGTGATCTTAGGGGTTCTGCTCCAGCTCTTTATAAAGCAGGCTCAAATACATATGACAGAAATTATGAAGTATGGCTTCAAAGTCAGCATTTATTTTATACAGAATCATTCAGAGCTGTCAGTACTATATCTAAAACTCCATAAAATGTGAAATGTGGCAGGATATTTTGTTATGTTTTTAGAAGTGCTTGAATACAATCAGACACACAAACATGAAATTGAAAAGATCTTTCTGTATTTAGTGATAGACTGTACAAAATCCCAAGTACAAAAGTTGCAGAAACTTAATAAAATTGAATTTTTTTAGCTTTTTTGGCCTATGCAATTTGCAGTAATGCTTTACATTGTGTTTTTCCAAATTATATCCTAAACGTTTGGGGTATACTGAAAATTAATTTTTAAGGCTGAGGCTTGAGGTTGTGGTCAAGGCTGATTGTACTTAAAAAGATCAGCACCACACTCAAATTCAGCTTGTTCTTGTTATCTTGTCAAACTCAGATCTTGGAGGGCCCACTTAGAGTGGCTGCAAGTATATATTCCAGGCTTTTTTGTTATTTAGTAACTGGTTACTTCTAATACAAAATACATCTTTTAATTTTAAATGACTCACTCTTTAAGATTCAGAACCAATGTTTCTTTTTTCTGAGAACACCATCAAAATGTTTTATATTCCAGAACAAATAAATATTTAGCAGAACTTTAGTTTCTTTCTTTTTGGTGTAACTAAACCCGAGTGCTGCCTTTGATACTTTTGACCACAAATTTATCCTAGCTAGGCTTGAACATTGAGTAAGGATATCTGAAATGGTTCTGAGCTGTTTTAGTTCATAATTAGAAGTCAGGAGTGTTGCAATTGACAATTATCAGTCTAAGCAGTATGATGTCACATGTGGAATTCCACAAGGATCTATTTTAGGTTCTCTTTTATTCAACCTTTACATGCCGCCACTCTGTCAAATTTTATTTGACCGTCAACTTGCATACCACAGCTATGCAGAGGACATCCAGATTTACTTACCCATTACTCCTTATGGTTTCATTCCTATTGGCTTAATGTGCAAAAGCCTACTGCATGTTAACACATACTGTAGTTGCAGCAGAACTTCCTTCAGCTAAGTGAAGATAAAACAGAAATCATACTATTTGAAAATAAACATGGAAGACTTAGAGTTGCTTCCTACCTCACCTCCAATGTGTTAAAAGCTAAAAACCAAAACAGAAATCTTGGTGTACTTCTGGATGCAGATCTAAGTTGTAGTAGTCATGTTAAAACCATAACTAAATCAGCATTCTATCATCTCAAAAATATTTCTAAAATCAAAGGTTTGATGTCAAAAACAGATTTAGAGAAACTTTTTCATGCCTTTATTTTTAGCAGATTAGACTACTGCAATGCTTCCTAAAAAGGCTATTAAAACACTGAAGCTTGTTCAAGATACTGCAGCCCAAATATTCACTAAAACTAAGAAACAGGAACATGTTACTCCTGTACTCAGACCTCTACATTGGCTTCCAGTTAGCTATAGGATCAATTTTAAGACTGCTTTTAGTGTATAAGTCATTAAATGTCGTAGGCCCAAAATATATCACAGAGATGTTAGCTGAATATATACATAGAGTATTTCTTTAAGAACTGCACAGCTGAACTAAAGAAGGGGGGAATGGCTTTTAGCCAATATGCCACCCGTAGATGGAACAATCTACAGTACCTAAAGGTGTTCAGATATGCCACATCAGTTGATACTTTTGAGTCTAAAGGTAAAACATTTCTATTTTCTGTGCCTAAGGTTGATCCAGGTACTGGAATGCTTAAAATTCTTTGATTTACACTGCTATTGTTTTACCATTTTTACTGCCTTTTCATTTGTTTCACTTTATTGTTTTTTTATTGTATGTTATCTTTTTTATGTAAAGCATTTTAAATTGTCTATTGGTTTGAAAAGTGCTATATGCTGTAAATAAACGCGTTGCTTTGCTTCTGCTTTGCTAACAGTTCAAGGTTTTGGATTGTAAAATGCAAGTCAATTAAAATTAAACCAAAAGACTATGTTCCATTAGCAGCAGTAATTAGTCACTAATTAAGAAAGTGGATAAAACAGAAACCTGCAGTTTGAGATCACTGCCTTAGCTCAACTTTTGCAAGGAAAGTGTGTGGAAAGTTTAATTCAAGAGAACACCAGAGTAGGGAACTACAGCTAGCCTTTTGGTAGACAGTGTATAGTAGGAAGTGTCATTTATGTGGCATATTAAGTTCAATAGGTTGCCATATGTACTATTGGTGCCAGTGGCTTCTGGTTGGCAAATCAAAAGAGTGTATTTTTGGTACAATGTATTAATTCCCAAGGGGAAACTGTCTCTTCACATGACCTTTGGAGTTCAGAGCACAGGGTCAGCCATTATAGAGAGTCCATGGAGCGATTTTCAGGTTTATGGCCTCGCTCAAGGGCTCAACACAGTAGGATTCCTTCTGGCAGTAACAGGATTTGAACCGGCAACTTTCCAGATATCAGCACAGATTCTTAGCCGCAGAGCTACCACTCCACAGAGTTTCAAAATACCTGCAAGAATGTGTCTTAATCTGTTAAACTGAAATTAGTTATGATATTGACCATGTCACTGCAATGAAGACTTTTATGTTTTGATACATTTTTTGTGGTAAGACTATTCATTTTAGCTTATTTAAGAAACATTAGTTATACTGTACTAAAATAATTATTTTCATGTTTAATTATTTAAGTAGGCTTATTGAAGTGCCATACTTAAATGTTAATATTTTATATTTGGCATTTGCTGGTTGCATAACAAAAGACGGTGCACTTGAAAGAAGGTAACAAGGCACATGGACTTCTACTTTACCTGAATGTAGTCCTTATATTTGTGACTTTGATTTTTTAAAAAGCTTTTACATGTGCAGTAAAGTTAATGAAGGAAAAACCTTGATAATCTACTATTTTCATTGCCTCATGTATATTCAAGTTTAGAAAAATGATGTATTACAGTAACAGTATAAGTATAGAACTTATTATTTAGTGTTTGTGACACTAACAAAAAAAATTAGCTATAATTAAATATATGAGCTGGAATAACTTGAATGATTATGTTATGATTTTACAAGAATCAAGATTAAAACATCTTTTTATAAGCTTGGCCAACTTTCAGAGCTTGCTGATTGAATTAAGTTTTAATTATGTGGAACAAAAGGCTCAGAGGTTGATGTAACTTGAATAATGTGATGAAATCAGTTACTTAATGTTTTTAAGTTGGACACACAATTTTTTTTGTTTACAGTGGAAACAAGGTGCTTCCACACAGCTTCAGATGACTCAAGTTTGATTCCCAGAAAGATCATTTTCCACATTCTCCTCATGGGTTTTCTCTGCCTATTCCAGTTTACTTTGACATATGAAAGATATAAAATACATGCTGGGTTGAGTTGTTCTAAAGCATCCAAATTTGCTTGAGAGTGGCCAATGATGGACTGATATTTTGTTTAAGGTTTGTTCCTTCACCATCTCTAATCCTGTCACTCCTGTCTGTTTGCCTTTCAGGGCATTCATGACATGTTGGTGCTTACTGCCCGAGGCCAGCATCTATTTTTGCACACTAATGCAGGACTTATTCTACTTTCAATGTGGTCCACCTATAGGACTTTTGAAGAGGCCTTACTATCAACCCTTTGTCAGCTGGACCTTCCTCCACATACACTTTACTAATGGATGTTTACTAATGTCACAGATTTATTGCGAGAAAAAATAATTTCTAACAATTTTTTAAGCTATCACTTAACTAGAACTGAACTTGCACTATATAAAACAGTCAGTCAGTCAGTCATGATAGACTTCAAAGCCTCTTTAGAAACAACTTGACAGGTTAGATTGCAATTGTGATCTCATTTATTGAGAATGATGTTCTTTTTTTTGTAGTGTTGGTGAAAAATGGGTAAAGAAAATCATACTCTGCTAGCGCTCACTCAGCCTTGGTCATTGGTTTCTTTATCCTTTTGCTGCCTGGTATTGGTGTTACTTGCACAGTTAGACCATATAATGCACTAGCCATCTGTCAGTGTGTGTGTGTGTGCATGCGTGTATGTGTGCATGTGGGTGTGTGTATGTGTGTGTGTGTATGTGTGTGTGTGGTGGGGGTATGGGATTTCAATTATAGAAAATTAAAGCATTCATATTCTTATTTTAATTGTATGGAAAATCAAAGCATTCTGGAGCAAGTACAGTCTGTTTTATTTGTAGGATATGCTAATGATTGACAAGATTACAAATGTTAAGTTTTTTGGCTCCTGGAATTCTTTTGTTCTATTTTACTACAGATTTGATGCATTTTGAGAAACCATTTCTATTCTATGCCAAAGTTTTAGGCATTATTTTTAGGAACAAGCATAAAAAATGTTAAGGCTATGAATGCTATTAGAATAGCTTCCTGCAAGGATGGGCCATGTTGAAATTAATATGCTTCCTACCGTGTATGCAGTGGTGTAAAACAAAACTTTCAATTCTGGACATTTTTGACAGACGGAGGAGAGAATCAGAGCATTAGACAGTTATTTTAGGAAATTACACATGACTGGGAAGGAGAGATATGGTGCAGAAAGTTAGGAGAGCTATTAGAAGTTAATAATTAACAAGTTTAATTGCTTTATTTGAGTTTGTTCTTTTCATGTAGGTTATAATGTGACTTCCTCCTCAGAGTATCCTGAATTCAGGTTAGAAAATAGAAATTACACTTAAATTTCTAGGATTCCATATTCATATTTTATTCTTTGTTCTATTTTCTGATTCAAAAGAAAGTGTTTCTTTTATATTTTTCTCTATCTGTTTTCAAACCCATTTTAAACACTTCAGGTTTGAGGGCAGCCTTGGGACCATGGAATTAACCAACCTTGAATGGGGCACTTGGGTACTTTCTTCTCCTACTCATTTCCATCCATTAGTTTCTTTGGCTGTTTATCTATTTCATTGTTACAGGGAACTGGAGCCTATCCCAGCAGCACTGCAGATAAGGACTGAAGGATTGATAGATTTAAACCACCTTGAAGGAGTTAGCATATAAGACAAGAAAGTAAGGACACAGTAAGAAATTTGGCCTCCTACTGACATTAACTTAAAAAAGTGGGGTGGAAAATATAAATTAATTTATAATCCATAATGGGAAGTATGGTGACACAGTTTTTACTATTGTTATCTTACACCTCCAGACTATTAAATTTAAATACCAGCTTGAATGTTGTCTGGTTGAACTCTGCATGTTCTCCCAATGTCTGTGTGGTTTTCCTCTCACATCCCAAAGTCGAGCAGGTTAAGTTAATTGGCCCCGTATGATCTGGTGTTAATGGTTGTGTGAGTGGACCCTCTAATGGCCTGCCACCTCATTCAGGGCTGGGATTGACACTACAAACACAGGTTCTGGCCTCTGTGACTCTGAAGTGAATGAGGATTACTGCTGTCTTTATTTTGTGTATTTGCATTGATGTTTTATTTGTAAGAGTGTCACCAAATCACATGCAACTGACATTGTTATGGCTATTAAGCAAATGAAAGACACATATATTAAAATAAACAAAGCTTTTTGAGTCTATATAATCTCATGCCACAGTTGCCATCGTCATTAGTTTTTGATCAATCACAATGAAGATGTTAGACATGACAAATACTTTGTTTAAGATACAGTCTGAAGTAGAACATACAAGTTTTAGCCCTTATACAAACTGATCCATGGAGAATCCTCAGAGAGGCATGGATGTTAATCGTCAAAGTGATCATGAAAACAATGATCAGATATTTACATAAAGAGCTCTTTTAGTGAACATAAGGGTCTTTTCTAGAGTACTTTTCTTATTTCTAAACATCATCTCATTTAGAATTCTGTGGAATGTTTCACAAAATGCTACAACATACAAAGATCATGGCAGGGGGTAAATTAGTGCTCTGAGATGAATTATCATACAATTAAAAACCCTGGGCTGTGCCAAAAAAGAAAGAACAAAATATCTACTTTTTGAGCTGCGAATTAAGGATGTTTTTTGAAAATATTGTGCATAAGAACAGTCTCTTGTTCATTTCTGTATCTTGTACAATTTTAAAATATGCCACATGCAAAGGAAAGCATCCTTTATGTTCTTTTCTGTACACAGTGATTAAGGTGCCAGATTGGTACTGCAATCTAAAAAGGTTCATTTGCCTTTTTTACCATATGGACTCAAAATGGCAATTGGCATCTAACCGATTAAATCAAGTATGTCGACAAAATGTTATGAACTGACATTATGCCTATATAATTTTATACCATTTGTTGCCATCTGTTTAACACTCCTGCTTGCAGTATATTCATCTTACCTAGCATTGGGCGCTCAACATTTCCCCCCCACCTGTCTTTTCTTTTATATGTGGGACAACACATTTTTGTTTCTTAGTTTAATTGAATAGATTTTATGTTCTCTTTTAATAGAGAGAAATCAGTAATAATTTGGGTATAAATTACTAATTGTTGTTAATTAAACTTCTTACTGGCCTTTATGTATATACATAATACAGTTTGTTACACATGAAAAACTTGATGTGTAGCACTGGCTTTTTTTCAGTAATTGGTATGAAAAAAACAAACTTTTATTGTGCTTTGGTTTGTCGAAAGAGATTAACACAATAGTATCAACTGTCACAGTATGCATCACGCAGCAATCCCTGGCAATTTGAAATTGTAAGCATATTTTATGTTTTATATTTTTCCATTTTCATTGCACACAGAATGAGGTATTAAAAATGAATATTGATGTCATTTTGTAAGTTACTATGTATTTATGTGTTTCATTTGTGGCACTTTTCATTCTGACCAATACCAGTACTACTTTCACAGGCAAATTTCTACTTTAATTAGACATGTGACTTGCCACTTCTTTTTTTTTCCTGCTTATTCCATTAGTCCTGAAAGTCTTATTATCTTGGAATGTCCTCTGTGCTTTTACCTTTAATAAATGATTGCAGACTAGCATGGTGGCGCATTGTTTAACCCTGCTACCTCGGGGTTTCTTTACACTATCTGTGTTAAGTTTGCACATTTCAGTCATGAACTCCAATAGTACTCCAATATTCCTACATGATCCCAGGGACATGTGTTACTTGTCAGTTCTAAACTGGCCCCATATGAAAGTGTGTACAGGAGTGTGCATTCCATACAAGATAGACCATGAAAAGGATTACACAAGTTTGATAAATAAAGATAATGGTAATTTTTCTTTAAGTACTTCATTAAACAAAATACAAAATGATTTATATATATATATTGTCAAACATAAGTGCTTAAGGGGCACCTTCAAGGCTAAATTTAAGTTAAGCAGTACTACTCCATGCCCAGAGAGGGCATAGCAGCTAATTCCTTCTCTGCTTTCCTCTGCAGTTCCGAAGAATGCTTAGAAACTGAGTGAGGTCACTTCCCTCGGAAGTCCCGCCTCTTCTAGGCTCCATGATATAAAAAAACCACCTGCCACCTTAAGAAAGCATTCATTGTTAAACCAGAAAGTAGAACTTACTTTGAAAGAGCAGCACCCTTGAGCAACTGCATCATCCAAGTGCGGTTTTGGATCTTTTGAGATTCTTTTTTGTTTAGTATTCGTTTTTTTTTTTTCCTCAGTTAAACAAGGTTCTCCTCAGAGGTGCCCCAACTCCTTCCTTGTTTTGTTTTGCACTTTGACAATATATACAGAGCACGGGAAAATAAATATGGACAGCAACACTCACAGGGACAATGTACACCTTCTGGATACAGAGTATTGCTCTAAAAATGAAAAACAAAAAATAATAATAGAAAGAAATGTTTTTTATTGCCAAAAAATTCCACCAAGGTAGGTGCTATTTTGTTTTTATTTCAGGTTAACAAGGAACCTTGGCTTATTGAGGAAACAGTGGGAAAGAAGCAACATTGGAGAGGAGACCAGTACATTTCAAGGCACACTGACTGACACACTAACATTTATACTGGGCCAATTTAACGTAATATGCATGATGTTGGGATGTGAGATGAAACCATAGTGCCTAGAGAAAATCAACATGGAAGTAGGAAGTACCTGTAATATTAAATAAGACATTGAAGTGCCTGCAAAATGAACCTCTGAAATAGGAATACTAATAATTCATTACATTAATATAGCACTTTTCTCAGTACTCAAAGTGCTATCCACACAGGGAGGAACCGAGAAGCAAACCCACAATCTTCCACAGTCTCCTTACTGCAAAGCAGCAGCACTACCACTGTGCCACCTGTAAGGACGAATACTAACCCTCATACCAGTGTACCACCTTCTTATTTATTTAGTTATTTATTACACAGCATAAAATATTTAAAAAATACATTGCATTTCCAGATTTCTGTATCTTTGGAGATCATTGTTGAATTTTGCATTTTCAAAGAGATGTGTTTAAAAAAAAAAAAGAGATTTTTTCAAATGTTTAGCCACATGTGAGCCTAAAAAAAGAAACTTTGCTGTGAGGAAAATTGAACTTAAATATCACACATTAAAGCCCCAGTGTGCAATAAAAATATATTATAAAAATGTAGAAAATAATTTAGCAGCCCATGCAAAAGGTGTATAAATAGTATTGTCAGATAAATGCAACCTAAGGCTGGTTGTTTCACTATTTCACATCATTTCAGTGCAGGATATTTGCAAACTTCTCAGCTTAAGGTAGTAAGGAAGAGAAATGGAAAACAAAAAAATTGTAGCTGTTGCATTGAGCGTAGTTATTACTGCCTCTCATGTACATGGACACCTGTGGACACGAGACAAGGGAGTCAGGATTGGTGGGAGCGAGATGTCAATGCAAAACATTGATGAAAACAAGATGAAAAGTTGTGGTTCCATGTCATATTTTGTTGCTCATACTTCTATAAAAAGATTAGATTTGAGTCACATACCATTGAAAAAATGGGGGAAAAAATCAAATGTAAGGTTGTATGTGTTGTGTTACACCCATTTACAGCTTTTACTTTTTCTTCTGTGGTTGTATTTTTTTTTATTTTGAGTTATTATTTTTGATGTTTTTATGTTTATGTTAGAAGTTTTTATTATTTATTATTTGTATTTTTTCTCTTTAAATGTAATTAAATTCTCTGTACTTTGTGGGTGGAGCCCCAGGAGGCAGGACCACCTTGATATCACTGCTGCTGGGTCCTCCTTCTGGGTTTAAAATAGGTCAAGAAAAAGAAACCCAGCAGTAGAGCACTGAGCTTGTATTAGGAGCCTGTATGTACTGTGTTTTCTTTGATTTATTACTGGTTTCTGGATTTTCTAGCTTTATTTTGCGGATTGGCTTCTGGATTTATGTTTCGGACTTGTGCTTCTCAGATTGTCTTTTTTATGCAAGTTTTTTTTTTGTCCTTTATATGATTTTTTGCTTATTTTGCTCTTTTCTTGATTTTTCTTAATAAGCACTTTACAGTATTTAAAGATTTTGGTTACGCTTTTTTTCTTCATGTCAGAAGTTTGCGGCTACCTTTTCTACTGCATGACCTGTGACATAGAATTGGATTGTGCAGATTGTGCAAAGCATAAGGGCCTATGAGCTTAGTGGGCATATACTGGGCCATATTGATTTAAAAAATCACTTGTGCAGTTCATTGCATTAATAATTCACAGTTTCAGTGACATGTTTGCACCATAACCAGGCAAGTCCAATCCAATCCATGATGATATTACGTATTCGGCAGGCCTACAGTTTACATGAATTTAGATTTTGGGAGTTCGGAGGCTCGGAGCCTAATCGGAGGCACAACACGTCCTAGTCCGCCTTACAGAGAAGTGCACATTCCCAAATTTGGCGACCTTTGGCATGCCATAGCAGCTGTGAATGGAAGAAGTTTTGAAGGACGTCACATGAATAATGTAAAAATACATTATTATCAGAAATAATTGTTAGAACAATTTGACACTTTTTATACTCTTGCCAAATGACACCATGTCAGCCAGTAGCAGCGGATCTGGTAAACATTATAAGAGTGGTGCTGCTAAACGTAAGGTGCGCCTGCAACAGGAATTGAAAAGCGCAAAGCTTACCAAGATTTCTACCTTTCTCAAAACTGAGCATGGGCAAGTGGTGGTAACTGAGAATACTGATGCTGGTGAATCGCCCTAATGGTCGCAAGCAGGTTATGCAGACAGTGCAGTGAGTGAAACGGTTGCAACTACCGAGTCTGGAAGTAGCGATATAACGGCTTCAGATCAAGTGCTATCTGCTAGAACTGTTAAAAATGCAGAAACTACGAAAGACAAACAAGCAATATATATGACCAAGCAATTTCATACCAACAAAGCAAACTTTATGATGCCCATTTTCTCAGAACTTTTGTAAAAGAGGTCGATTGTGTAGTAGTATCCTGTCAGCCGGTGTTGTCATATTAATTTGTTACAAATTGAAATTGCTTCATTTTATAGTACAAGTTTCTTCTTTCTAGCTGTCTTGGAAAAGCAAGCGGGTCCACATCTTACATATATTTATGTACTACTACTGCTACTACCCACACCTCCCACATTCCATTCCCACAATTTATTTTATTTTTGTTAACTTACAGCTGCCCTAATAAAGAGATAAAAAAATTTATTACAAATTCCATTTAGAGAGCCAGTTTGTTTGTCACCAGCGTGTGATCTAATAGTGTCGTGGTTGTGGTGAACTGCACTGACCAGCCAGCCCCTAGGATCTAGTTGCGAATAAATTACTAACAGTTATGCTAGACAGGAGGGGCCCACCTCAGGGCGCTGCACAGGGGCCTTCAGCAAGCTATCTACACCACTGTGCATGACATTTAGATTTAATTTTGGAACATTTCTTTCATTATGAACGTTTAAATGCAGCATACTTTTTTGGGAAACTGAGTTACAGTTCTTCAGTGTATTGTGTCAATCTGTGCAAATAAGTATTGCAAGCGGAATGAAAGTTCAACTGACTGGTATGAAAACTGCATTTGTAAAAGTTTTACTGAAATTATCTGTTCACCAGCTATGGGTTCCTGCCCTGTCCAGCATTAATACCTTCATACGCTGGGTGCCCTGCAACCCAAGAGTCAATGGCTGTCTACTTTTTTCTTAAAACAGACATGTTTTACCAACTTCACAAATGTATAGCCTTGAGAGGGGGACGTATTCAGCAACACAAACTGTTATGATGTCTTATGCAGTAAAAGAAGGCATGGAATATCACTCATTAGTATTAACAAGTAGTAAACATACAACCACTACCTCCACATGTGAGCTGGAGTTGTATTTTTGAAGCCCAAATATTTTCTTCAGCAGACATTTTGCTCCTGTGTATTCTGGTGATCCTTCCATGCCCCCAGTGACATACATTTTAGATTAATTGATGATTCTGAACTGTTCCTTTGTGAGTATAAATATGGGTTGTAAAAGAGGACAAAACAAAAAGAGTTGGAGCAACACTGCGACCCCATATTTTATAAGGCAAAATAAATGCAGCTTTTTGGCAAAAAGAAATGTCATATGGATGCCAGTCTCAGATCAGACTATCCATGATGGCAACACTTCCGGTTAAATGCCAGCCAGGCAGAAAGAGGCAGGTGCAGGGGATTGACACCAGAAGTGACGTCAGAGGTGATGAGGTTGTCAATCATCTGGGGCCTCATGTATAAACGGTGCGTACGCACAGAAATGTTGCGTAAGAACGTTTCCACGTTCAAATCACGATGTATAAAACCTACACTTGCCGTAAAGCCACGCACTTTTCCACGGTACCTCATACCCTGTCGTACGCAAGTTTTCTGCTCGGTTTTGCAGACTGGTGGCACCCAGCGTCAAAGCAGTGCTACTGTTCCTGTGTGGTTACCCTTTCTTAGATCCACATCCACAACGGCAGCTTTATCAAATAAACTGAAATTAACCGTATATCGTTCATAAATTTAAGGCACCTGATTGTAATCAACCTGTAACAATATAATGGTGCACAGAATGGCCAAACTATTCCACTGGCATGGCTGCTTTAGCGTTGCTAGAGGACCTCGCAAATGGAAGGATTAGAAGAGAACGTGATTTCCGAGATTATACTGATTTCTTGGCACATGATGATGACTGGCTTCTAAATCGGTTTAGATTTCCAAGAGCGATCCTCTTGGATCTGTGTGCTGAACTGGCGCCGGCTTTGCAAAGCAAGACTTTGAGGAATTGTGCTCTACCTGCCCCTTTGCAAGTTTTGTCCACTCTCGAGTTTTTAGCCACAGGAGCTTTTCAGTGTGAACTGGCTGACCGATCCAGTATTTCTCAGTCATCACTGAGTCGTGCCATGCCATCTGTATGGGATGGTATTATCCGCTTGTCAAGCAGATATAAGATTTCCGTACACTACAGTTGAACAGGCAAACATCAAAGCACAATTTGCAGCAATGTCCGGTTTTCCCAATGTAATCGGAGCGGTCGACTTCACACACATTGCTATAAAGGCACCGTTACAGAATGAATTTGTTTATGTGAATAGAAAGCATTTTCAGTCTATTAATGTGCAAATCATCAGTGATGCGAAAATGCACCTCACTAATGTTGTTGCGAGATGGCCTGGCTCAACTCATGATTCATTCATCCTGAGACATAGTAGTGTGGGGAACAAACTTGAAAATGGTGCTGTGCGTGATGGCTGGCTTCTCGGTAAGATAGATAGATAGATAGATAGATAGATAGATAGATAGATAGATAGATAGATAGATAGATAGATAGATAGATAGATAGATACTTTATTAATCCCAAGGGGAAATTCACATAAAAAGAACAGACGATTCTCGGCGTGTAAAAATCCATGCCCACATTGTAAAAGTAAGTGTGTCCAGGGAACGAATCCACATAAAATAAAGTGATAGGAGTGATCAATAAAAAAGAGAAAAATAAAAGTAGAAAAATAAAGTCGTACACAGAGCTGCTGAAAAGGCTGCCACTCTCGGCGGCGCCTGAGTCATATATGATAAGACATTTATTACCTTTTTGGTTACAGTTGTATGTTATCTGTACGATGGAACCATATAACACGATTATTCAGGTGACAGTGGGTACCCGCTGAAGACGTGTCTCCTCACCCCTCTCGCCAACCCACTGACTGAACAAGAGTGACATTATACTGACCTCCACTTTCGGGCTCGGGCAGTGGTAGAACGTACTATAGGGCAGCTTAAGGGCCATTGGCGCTGCCTGGATAAGACTGGTGGAGTGCTGCTCTATAGTCCACAGAAAGTGTGTCGCATCGTGCAAGCATGTAGCATTCTACATAATATGGCAGTCATTCGTAACTTGCCTGTACCTGAAGAGATGAGGTATGATGAACCAGACCCTGGACCACCAAATGATCACCCACACCAGACAGCATTACAATGTCGAATGAATGTAATTAACAGAATGTAAAAACAGGTAAGCAGAGGCATCATTTATTTTTTCACCAAATCAGTTAATTTTTCGCTAATGTCATACAATTTGGCTTTGATATTTCTTAGTTCATTGGCCACATCTCTCACCGCATCCACCAATGCATTTTGAGACTCTAGGACTGCATCACTCAGCACATGGCCAGATGATCGCCCACCAGTTTCCGAGGCAGGGGTGTGAGAGCAGCCAGCGCCCGAAGATGTGGTCGGCACAGAAGCAGCACCATCATTGCCCGGAACCATGTCCTCCTCATTTGGGTCAGCTTTTGTACTATTGTCTAGAAGTAAATAAACAGTAAAATACCTGATTGTTTGTCTTATTACTCATGCAAATTATTTACACGAGTATGGATCATGGTAATCACCTGCAGGTAAAATGCAAACAATGAGAGTGTCGCCAATAATTGCTGCAACTCGCTGCTCAAACGGTGTGAGCTCCAGGATTTCACTACCTCCTCCAGTGGAGCTAACATGCAGACGATGAGCTGTGACTCTCCTTTTCACGGCAACTTTGATGTCTGACCACTTCTTTTTAAATTCGGTCACAGTACGATTTTCTGCTCCAGCACTCTTGACTGCGTCCACCATGCTATGCCACTCCATCAATTTCCTTTTGTTGCTAATGCTACTTCCTAAGTTGCCAAATAAAACATTTTTCCTGGCCTCTATTTCAGCTAGCAGGACCTCCATTTCACATTTGCTGAAGTTTTTTTTTTTGGTTTTTCACGTGCTTTCGCCATTGTCTTGCTGAAGCGTTGAAGGTAAGGGGCTATTTATATTGATTTGCATATTCAAAGACACATAATTCTGGGAGGAGTTGGGGCGGGACAGCAAGCGCGTGCACGTGCGTTAATTTCCACGCTGAGTGGGATTTATGTAGCGGAAGAACGCGGAAGTTGGCGAACGCACAGATTCCTGCATCTGGATTTTTCTGTGCATAAGCACATTTCGGCTTTTGTGCTTACGTCATGGTATAGTGCGAATTCTATGCACTGCGTTATGCATGAGGCCCCTGGTCTGTAGAGGGAGGAAAAGAAGAGAAATTAGAATACAGTGCCACCCTGAGGACTGGCAAGGTATTACTACCAGAACCTTTAAGCTGTCCCCAAGGTGCACATGTGTGACAGGGTATATGCCTGAATGAGTCTTACAATGAATGTACTCGTATTTTACCAAGTTGTAATCCTGCAAAGCATTTAGTGCTGCTTGGATAGGCTCTTGCTTCTCATGACCAGGAATTGGATTAAGCTGATTAGAGAATGTTGTGTACATTTTTCCTTTTGTCATTTTTGTTTAATCGGTGAAATGATTTAGTTTAAAATTTTGTCTTATGTACTTATTATATAAACTCTTGGAAACTACTCTGTCTACAGCAACACTATCATGCAGGTTTATTTTTTTATTGACAGTAGACAGACAGTAAATCATTGTCAGAGAAAAGAAATACTGATACTAAGCTTAATTTCATTAAAACTACAGCACATTGAGCCTCAAACACATGTTTAAACACAAACTCCTCACCCCACAAAGCAAATTGTTATGTTCAAGAACACTGCTTATCTGTTTGCTTTTAAAGAGAATGATGGTCTTCAGCCAATTGAGTTGCCTACTCAGGTGGGGAAACAGTACAACAAAATGTTTTAGTGCTGAGTGAAAGAACAGTTGTTGTGACCTCCATACAGCAAGGTTAGAAACATCTTTGCTAAGCTCTATTGTCTGCTAAGTGTTTTCTATTTTCAGAGCTTTGTGTGGGGAAAGACAGAATGATGTGAGACATACATCAAGAGATCTAGTAGTACCACGCAGTCTATCCTGCATTTAACGGTTTATTATTCTTTATCAAAACTTTAATATTAAATTAATGAATAACTTAATGTTTTTATATTTTTAGGTAAATTTAACAGTAGATGAAGTGATCTACTTCTCTTCTAAATGAATGTCCAGAACAAGTTCAGATATCAAATGATCTGTTTTCTAAACTAGGCTAATCTTTCAGAAGTTCTCTGAAGGCTTCCTTAAGCAGCATCAGGGGGAAAGGTAGAAACCAACTCTAGACAGGATGCCAGGCCAACACAGGGCACACTCACACAAATCTCACTTATTTGCTTAATATGGCCCAGAAATATGAAGTAAAGGTTAGTGTGTCACACCTTCAGAATTATACAGGGTGGCACATGGAAACGGGAAATTTTGGAACTAGGTGTTGATGACCCTGGGGGGTTAGCAGTTGTTTGGGATCAATGCGACCTCGTTTAGAACCCCTTGCCATCCATATTACTAACCGAAGGCTGTAAACCGGATATGGACGCTGGGCGCAGGGCGCATCAAGGCGCACGCACACTGCCGCACTGCACAGAAAACACAGAAACGAGAAGGTTGTAAACCGGATGTCACGCGCACTGCCGCACTGCAACGAGCCCGCCACCTGTAAACTAGACTTGCTCTAATCCACTGTGCCAGTAATGTAGATCACATAACGGTCATTCAGTTTGCCGCCTGCCCCAGAGTCCAGAGTCAAACGCATCGGCGTCCCAAGACACTGTGGCGCCCGCCCCAGAGTCAAACGCAGCGACTTCCCAAACCGTGGCTGCTTCCCGGAGTCAGTAGGTGGCGCCCAAATAACACAACGTTATGCGCTGTGGCGCCCGCCCCAGAGTCAAACGCAGCGGCTTCCCAGAGTCAGTACGTGGTGCTCAAACAACACAACCTGTGAGCTACACTTGCTCTAATCCACTGTGCCAGTAATATAGATCACATAACGGTCACAGACTCTAACCCAGCGGCTTCCCACACTCAGTGGCTGGCACACGAACACCACAACCTGTAAACTGAACTTGCTGTGCAAAACTCTGCCAGCAGTCGGTGTCAGCACAGGCAATGGAATCACGTCTCCATAAAACGAGACCACTTTACTACAGATATGCTTATGTAGTTGAATGACATTTCCCCAGATGCACTCACCCTCCATGATATGTCATCCATCCAGATATTGGACGGAACAGAAACTGATTGCCATTCTTGGATTTACTAGTTAGTTATATAATGGAGCAGTGGAGTGGTATGCAATGAGCGTTTGCTGTGAAAGCCTTGTATAAGAATAGTGACAGTGTGACTGCTGCGCAAAGAGAATTTGGGCGTCATTACCAGTTAGGACGTCATGATCTTGTCCCATCTGCTCGTGCGATTACAGCATGGGTGTGGAATTTCGAAGAAACAGGTTCAGCCTGAAAAAAGAGGTCCCCAGGTGCAGCCACTTCACATACTTCCCGACAATCGATGGTAGCTGCTCGATGATGATCTGGAAGGTGTGTCATTTCACACAACGGTGACATTCCATGGCCTCCGAGATCCCCAAATCTCACTGTTTTTGATTTTTTTCTGTGGGGACATCTTAAAAGTCAAGTGTACTGCAACCATTACTGAACTAAAAAGGAGGATTGAAGAGGAAATCGCAGGCATTCCTCTCAACATGTTACATCGAGCAATGCAGAATTTCCACAAGAGGCTGTCAGAATGTGCATGGAGAAATGGATAACACTTTCATGATATTCTTCAAAACATAAAATGAATATTGATTAGCATCATTAATTGCATTTCCTGTACAATACATTTCATCATTAAATGTATCTTGTAATGTGTTTATTCGTGCATTGAACATCAATCGAAAATTTCCCATTTCCCTGCACCACCCTGTAGATCCAAATACTTTAATCTGTGTGGAGTGTTCACATTTCCTCCCATGTCTTTAGGTGTGTGCAGAATGTGCCTTACAAGGTGCTGACTTACCATCCAGGGTTATTCCCTGCCTCATGTTCAGTACTGCTAGAGCAGGCTTCTGCCACTGTGAAGGCCACCTGTTACCAGACAATAAAATAAACACTCCGAAGTGGAACTTATAATGTGTCATTAATACTCTAGCCTGCTGTAGGCACATTCTCTAACCTTAGGTCTTAAGTGTGCCCAGTTCCACAAGCAGATTTACTAAACACTGTTATGAATTTCTTTGGCCCTTAGGGCAATTATTTCCCAAACACTGATGGAAAAATATAAATTTTTTACATTGCTTTACAGCAAAAATCCCCCTGATAAGGAAAAGGTATTACATAGTTATGAGTCATAAGTGGCCTTGATGGATTTTTCTTGTTTACATTGCTATCATAATGGCGTTGACAAGTTACATCAGCGTGGGGGATGAGTTGCCAGCAGAAAATGAACAACTTTACTGCCAAATTAATTCCAACTAGTGTGGCAGCAGCAAGCTGTCCTTCTGAGGATAGCGAACTACCCAGAAGAGTGACGTAAAGAGCGAGGGCAGCGTATCTGAGCATTGATGCGGTGCTACAATAATCATAATGGCAATAAATTACATCTTTAGGACTAATAACACCATGATTATGTCAACATCAAAATGAAGATACGGAGTGTTTTGGGGTCTTAAGTGTTTTGTTGTAATCTATGTATCTTCTACTGTATCTACTGTATCTATGTCTTCAAAAAAGGTGAGAGGTACTTGGACTGTGTCAAACTCCTATGTTTTCTGTAAACCAGCAGTTGTCACTATTTTCAAAGAGTCAAACTTTCAGATCCTTTTCCAGCACAATCAGGAAGAAGCTTCACGGGTCTTCATCTGCCCATAACTACTTTTTGCAGAAGAATGTCAGACCTATGGACAAACCAGCAATGACCTAGTTCAGTTCTTTTTTGAAATACAAAGCTGGCAATCACTCTTCTGACATATCATGGAGCCTTCTTTCAGCATGAATTTGGACTGTATGTGGACAAATCTACATAAACACTTCATTAAATTCTACTCTCATCATTTGTTAACCATTTAGTTATGTTACTCACTAAAGTACGACGGTAAAATAAACTTTGGTTAATCATACCCTTTACATTTTGACAATCTCAGCCTCCTCTTACTTGCACATTTAAGCTGTCACCAGGTGTTATCAATGGCAATGACTGTGTCGTGAATATTACAGCATTCAAACTGGGCTACATGTCTGTTTTAAAATGACAGAGCCCAACAAGTAAATTGTGAATTTTTTGCTTGAGGACACCATAAGACAACACATGGATTCATTTTATTTTTGTTTTTCCTTAATTTGATGGAGAAATTGTTAGACAACAAAGCACCTCTCACAAAATTATTGCAGTTTAAACCAGAAACTTAAAAGGAGCTGCTGATGTAATCCATAAAATTATATAATAAGCAATCCTTGCTACTAGAATAATAAATATTAACAAGAAAAGAATGTAACAATCAAAATGTATAATTACAAATTGTTTTCATTTTTATTTTGTAAAAAAAGTTGTTGTTTATATTCATTTGATATGCTCCATTAATAGCGCATATAAATATGGCTTCTCATAAGAATAACATGCAAGTCGTCATCCTTTCTTTTCCATGCTGTATTTATATTCTGTGGCTTTTAATGAAACGTTTCCTGTCAGATTGGATTCGGACCCTGTTTTTTTTTTTTTTGTTTGCTTCATTTTCTGTCATACAACAGATGTTCAATGCAGCGCATGAAGGGGTGCTTTGTTGGTACGTTCCACGGCTGTCAATCAGTCATACTTCACAGTTCTGATGTTGCAGTCATGGATTAAAAGGCAAAACTGTGAATGATGATGTATGTATTTGTTATTGCATGTGTTTGCCAGGCTTTTGAAGAAAATTTCACAAATGACAATAATGAAACTACAGATTCTATAAACTTCATTCTCTTGCCTTTACTTTTGAATATTGTAGGTCACCTAACCTGTTGCACTTTGTATGGTCAAACCACTTGTGGATTATCTACTTTGGTAATATGCTGTTCTCTCACATAATTGCCTGATAGCTGACAAGTCTTCAACTGCTTAGAAAATCATGCTCTATCCACTCTGCCAACTGTTCAGCATTTTTTATTGTGTAAGAAGGCATTGTGCACAAAGCATCATCTGGAAACAACAGACTATTTATCGTGTTCAGAAACAGGAACTTTCATTTTCCTCAGTGTTACTGTAATGGGATTTTCCTTCATTTTTATCGCAAGATGATAATACAGTATAATGTATTTCTGCTTTGCATGTTCAAATACTTAACTTACTTAATAAAAGTATAATATGACTTTTATATATTTTAATTGAAATAAATTGTGTTTTGAATGGCATAGCCCACATAATATTATCCCTTTTATTTTTTTCTTTTAAATATTTTAGCACCTACTACCAACCACTCACCCTGCTTAAAATTTCATTCTCAGTCAGAAATTAAGGTCTAAACTTACTCTTCACTGTAGCAAACTAATGAAATAAAATCATATTCTTTTTATCAAACTGTTAATTGATTTTTTGAGTGTCTTGGTTTAAAAATCCTACCAGCTAGTCAAAGTCAAAACTTAAAGCAAGATGAAGTCCATTTCAAATCAAGATGCCTCAATAAAAATTAAACTAACCTCAAAAACAGAATAATGTCACACAAAAACAGAAATGTCAAAATAAAAAGCAAATCTTACTTTTTAGTTTTTCGGCCATCTGACCTTGTCCTTGAACTCATCTGTAGAGACTTATATCATGATATTGTTCAGTATATTAGGACACTACTCTTCTATCTATTCTATAAGATCGCATAAATTTACTTGTTTTTTCTTTTTTATGTATTCATTAATATTCTTGTCTAATCTTATTTTTCTTTTCAGTGTAACTTTCTCTGACATTCTGTAAAGCACTTTAAGCTACATTGTTTATATGAAAATGTGCTATATGAAGAAAAGCTCTAGTTTTTTATTTTTGTCTTTTTCAATTTTGTGTTTGTTTTAATTGTAATTTGTTTCCCCTTTAAGTAATGAGCCAATAGGTGCCAACTTGTCATAAACAGTGATAATAATCCAACAGTATCAACAACAATAATAATTTTCAATAATAATTTAGCATAGGAGACAAAGGTCTGCAATTCTTGGCTTTGAATGCATTGCTGATGGGTAATTTAATTCAAAAGTATTAGCGCCTGTCAAATGAGCCTACGTTACAAGTTGGGGTAAAACTACACAAATGTTGTCCTCCATTGTTTAAGACCATCTGTGACTTCACTGATTACTATTCACATTCGCTGCTGAATGCTATAAAAGTTCTCCTTGCTCATTTCTCACAGGACAAAACACTTAGACATTGTACTACTTTGGCAAAGAGCTACAATATTGATAACAAGTCACCAATAACAACAACAATGATAATTCTCAAACTGACATAGCATAGGAGACACAGATGCAACAAAGATCTGTAACTTTAGGCTTTAAACACATTGTTAAAAGATAATTTCATTCAAAAATAATAGCATCTCTCAAATAGTCTTACATTAAAACTTGTGTTAAAATACTATAAATATTGTTTAAGATCTTCTATGATTTGACTCTTCACATTAGCTCCTCACACACTATAAAAGTTCTCCATATTAAGTCTCTCACAGGAAAAGCCTCTGTAACACTCTTGTGCATTAACTGAATTGTTATATTTCACTTAATTTGATTGGGTGCTGCAATTTCATTATTTAGTGATTATATTAGGTTAGTCAGTTTATTTCTGAGATCTTAATTTAATTTATGTTTATAGTTTATGGGGCTCCATAGTACGACAGATCGCTCTATAATCATTACTGTAAGTTACCTGTTATACTAGAGATCTTCCCTTTCAAAAAATATGTTTATACTGCCCCTCAAGTGTGATTTCTTTTCACTCTTGTGACTCAGGTCGAAATTTTTAGGAAAATTTAAAAAAAAATCTGAAGTCTCCCAATATAATGTAATCGGTTTGAGTGTTCTGAGATGTCACATCTCATTTTTGCAAGGGACTCCTGCAGACAGACTTTGCCAGAAATAATCACAGACATCTCTTCACAATCTGAACTTGTCAAACTGCTATTTCCCATCAAACACCTCCACATCTGGTTCTCACCAGCCCGGGCTCCTCTCTCGTAGCCACATACAAATCTGGTAGTGATGATTCCACTCAAACTATCTTTGAGCACTTGCCATCATTAGATGATAAATTTGTAGATGTCCTGCACTGTAAACAATTTGAAGTCAGCATGTCAGCAGTTAGCATGTCAGCAGTCAGCATGAAACTGGTATTTATAGTTGTCTATTAGGCTGCATCTGTCTGACAAATTAATATTTAATAACTTTGCAGATTCAGAGGAGTCATATTAGATTTGAATTATTTGCAAAACTAATTTGCATAATCAAACAAAAAGTGATAGGAGACAGAAAATCAGAATTGAGTCACTTTTATCTGCAGTCTGAAAGTAACTTTATAGTAGCCTGAAGAAAAACATAGATTCAAACCTCAGTCCCATTGCTGAGCCACTGCCTGTCATGCACAATAAAAAAGAGGAGATGGATTAGTTTGTAAAAAGGCAAGGCACAAGTGTAGACAAAAAGCAGGCAGAAGGAAACCAGAGAACCAAACAAAATAATTGTTAAAGCCAATACTCAAACTAAAAGCAACGTTAAAATACAGTTGTTAAAAGTTCGATTGAATTTTTTACCATACTAGAAAAATTAATTGGTATTTTAGTTGGTAGATCAAAACTAGAACACTGTGAACTGGGCATCACCAATATGCCCTTCTTATTTAGGGTAGAAGAATCTGACATTACATTGTATTACATGACTGGTAATGGCCATTACAGCACCCTTGACCAACTACACAAAATAGCATTGACTGCAAACAAAACAGAGACTCCAAAATGACAATGGTGTGACATCATCATCATAATAAAAATAACCTGAAATTATAAGTAACATAACATGCCCAAATTTGAGAAAAGGGATTCCACAGAAGATTAAAAATTATGCATCTCTGTATCCTCTAAAAACTCAAACTATCAGCACGTTCAATTAGGTAAATTCATCGCCTGTAACTTACTCTCCATAAACTGATCCCATCTACTACCTGTGCTGCTTAAATGCACCTTGCATTTTCTTCATATTTTATGTTTTTTCACTTTCTTTGGGATTGCCCTTCAAACTACTTTCTGGGCTTCTTTATATTTCATTGCCTGCCGTTTATTCTTATTTTCTGTAATATTCCTCTTTTGCCTCACACATTTCCCCTTCTGGACCTCTCTATTTGTCCCCTTACTTTTATCCAGCAGAGGTTATTTTGTCTGGATAACATCAGTGCAAAATTAATGTTAGCCTTTCACTGAAAGTCTGCTGACTCTCTCTCTCTCTCTCACTGTAAACATTTTCAAATTCTTCTGTCTTTAATCTAGTCTTTAATCTAGTAGCTCAAATACAGAAAAGTGACAAGTGTGTTCCTAACCTTAATTCCTAATTCTTCTACTTTTCTTATCTTTTGTGCTTGATTTACAGTTAATCTCAAAATTTTTAGTTTTGAACAGCATAGCTTTAAACATGACAAAGTCATTATCAACAGTGTAACATTTGTCCTGACAAAATTTATAAAGAAAGACAATAGCTTATAAGTTTTCCTTTTTGGATCATTTCCAAATAATATATTTTGACATGTGGCTCAGTGATCATTGTCACATTACTCTGTATAACAGCTTCCTATAAGACCTTTCTGAATGTTTTCAGATTCATGGACTTTTAATTAAATCTACTGAGGATAACTTGCTATGTGCTGAGCTATTTTCACCCAGCACACTCAGCTTCATCACTCTGCCTGCTAACCATTCAGCACTATTACCACCTATGCTTAGTCTTGTTCTGGTCTCTATGGCTTCTTTTGTTTCTGTTGTAAAGGTTCTTTAGTGTGTTTTATCTCTTCTTTCCATAATTTTACCAATCTGGGTTTTAAATTTGTTGCAATCATTTATCTACTTCCTTGAGTGGTCTATCTCAGAGTTCAAATATATACAACCACATTATGGCCAGCTTTTCATTTCCTCCTTCTTTGCTATATTTTGATCGATGTGTTTTTCCAAAGCTCAAATAATACAGTATTATGTAATGAGCCTTTAAGAGGAAGACTATGTACTTACAGGCAGACAACTTTTTCTCTGATTGATTTGCTTTATGATTTTAAAGATTGGCAATTAACACAAATTTCTCATTTGCATTTTGAATTCTTTATGAAACTTTCATTTTATTTTTGAAACGTTTTAAGTCCATTTCATCTTCAGAGCATTAGGAAAAGTCATTTATGTTAACATTTAAATTAACTATACATTTATGGTATATGAGTAGAAAATTCACAATAAATACAGCATAGGTTTGAGCATGATATTTTTAGGATGTTATCAATCCAGGTTTTATTTGTTATGCTGTGTTTTTATATGATTTGTGATTTGCTTGAAAGCTTCATACTTTCGTACAGTTTTAGATTTTTTTCATTTCTTTTCTATTTTTATTGTTATTGTTCATCTAGTGCACATCAGAGTCTGATCTCTTGACCTTAACTAAGCCTTAAGCCTACCTGCTGTCCTGCACAGAATTTGGACTTAGGTGGTTGAGAATGAAGATCTTTGACTGGAGGTGTGCAGGGTGTTTAGGAGGAGGTGTTGGGGTTTGGGGGGTTAGGGAGGAGGTTTAAACACTACTGGCCTTTTATGACTATATGGTAGCCACAGGGTTACTTACACTTGTGCACATCTAAATCAATGTAAACATACATACTTGCTGGTGGCACCTTTTCTTTCATACAGGGTCAGTTCCTGTGGGGTAGATAACTAGGCTATCTTACATTAAATGATGCCAACGGCTTAGAGGCATATGAAGGGCCCAGCCTGGAGACCCATACTCAATGTGTCTTATGCTTCCAAGAGTAGAACCCCTCCAGTAACCAGTGTGGACTGGAGGGAGGTACAAAGGGGTAGTATCTCAGTGACTATTAGATGGGAGCCTGAAGGACATTGTAGTATTGTTACAAAGACAGTAGAGTCTCAAATATATACCTGATTTTTAGCTTTCACATTCAGTTATCTATGAAGAAGCTGCTGTATGTTCTCATGCAAAAATCTGATTCAAGCCTAAGTTGCAAAAACAAATGTGTTTATATTGTTGCAAAAATCTTCATCTTGTCTTCATTATGATAGTCAGCATTTTCTATTGAAAATAAGGAGCAGAGGCATCCTAGCTGTTGCTAAAAAATCAGGAATTGGTTACTTGTTAATACCAGAATGAAATGAATAAGCAATCAACAGTCAAATATATAATTTGACTTGTAGACATTCCTCCTATGAGTATGCCTTCAAACCCAATTAGAAACAAAGTTGGGACAGTATAGAACATGTTAATAAAAACAAAAAGGAGTGATTTGTAAATTCTACTCACCCTGTACTATTTTGAAAAAAAAAATTACAACACATGATTTGATGATGTACCTTGCAAATATATTTATTTCTTTTTTAATATCCATTCATGTCAAATCTGATGACAGAATCACACTGCAAAAAAGTTGGAACAGTGAAGCGTTTGCTACTGTATAACCTCACCATATCTTTTAAGAATAATTATTAATTATCTGGACACTGAAGACAAATGTTGAGTAGGTTTAGCAAGACAAATTTTCCCACATTCATTCATCATGTAGGTCAGCAGTGGCACAATTGTATGCAGCCTTCATTGCTGTATTTTTTGATTCATAATGCACAACATATTCTCAACTGGAGACAGGTCATGACTGCAGGCAGGTCAGTCTTGTATCCAAACTCTTTGCTTATGCAGCCATACACTTGTAATCCAATCAGAATATGGTATGGCATTATCTTGCTAGAAAATGCAGGGAGGTTCCTGGAAAAGACGGAATCTGGATGGCAGCATATATTGCTTCTAAATTATTGCATTAATGGTGCCTTCACAGATGTGCAAGGTACCCATGCCATGGGCACAGCCACACTTCCGTGTAATGACAAAATGTTGGCGCTTGAACATGACTCTGATAGTCGCTTATATGGTCCTTTTCTTCTTTGTCTCGGAAAACACAACAGATGTTTTCCCCAAAAAGTATTTCAAATGTTGACTTGTTGGACCACAGAACATGGCGCTTCTGGACAGCATTGACAAACAGCTTCCAAAAAGCCATTGACAAAAGCCTTAACTTGCATCTGTGGATACCGTGGTGAATGGTGCTGACTGACAAAGATTTTACTGAAGTATTCCCGAGGCGATGTCATGATATTCATTACAGATTACATTACATTACAATACATGTGTGTCTGTTTTGAAGACAGTAGCATCAGAGGGATCGGAGAATATATGGATTTGGAAGTGATTTGTGGATTTGCTCTTTACACAACAAGATCTGACTGGATTACATGAATCCTTTAATTATACTGTGCACTGTAGACAGTGAAATGTCCAAAATACTACCTATTTGTCTTGGATGTGGAAGTGCTAGATTATTCACTAAAACATCTGATGGCCTTGCTCTTGAAGGACTAGTTCTTTTTTGGAGGCTCCCTATTTATTATATCACGATTTCCTCACCTGTTTCAAATTGCCTTGCTGTTTTCAACTTGTCACATCAGTCATAAAATATGCCTGTCCCAACTTTTTTAAAATGTGTTGCAGGCATCTATTTCAGGATAAACATATACTGTATCTTCATAAAACAATGCATTTTTAATTAGACAAAATGCTAAATATCTTGTCTTTTTACAGTCTTTTTGTGAATACAATTAATAAGTCACTCATTTTTATTTTTATTAGCATTTTATATACTGTCCCAACTATTCAGGAATTGGGTTTTCATAATGGGCCCATTTCCATGTGTTTATAAAGGCACTTGTTTTTCAACCAGAGTCCATCCAATCAGGTTGACTGACAGCTCTTAGTTATCCTATTATGAGCGTGTCCGTGTTTGTGTGTGTCCCATAATGTACTTTGCCTTCAGCATTTCCTGCTGAAAAAAGGCTCAAATGAGGAGCTTTTATGTAAAAGTCATTCATAGCCAGAATAACAAGTACTGTATAGCATGGCATACACGACTCTGTCCATTTCAAATCAAACTACTTTTATTTTTTATGTTACAATATTTTTAATTTGCTTTTTACCTGTCACACCTGTACCCACCATTCATGATATCATGGACCAGCACCTATACAAGTCAATTGCCTATCGTCTGCCATGCAGGAGCTGAGACAGAGCTGAAATGAAAAGAAAAAGGATTTAACTTACTTGGCTCAAGGTGTGACATCAAATAAAAGTTTGGACCGATATACGTATTAAGAGGAGTCATGATCAATAAAGGTAAAAATAGTAATCTAAGAAAAATCTTGCAGTTTTGCATGAATTAAAATGTACACATACTAAATGGCTATATCTATCATAATCAATAACCAGTTTCAATAAGTTGACTCCAGTGTGATACCAAATGCCTATCAGACAAAACACTATATGGAAGTGTCTGCTGTTTACTGACTCTGGTCTTAAATACAGTATACAGTGGAACCTCGGTTTGCGAGCATAATTCGTTCTGGAAACGTGCTCATAGTCCAAAGCACTCGTATATCAAAGTGAATTTCCCCATAAGAAATAATGGAAACTCAGATGATTTGTTCCACAACCCAAAACTATTCATATAAAAATGATTAATACAAAATATAAAGTAAAAATACATAAAACAAATTAACCTGCACTTTACCTTTGAAAAGAATCACGGCTGGTGTGAGTGAGTTTCTAAAGTCTTGTGGGATTGCACCCAACGGGATGACACGCAGAAGAGCGTCCCAAAGCAATCGCAGTCTCCCAGCGCTGTAGCAGTTCGCCATAAAAGTGAATCCGAAAAGATCGCGGACATGCTATAAGCGCCTGCCGTCGATGGGTGATACAAGGAACAAGGAAAATTATAAATGTGCAGGGCCTTGCCTCACTGCTGTGTCTGTGTATAAATAACCGCGCTGTTGCTGTTTCAAGCTGAATAAAGCTGGTGTTGCTAAAGTACTGAGACTCAGCTTCGTGTTTTAGGGTTCAAGACGGGGACTCGCACATCACAGCACACGCGCGCGCGTGAGCACACACACACACACACACAAGCG
Source organism: Erpetoichthys calabaricus (assembly GCF_900747795.2). Lineage (NCBI taxonomy): Eukaryota > Metazoa > Chordata > Cladistia > Polypteriformes > Polypteridae > Erpetoichthys > Erpetoichthys calabaricus. The sequence continues at coordinate 267,860,983 of NC_041395.2, read as the reverse complement.
AGCGAGCACATACACACACACACGCGCGCGCACACACACATTCACAATGCTAATGCTGTATTAAACAGTATACGCTCGTACGGATGTTGACTATATGAGTGAGGCACGCCGACTCAGACGGAGAATAGGAGACGATTGCCCACAATCCCACAGCGAGAGAGAGAAGAACCATCAGCTCAGTTGTGATCACAAGATACTCAGCAGACAAAGCGTATACATACTACTCGTACTGCAAGAGCTCGCTCGTTTATCAAGTCAAAATTTATTAAAAATTTTTGCTCGTCTTGCAAAACACTCGTAAACCAAGTTACTCGCAAACCAAGGTTCCACTGTATAAGGACTTATTCAAAAGCTGTGGTTCTTGACTCCCAGCACTGGATTTCCTTGTTCAACACTGTGTCATTTACATGGGTGGAACGAACACAAACACTGGAGTGATTACATAGAATTCACTGATACCTGCTTTCTTAAGAACCTTAATAAAGAGTAGTTTTTTAGTGCTTGCAGTACTAAGAAAAGTCTACTCAACTTAAGTAGGCTTTCACTGCATCTAGTCTCTTCATTCAAGGCATATTTCTGTCACTTGCTGAACTCATGATGTTTCCTAGAACATAGCATGAAGCCTGTTAGTTTCATTGTGGTTTCTTTCCTTATTCGTCATATTTAATTGTTATGTTTGTCAAGTTAGTTGGACATACCTCCTTTAAGTTCACTTTTTGCTAAGATCCTGTGTTGAACTATTAAAATCATAAATAGCATTTTGCCCACTCATGATTTAAACATATCCTGCCTAATTAGATAACTTTTTTATTTCAAAATCAGAATTCCTTTTATTTTTCTGTACCTAAAGTACAGGAATTTAACTTGGTATTAGAAGAAACCTGTTGAAGACGATTTTGCCTGGACTATGAAAGGAAATGACTTCAAGCATTGAAGCCTGCATGTCATCTCCTTGTCTTATTTAGTCTATTTTGCAAAAATCTTCTCTTAACACGAGCCTCAACAGTTGTGTTAGCTCCACAGATAGTCGTTGAGAGCATATCAAGGTTTGTGGAGCAAAGAAGTTAATTATGAATCAGTATTCTGTTTCTTGAAAAGAGTTTAGTAAAAACAATGGAGGACTGTATACAACATGGCTATGCACCCTGCTGCTGAATTAGTTCGAGATTGAATCTTGTGTGGTATAAAACATGGGTTCAGGCATTCTCCACTCTTGAAATAATGCTGTTTCCATGTAGTGTGCCACTACCTGATATCCTAGCATAAAAGGTACCATACATGGATGATATGATCATTTGGAAGAGAGTGAGGGGTGCCACCTACAGGTTTACATATTATCACAGATATGCTACGAAGGATAGAATATCTCTTGCATATATACCATCCTGGCACATAATGTTTATAGGCTGTAGCTCAGCATTTAACAGTTTTGTTCCATCCAGGGGAGTATGGTGGTCCCCCTACTGTACTCCTTGTTCATCCTTGACTGCATGGTCAAACACAGCACCAGGTGCATCATTAAAATTGCTGATGACTCTTCCATTATAGCCCTGATCACTAACAATGAAGAGATGGCTAACAGAGAATATGTTTGACTTGTGACACAATGTGCCAGAAGACTAATTTTCTGCTAAATGTCAGCAAAATCAACTACATTTTCAGTAGGTTTAAGGTAGAAGGAGATAGTCCACACTTCTTTCTACATTAGAGGGACTGGTGTTCAGAGGGCCAGCAAGTTTAAATTTCTTGGAGTGACCATCAGTTATGATCAAGAAGGCTTCATCAATACCTTTACAGAGGTATCCCAGATGTTTCCCCCAAGAATCTGATGCAACCCCAGCTTGAATAATGTTGGTCTAGTGACATCACATCACATGACTTCTGAGGGTCATGGCCCAGCAACAGGGATCTGCAGCCTAGAAACTGCTACCCAAAATGGTAGTACCCATTAAAAAATAACAAAATGGTGCTGTGGGAATTTCAAAACATAATGCTAAAATAAAACAGTTACTCTAAACATTTAGTTAGTTGCACTGTACCGTACTAGCTACGGATCAAGACCAGAATACATTGTACTGCACTCAAAGGTACTTTAGTCCTCAGGTCTAAGTGCTGTTGTGGTGAACATGAAAACCAGATCAATATCAAACTTAACTAATATGTAGCTATTCTTGATGTTTGTGTTTCTTTTTGGTTTGCTCATTTGGCCGTCTACTTGCTCGTTAACAGCATCCGCACCAGCAGTCAACAAAGTGCAGCTGCCCATTCTTCTTGATTTAAAGGGAAAGAGCACAGGGAAAAAGTACATCTTCATGTAAAAATTAATAAAAATAACTGAAATCATTAAGCTACTTTAGATCAAAACGAGTGTCACTATTGTTATTGTAATGTTATCCATGTCAGTGTAATGACAACGAAAGATAAATGTTAATGGAATAATATGTTAAGCATAATTGTCTCTCTGTAACTAATGGGTGGATGATGATCTACCATCTGGGTGACCTATGTTTACTCCCTGGCATATGCAAGAAAAATGTAGTAAAGGTAATGATGGTGTTGAACCCCTCCAAATCATCAACCCCTTCATATACATGTGTGTCGCCCAAGTCAAGAGGTATTATTTTATCTTAAGTGCTATTGATTAATTCTGTCATACTACTGTATAAAGAGAACATATAGCAATTGCAAGATCACATTTATTAATATTTTATGTTACTGCTATTATTCAACTGTAGCTGTAACAGGATTTTAGGATGACTGGAACTTCAGAATCAGTCCAGATTTCATCTCTGTCACCAACTGACCTGTAAATTATACCCTACCAAAAAGTAGCTGTATTGCAGGTACAGTCATGAATTTTTTAACGTCTCATCTTCTCTTAATAACACCAGCAATTTTTCTGTTTCTGTAGTACTTCATGCTCTTCCAAACAATATACTGTGACCAGTGTCGCCGCTGGTTGGTTGCCCATAAGGGTTGCCCTTAATGGTGGTGACTGTCGCTCATGTGCAGTTCAGTAAACCTATTGCTCCATTTTTCCTCCCACATAGCGCCGCCAACGGCACGCTCTTAACTGCAAGCTGTCTCTCTCTGTTAAACAGTATACCCATGGCAAAGAAACACAGCTGCCCTTCAGAAAATCCCTCTTAAACAGTATTTCAATGAGAAACACACTTTTATCTGTCCCCTTTGCGGAATCAGCTGCAGGCTTGCAGGCTTACCACACAACATGCTTCTTGAATGAGGTTTTGTACATTTAAAAGACTGAGCCATGGCAAACCTAACAGCTCACTCTCCTGTCCTCTCTCACTCAAACTGCATCTGCTCCAGTCGCTGCTTCCGAGCCATTGAATCTGCTTGATGAAGAGGACTTTGTGTTCTTTTGACCTGGAGACTGGAGCTGGACCGCTACGTTTGATAGCTGCAACCTGTGTGCTTTTCTGCTATTTACAAACCACTTCTGAATAAGGCCTTGTGTTTGTATCTGCCAGTTCAGCAATAAAGATTTTGTTCTTTGGAAACCGTTCCCTTTTCCAATTTCCTGTGAAACTTTGTGACCCAAGCTTGACAATAGGTACAGGGTGTGGTAAATGCCTGGTGCCCTCACCCTGCTCTACAATTTCAGCTCAGATGTTATTAATATGTAGACTGCAGACTTTAATTTAAAGGTATTTGCATACACTGTAAGTTTATCTATAGAGGACCTCATAAACTCCATTCCTTCCAGCAGAGCCAAGTAAGTTCTGATTATTCACGTATACAGTCTTGAATGTGTTTAGGAACATGGGAATTCTCGGCCTCAATCATGCACACACTAAAATTCATTCATACCTTAGAGATACCAATCAACCTAATATTTCTAATTTCATCATAAGGTTCAACTTTGTAAGAAGCCAGCCTCCATGGCCCTGCCTTGTAACCTAGAGTCTACAGCTAGCTTGTGGGTTATTGATACATAGACAGCTTGTCACTGCAGAATTCATGGTTTTGGGAGTTGCCCACATAAATAATAACTTTAACAATCCTGCCAGTATATTTTATTTTACAGCTTCCTGCACTGGGTCGTCTCCTCAGAGAGCAGAAAAACTTTGCCAGTTACAAATCACATTTAAATGACATAAAACATGCCAGTTACGGCAAAATAACAAGTAATTCATATGTGTTATAACTGTACAGTATCAATACTGATTTCTAAATGAAAATCCAATGAAAAGAACAAATTCAGTAATCCTAAATTCCACCTTTGGCAATCATTAAGGGAAGCAATAAATGTTTCCACTGTGATCATGTTTCTTTATTTAAGTTTGGTGTCTTATGATATAGTTTAAGACTGAAATGATCTGTGTCCAAATTTGTAAACAAGAAAAATAAAAGATTACAAATGACAACTAATTTATAATTCAGAGATATTCTTAAGTAACTGTTAGAAGTTTGTTAATAGCTTTTATTTATGGGACTTATTTATCAAATGAAGAGAAAAATGTGGAGATAGAGGACCTTCTGGTCTCACAGCAGGTTCTATTAGCATAATTCAACAACACAATTTCTTGTTACAAGTTTCCCTTTAAGCTAAAGTGGACAAATTCCAAACTTTACCATCCAGAACTCAATTTTGAAACTATTTCCACTAATGCAGCTTGAAGAAGTTATACTATGAAAAAAAGCCAATTCGCAGTAAATAGGTTAATTATTTTAAATTGCACATATATTAATCAAGTTATTTATATTTTAACAATCTAATTTAAAGTCACATTCAAATCACAGGTGCCCAAAAACAACAGTTTCCATATTTTAGCAGTGGGAACTCTGTCCGAATGAAAGATTTGTTTAAACACTCACTTTAAACCTCTGGCTTGGGTGAGTCAAACCTTCCTCCAGTAAGAATATAAAAAAAGTTTACAAATAAGTTTAGTGTCAAGTCTACAATTTGATTCTTAAATGCATATATGACCTACAGACTAATGACAGTTATATAATACAAAGAACACTTTTTCATTTATATGTTATAGGCCGCTATATAACCCTAGGCATAATGCATGACTGTTCAAGCTTATGTGTGATTATGATACTAAATTGGCCAAATCTACATGAGTAGTTGGGGGGCTTATGGTCATTCATAGCTGTGCCATTCCAGACTTTTATGGCATTGGCTGGAGCACAATAAGTAGTTATGACAGGCTACCCACAAAGTCATGCTGGGCAAAACACTTAAAACTCCTTTATGACTGTATGTTTATGAGCTTGGAGTTGAGAGGTGAGTTTGGACAAAAGTTCACACTGTGGGAGGAGGCAAGATAATGGTGAAGAAGACTGGTGATCAGCAAAACGAGAAGGGGAAAAAGTCTGCCCAGTGGGTTAGGGGTCCAGAAAGGTATGCTTTCAGAATATAGGTGTTTGTTATTTTACCCTGTTTTCTGTACTTTTGTTACTTTCCTGCTATACGTATTCTGTCTTTTGTTAATAAACACCTTTTTGTTATGCTCTGGTCTCCCATGTCTTGTATTCAGGGTCAGCTCATGAGTGAACACCACAGTCTGGAACACATTATGAGCAAAAAATAGTTGCACCCAGAGAAGGTGGCCCAGTTTGCATGAACATTGATATGACAAACCAGCATGGCTTGTTAGGCAAAATTAATGAGTTTTTATTTCATTGCGCTTTGGAATGGATGTTTACCAAACAAGTAACAAGAAATTTACAGTAATTTCCACTAAAATACATGTTTCTAACACCATCTAAGTAGATTTGGCTTTGAAAATCACAAAGTAAGAGGAGTGTAGTAGCTTTACGAGGGTTAAAACATGATGAACAGATCTGTTTAGATTCTTCTGACAGGTATAACATCACATTGTTCTGCCAGCTCCCAATTCCAATCAATTTATGCCACTAATTCTAATTTATAGTCACTGAAGCATTTCCTCTGTCTTGCTAGTTCCTCAGTTTCTCTTTAAGCATTTCCTTTTTCCCAGGCAGCATTCTCCCCTCAACTCTGTATTCCCACTAGTTCGATAAACAGCACTCAATGTGTCAAAATATTTATCAGCTGAGCTTTATTGCTCTTGCAACAAATCATTTCCATCCATGGATGGCTTTCTGTATAGTGCCTAAGAACTCTAAAGTTCTGAGCCCTTTACCTTGTTACACACCTAAATCCTGTAATTGACTCCTGTTTTAAATGTGACAATTTGTACAGTTTTCTGCTGTGCATATTACTGGATTTTTCGGAAATGAGAGCCTTGCTGGTTGAACAAAATTTTAAAAAACTGCATTAACAGCTTTTAGCATGGCTTATTATGAACGGTTTCAGCAGAATGTACAGTAGTACGTCTCAACATGACAGATAAGTGCTTATGTGATGTTTGCATTTGTAACTTTCAAAATGTTCTGCCTTTGATTAAATATCAGGATAGAGGGAAGGCAAAGACAGTGACAAGGAAATTAAAACAAAAATTTCAGTCAAGAAAACTAGCCAAGGGTAAAAAGCTGGAAGTTGCATGAAGCCCACAAACCAAAACCAAAAACACTAACCAAAAGTCATCATCAAACAAGTTAGAAAAAGTACGCATGGCTTTAACTCATTTGAAAGTCGATGTGCGGAACATTTTTGTTACTTCATCAAAGAGTTAGTTATCACATTTTTGTTTACTAAATATTTTTGTAACAATAAGCCACATTCATAATATATATGCAATTACATGAATTAGTAGACTGCATTAAATACACACCTTTTAACAGCACTTTACAATATCACTTAGTAAGAAATGTTGTTCAAATACACTTCTGGGGCCTCATGTACTGTATAAATGGTGCGTACGCACAAAAATGTTGAGACATCCGTTTCCACGCTCACATTGCGATGTATAAAAACTAAACTTGGCATAAAGTCGCGCACATTCTGAGGCCAGGTCAAACCATTGTGTATGCACGTTTGCAAACTGGCAGCACCCAGCTTCAAAGCAGTGCTACTGTTCCTGTGTGGTTTGCCTTTATTTATTTGATTCACATCCCTGACGTGGTTTTATCAAATACACTGAAATTAACAGCATATTGTTTTTTGGATTAAGGCATTTTATTGTAATCAACCTGTAAGAATATAATGATTCACGGAATGGCCAAAATATCCCAAATACCATAGCTGCTTTAGCGTTGTTACTCTCAGTGCACCAGTATTTCAACCCACTGTATCTGAGTGTGGAATCACAGCTATACAGCAGCTGATCGGAAAGCTGTACAGCAGATTGTGTCAAGAGCGGAAAGAATTCTCGGGGTACAGCTTCCAGCACATGCCACAGGCACAGTCTATTTGAAACTTCTCTCATTCGGCAAATGCTTCAGAGCCTTTCCTACACGAAACTCACGGTTCAGAAACAGTTTCATACCAAGAGCTATAAACGCACTCAATCACTCCATCAAGTGCTCCCGGTACAACTGTTTGTACTTTTAAGTACAATTACCTCCCTGTAAACTTTCATTACAGTTGTTATACTGCGCAACCTGAGGCACTTATGCTTTCATATTGTATATTTTCATTGCTTTTTAATTGTATTATTATTATTGTTGTTGTTGTTATTTTGCCACTTTATAGGAAAATAAGTTTATGGAGGATTTGCATATTGAGTCTCATTATATCATACAATGACAATAAAGGATTTCAATTCAACAGAAGATAGTGCGAATTTACAGATGATGACGACTGGCTTCAAAGTTGATTTAGATTTCCACAGGTGCTATCTTCTTGAAGCTATTGATATCATCTTTAAGATGAAATGCAGAAAGTATATTTATTACATTATACAGATACTGTACATTTTTAACTTCATTTAAATAATGAATACTGTTATTAATCAAACATCTGGACACAGTGGACAGTGCTAGCGATGAACTGGCACTCCATTCAGGGATTGTTCCTGCCTCGCGCTGTATGTTTGCTGGACTGGCGTGACCCTGGATGGATAGATGGATGGAATAATTAAAAATGTATTGCAAAGGTATTTCAATGTTCCTTAAATGTTTTGAAGAATCGGCGTTCTAAGCATACAAATGGTTTGACTTTTTTAAAGGAACTGATTGTGTGGCGATTGGTTACTTGGAGAAAGAAAAGGAAGGACAGGAATTGGGGGTTAATACACAGACACAGTACTTCTGCAATAAATTATTTCATCGAGGGTTGTGCACAGCGCAGCAGGCATCTTGTAGGAGGCACAAACAATCTCTGGACAGGGCACCAGCTCATCACTACCCCTGTGTCACTGTGGCCATATTTTTAATACATGCTTTAATTCATTTCATCATAAAAATTATATCAAGCATACATCTCAGTATATAAATTGTTCAGAGAGCTGTAATATCATGAATGTAATGTATTCTGTGTCCTGTCGGCGGAAGAGAAAGCCCATTTAAGAAGCACGTAGTGATTCACACACATAGAGTACATAGAAGAGCACATAGAATACGGCATTTAACGTGCTACTTTAGTTATGATGGGATTTGAGAAACTTGAAAATCAAAATATTTTAAGATGAAGTTTATGATGTTCTACTTTAATGACAAAATAAACTACGTGATTAAAGTGGAAATTTCAACATTAAAGTTGACATTTTGAACTTTTTTTTTCCAATGTGCTCCTATTTTTTTTTTTTTCTCTGTACCCTAATAAGTTTTAATATGACACTCAGACGGTGGGCTGTGACTTGCCTTTTCACGGCAACTTTGATATCTGACAACTTTTTTTTTATTTCGGGCACTGTGCGACTTTCTGAACTTGAACTTTCGATCAGCTTCCTTTTGTTGTTTTTACAACTGCTTAAACTAAGAAATAATACGTTTTTCATTACCTCCACTTGGCATTCACGGAAATTCTTCTTTTTTCCCGTGCTTTTGCCATTGTCTTTTTAGAGAATGTTGTACTTAAGGGAATATTTATATTGATTTGCATGTTCAAAGAGGCATAATTCTGGGAGGAGACGGGGTGGGGCGGCAAGCACGTGCTCGAGCGTTACATTTCACGCTAACTGGGATTTATGTAGTGGAATGTGTGGAAGTTGGCTTACACACAATTTTCTGCATCTGAATTTTTTTGTGCATACGCACATTTCGACTTTTGTCCGTACGCCATGTTTTAGTGTGAATTCTACGCACGGGGTTATGCATGAGGCCCCGGTGACTCAGTAGACAACAGAGTCCAATTTAAGTGATAACCCAGAAACCTGGTTTCTAAAATGCTATGTAAACCCTTATTTCTGAAAGACCTAGTCAGATTTATCCTTGAATAACCAAGGGGTTTCATGTATAATGCCTTGCGTAGAATACGCACTAAAACATGGTGTATGGACAAAACTAGAAATGTTTGTACGCACAAAAAAATTAAAATGCATAAAACTGTTTATAAGCAGAGTTCTGCGCACTTTCCCTTTATAAATGCCCATGAATGTGAATTTTAACTTACATGCACAAATATACAGCCCAAACCCAACTCCACACAGAATTTTGCAAATTTGAATATACAAATCAATATTAAGTATCCCCTTCCGTACAGCGTTTTGTTAAAAGACAATGGCAAAAGCATGTGCAAAAAAGAATTTCAGCGAATACAAAATGGAGGTCCTGCTCAGTGAATTGGAGGCAGGGAAAAATGTACTATTTGGTGGCTTAAATAGTGGTGTAAGCAACAAAAGGAAATTGATGAAGCGGTACAGCGTGGCGGGAGCACTCAAATGTTCAAGTTCAGAAAGTCACACAGTGCCTAAAATAAAAAAGAAGTGGTCAGATATCAAAGTGGACAAGACAAGGTAAGTCGCTGCACACCATCTGAGTGTCAACACCACTAGAGGAGGTAGTGGAATTCCAGGACTCACACCATTTGAGCAGAGAGCTGGGATAATTATTGGTGAGACATTTTCATATCTCGCTACAACATTAATGAGACGCATTTTTGCATCACAGATAATTTTCACATTAATAGAGTGGAAATGCTTTCTAGTTACATAAGCAAATTCTTCCTCTAAAGGCACCTTTATACCAATGTGCGTGCAGTTGATCACTCTGATTACATTTCAAAAACCGGATGTTGCTGCGAATTGTGCTTTGATGTTTGCCAATTAAACCACAGCGTAAGGAAATCTTATATATCTGGATGACAAGCGGATAATACCGTCCCATACAGCTGGCACAGTGCAACTCATTGATGACTGAGAAATACCTGATCGGTCAGCAAGTTCACATTGAAAAGCTCCTGTGGCTAAAATCCTGAAGGTGGGAAAAAAGTGCAAAGAAGCAGGTACAATTCTTCAATGTCTGTCTTTGTAAAGCTGGCCTCATTGGAGTACACAACTCCAAGAGAATAGCTCTTGGAAATCTAAATCAACTTAGAAGTCAGTCATAATCATTGGACAAGAAATCATTATGATCTGTAAATATGTGCTCTCTTCTAATTCTTCCATTTGCGATGTCTTCTAATAACGCAAAAGCAGCCATGGTAGTTGGAACAGTTTGGCTATTCCATGCACCATTATACTGTTATAGATTGATAACAATCAAGTGCTTTAAATTTATAAACAATATGCAATTCATTTCAGTGCATTTGATAAAGCCTGCGTCATGTATGGGAATATAAAAAGAAAGGGAAACCATGCAGAAACAGTAGCACTGCTTTGTCGCTGGGTGCTGCCCTTTCACAAAACCAAGCAGAAACATGTATGCATGGTTTGAGGCTGCCGTAAAAATTGCGTGGCATTACGCCAAGTTCAGTTTTTATACATCTCAACCTGAGAGTGGAAATGGGAATATGCAACATTTTTGTGCATATGCACCATTTATACATGAGGCCCATCACTACTTAGCCATGTAAACCCTTAACCAGTTTACAGTTAAGGATTTCATAGTCTACAAATGTCCGTTGCACTTTGTTCACTTACTTAGCTTTGCACATGCTTTCATCAGCCTCAGGTAGAAATGTTACTCAAAGATCAATTTCCTGAGGCAAATTCTTACTCATTCTCCTGGTTGAAATAATCTGTCTCAATATTTCAGAAATTGCAAAATTTATGTTGATGAACTGAACATGCAGTGCTAATCTCAGGAGCAGTAGCATGTTAAAATTAATGTGGATTATCTGTTTGATTACTTTTTAACGTAACGAGTAAACTAACGCAATACTGAACTAAAGCTACTTCTGTTATTATCGCAACAGCACTGGGTGTAAGGAAAGAAGCACACATACCGGGTAATTTGCAGTCTGCAATCACATAGCCAAGCAGAAAAGAGTGTGTTGTGTGTAATCAGGTAACAGAAATATCTTAATTAAGTGTCAGTTTAGTTTTCATCTAGATGTTTGCTGTATATGAGTGTGATCAGGTTATGCAATAGTCAGTGTTCATACCACAAATCATGGGGGCTCAGGTCAGAGATGTGAAAAGGGGATGGATGTTGTTTACTTCACAGCACATAAAGGATGAAATGCATTTATAAAACACAAGAAAATTATCACAGGCTTCATGCTTGTTTTTGAAGTCACATTAGCCGATGATGACGTTTAACTCTTTTTGGAGCAGTTTAATGACATCAGAACGTTTTCACAAAGCAGAACATCAGAAGATTACTTGTGCATGTAGCACAAATTTTTAAGAAGCCTGGTTTCTGTCTTAACCAATTTACTCACCTTATCCTGGTTACGTGATTACATGTAAATGCACTTAGATATAGAGTAGGTTTGGCAAAATCTTAAAACAATGAGGAGCAGAAATAATCAGTAGCCAAACCCTACTAAAGCACATGCAATGAATTTGAGACAACAAAGCAGAAAGCCCCAGCCTTATAGCTTCCATTTATGCTAAAGAGAAAGAATTTAAAATTGTTGTTGGAAGTTCATTGAGGCAGCACGGTGGCACAGTGGGTAGCATTGCTGCCTCGCAGTTAGGTGACCCAGGTTCGCTTCCTGGGTCCTCCCTGCGTGGAGTTTGCATGTTGTCCCCGTGTCTGCGTGGGTGCATTGGTGATCCTAAATTGTCCTTGGTGTGTGTGTGTGTGTGTGCCCTGCAGTGAGCTGGTGCCCTGCCCGGGGTTTGTTTCCTGCCTTGTGCCCTGTGTTGGCTGGGATTGGCTCCAGCAGACCCCTGTGACCCTGTGTTAGGATATAGCAGGTTGGATAATGGCTGGTTGGAGTTCATTGATCCAAATGGTACATTAGATGACATTTTATAGTAAAAAAAAAAAAATCTCCATAATAACAGAAAATGGACCACAAGGATAAACTGTGTAAGACCTCAAAACATCACCAGGAAAACTGCATGAGATATCAGTTTGTATATCTTTTTGGGCAGGTCATCTTGACATCAATAGACAGACATGAACGGACCTGATAAAGCTATATGTTAGACGATAGGAAGAGGGAAAGAGAAAAAAGCACATAACCTGTTAAGACCCTCTGTTAATTCTGGACTGGCACAAGGCAACTTTGAGTGCTATGAGGACAAGGTTGTCTTTAGCCTGCCTCACTCACAGTCACTAATGATACTGATTATTTGAAAGCTAAAACCTTTTCTAATCAAAATAATCTGCCCAGTATTCTTTGGTATCATATCCTTTACTTAGCAGTTCGTAGGTTATGGGTGCCGAAGAGGAAAAGGGAAAGGATTAGATGACAGTGCCAACCCCTGGTCCGACTGAGAAATAATACCATTTGAGCCCATCAGCTATCTCCCATGTGCACGTGTGTGACAGTGTGATACAGCACAAGTGTACTCTTAAATGTTAACTTTGTTTTCTAATAATTATCTTCAAGGTAGCAACAATTATTTAAAACACGTTTTGAGACTATTTAGCCAAATTTTTTCAGTCTTCGTAAACAGTTCAGGGTTATGGGACTTTAGCTTACCCCAGTAACATTGGGTGAAAGACAGAACTTAACCCTGTATCTATATATATAAGTTGTGACGGATGGCCGGGGCCCATGCCTGGCAGGGACGCACCTTCACCACATCTGCCAGGGGGACAAGGGTGGGAAGCCCAGTATCTCCCCCTGGACGCTAGATGGCAGCCTCCCTGGGTTGCAGCGGTGCCTCAAACTCCCCCAGGGCTTCAGTAAAGTTCTGTGGGGTTCCGCAGGCGCCGCCAGGGGATGCTCCAACAGGTGCGGCTGGCCCCTTTTTGGGCACTGGTTTCACCTTACCCGGAAGTGCAGCCGGACGTCGGAAATCAGCCACCTGGAGCACTTCCGGGTGCCTGATAAAAGGGAGCCAGCGACCACCACTCAGCGGCCAGAGTCGGGTGGAGGAGGACAAGGTTGCTGAGAAGGAGTGGTGGTGCCAAGGAGGAAGAGAAAGTGCGGTATATTAGTGGTGTGCTTGTGCTTGGGACTGTGTTGTGTCTGTGGGTACGAGGAAGGCGTAGCCCACAGACGAAGAAAATAAAAGTATTTGTTTTATTTTACATGTGCCTCCCATGTCCAATCTGTGTCGGGTCAGGCGCTATGTAGCGTCAATCTTACAAAGTATACAAAGTAATTATATAACACTTGCCATTGCACTTGATGAAAAACTAAAACATGTTTTTTTAGAGTACATACAGTATTTGTTTACTCAATTACAGAGCAACAATTTAATAATTCCTCTGCTCATACATTCATTTCTAAATCAACAACTTGAAATGTGCTCCTTGAAAGTAAATTTGAAACACTTAAGCAAGCTGTAATTGATGCTGTACAGAATGTTTCTCTGTTTTAAGAAAAATGAGTTTGCAGATTCTCTAGTACTTTTCAATGGGAGATTTTGAAATTTCAAAAATGAGTATGGTGTGCTGTATTTGAGATATCTCATTGAAAACTGGACTTTCCTGACAAATTTCCTTTAAGACTAAATGTTCCAAATTAAAATATAATTTACCTACTGTGTGTGAGCGCCCTCTTCTACGCAGTGGTGTGCTGGGGAGGCAGCATTAAGAGGAAAGACGCCTCACGTCTGGACAAACTGGTGAGGAAGGCAAGCTCTATTGTTGGCATGGAGCTGGACAGTTTAACATCTGTGGCAGAGCGAAGGGCGCTCAGCAGGCTCCTATCAATTATGGAGAATCCACTGCATCCACTAAACAGTGTCATCTCCAGACAGAAGAGCAGCTTCAGCGACAGACTACTGTCACTGTCCTGCTCCACAGACAAATTGAGGAGATCGTTCCTCCCCCAAACCATGCGACTCTTCAATTCCACCCAGGGGGTAAACGTTAACATTTAACATTATACAAAGTTATTGTCTGTTTTTCACCTGCATTATTATCATTCTTTAATTTAATATTATTTATTGTATCAGTATGCTGCTGCTGAAGAATGTGAATTTCCCATTGGGATTAATAAAGTATCTATCTATCTATCTATCTATCTATCTATCTATCTATCTATCTATCTATCTATCTATCTATCTATCTATCTATCTATCTATCTATCTAAACGTTGAACATTATTCAAGTTATTGTCTGTTTTTTTTTTTTTTTTACCTGCATTTTTTATTACTCTTTAATATTTTTTGCTGCTGGAATATGTGAATTTCCCCCTGGGATTAATAAAGTATCTATCTATCTATCTATCTATCTATCTATCTATCTATCTATCTATCTATCTATCTATCTATCTATCTATCTATCTATCTATCTATCTATCTATCTATCTACTGACTGTACAGGTAAGGAGCAGTTTATAGAAAAGTGGAATCAGAATATAAATCGGAATACTAATAAACAAAGGTCAGGACATAAGACAAGATTGTAGATTGAAAAACGTAGCAAGAGAATCAGTTACCAAAATATTTTATGTAGCCTAAGGCAAAATAAAAAACATAAATCAAAGTCAAAGAACAGAAAATAATTCACAACTAGAGATTTCTTTAACAATAATAATGTGAGTTTTTTTTTGTTTCGCTTTTATTTATTGACATTCTTCAACAGTCAGGAAGTTCGTCACACATCGCACACTCCCTGATGTCCTAACTAGCCACAACCTGGTAACCCTTATATCATAAACAGTAAGCAAAGTCAGTGCCCATAATAACAGCAAAATGTCTGCATGGGAAGACATATTTAAAAAATGTCCGAAATCAAAATGTAAACATTAAACTGCTTGAAATCTAAAACCTACAGAATTTATAAGGCCATCAGTAATGGAAAAGTTAAAAATAATCAAAAGATGGTTGGAGCCAAATTTTTTGAAGCCATCTTTCCTTGACTGCTTCCATACACTTGCTGCTTCTCATATGATCAATGTATCAGTATACCAATCAGGGCTATGCATCAATAAAATAGCAAGTAAGATGATTGTCAAATACAGGGGAAAGGTCACAACCCCAAAATATTACAGTAAATTTGCGAAGCAAAACACTGTGTAAAATAAGGGCTAGAGGTTAGGGATATGTGAAACAGAATGAAAAAAACATTTGAAAGTCTCAATAAATGAGGACTAAGGATATGTCTTCTCAAAATAATAAGGCATATGAGCTCAAAAAAGCTGTCTTGAATTGATAACAAAATGAATGACCAAAAGAAGCGCCAAATGAAAATTGTGGACAAATACATGGGAATGAACAAACATCATATTTGGTGTGGACAAGGGCTTGGGAAATCGACAAGTATG
Organism: Erpetoichthys calabaricus; assembly: GCF_900747795.2. Classification (NCBI taxonomy): domain Eukaryota; kingdom Metazoa; phylum Chordata; class Cladistia; order Polypteriformes; family Polypteridae; genus Erpetoichthys; species Erpetoichthys calabaricus. Next base: position 267,845,373 of record NC_041395.2, on the reverse strand, counting down.
ACAACTTGCTTTGTGTTCCTCATTCTGATTTTTTGGATTGCTCTTTAGACACTATTACTATTGGGTGTACTGCATCTTGTTTGATCAATCATATGCAGTTGTGATAAAAACTTTGTAACGATTTGGAAATTCCTGGAATTCTAGCATGGTGTAGAATAACCATTGTCCAACACTGGTGGAGATTATTGCTGCTAAATGAGGTTCTACCAGTTATTGTAAGGGCTCACATGGTTTTTCAGACGGGACTGTGAATGTTTAACTGATGTGTTAAGTTTTAACAAGAAAAAGAAGAAATGTTTGTGTGTTATTGGTTTAGGCAGACTGTGTTTGTCCATTATTGTGACTTGGTTAAAGATCAGACCACATGAGTAATTAACGCAGAAATCCGGGTAATTTCAGATGGCTAATGGTACAGACTTAAAACAGCTAGTTCTGACAGAGCTCAGTCACAGTCTATGCGAAGTATACATTTTCTTCCAGTGCTTAAGTGAGTTTTCTCCAGGTACTCTGATTTCTTTCCACATCCTGCAGACATACGTTTGATTAATTGATGAATTTAAATTAGCCTGTAATAAGTGAGTAAGACAGAGAGTGCATCTGTAAATGTGCTCAATGATAGTCTGGCCTGCAGTCTGTAGTTCATTTTATCTTTGCACGCGATGCTGCAAGGATAGGTTCTGGCTTTCTAAAGTCTTGCAGTGGAATAAGAAAGTTTGATAAATGAATGTAATATGTAATACAGACTTATAGCGTTGTAGCAGTAGAGGCGTATGTCCACCTCTTGAACCCTCAGGTACCACTCCAAACACCAGGTAATAGTACAATTCTTCTTTATTGTACAATAGTACAGTGCACAAAGCACCCTCCACTCCACACTACTCATACAATAACTAATCACAATACTCTCACAATAATACTCTCTCCTCCTCGGCCAGACACTTCGCCACCCTACCTCCCAGCTCAGCTCAGTGTCTGGGCTTTCCCAGAGTCCTTTTATACACCCTGACCCGGAGGTGTTCCTGCCCAACAGTCCACAATTCCTTATTCCTTCCGGGTCAGGGTAAACAGTCCTTATCTTCAACCTGGAAGTACGTCATCTCTCCTGTTCACGTGACCAGGACGTACTTCCAGGTTATAGGGCTCATATGAGTCCACGGGCTTCCCGACAGCGACTCCCAGTGGTCCCCAAGGTATCCAGCAGGGCTGTGCATAAAAACTACATAGTCCATGAGGCCCTGCTGGAACTCGGGGCACGTCCATGCTGTTGGGAGAGCTCCTCCTGGCGGCCTGGGGGTGAGGGCCGGAATAGGAAGCCGGCAATCCACCACAATTCCCCCCCCCTTAGCGACGACCACTGGGACGGAGCATCCAGCCCCGCGAGGGACGTCCTCCTCCAGGAGGACCCGTCAGTCGGACCTTGGCTGTGTTGTCTAGGCCCCCCAGAGAACCTTGGGGGAACGGTGTATCTTCTGGGACAACTTCGCCACACGTGGCCCGGCCGACGGCAGTTGTAGCACCGACGATGCCGTCCTGGTTGTCTTCCTCTATGAGACCAGAAACATCTCGGAAATTCCGTCAGCTCTGTCCCCGCCCCTTTCTCCGCTAAGGAGGGTTTTAAGGCCACCCTGATGCTCTCAACCCGTGTCTCCACCTTGTCAGGAGACCCGCGTTTTACTTTGTGGATCTCCTGCTTATCCTGGGGCTTGTGCACAACTTGAGTCTCTCTATTGGTAAAAGAGAGCCTCTTTGCTGTCTGCACACCTGTTGATTTATGTTTTTTAAGAGGTGGCGTCATCAGCACCATATCGCTCCGGGTAACAGCACTGTTTAGCTGTACCGGTGCGATCGGCACTTCCCCCGCCCCTCCGGTTACCAGCGACACCTCGCTCAACACACAGGCCAGGGTCTGGAGGTTCGATTCGCTCCAGGAGGCCGCGTCATACGCATGCCCCGGCTCATTCGTTCCTTCCCCCGACCTTTCGGTTACCATGCCACGCTCTACTGTCAGGCACACAGCAGTTTGGCACCCGCTACTTATTAACCGCGGGGCCGGATCGCACTGTGTCCCTTTATTATGTTCGGTACAGCTTAGGCTTACCTGTACCGCTGAATCCACCAAGACCGGGGCTTCTCGGCCTAATCGCTGCAGGTATTCTTGTAGTCCTTTTAGCGGCGCTTCGGCTGTAGCTCCCAGCTCCTCGACACGTTCCTTCAGCTCCTTTAAAGACTGAAAGAAAGTCTTCACGGGCTCGAGCAACTTCTCGAGATCCCGCATGTCCATAATGTTATTTAATTTGGCCGGAGGTAAGTTCGCTTCCTTATTTTCCTTACCTGCCGGCCAGGAGCCAATGATCACGTCCCCTATGAGCACGTGTTCAGCTGGGCCGCGCAAAGGCTCCTGGGATTTGGAGTCCGAAGAGGATCGGGTAGCCTCCAGCGGCTGACTGCGATCTGCCTTTTCTAATTTGTCGGCAGACCATTCAGTCACATCCCGCTCCTCTTTTTCTTTATTTAATTTCGGCGCTGCTTCGCTCACCTCCCCCTTCCCTTTCAGGGAGCTCAGAACCATCGGGGAATGTATGACCTCACCTAAGGATCCAAGGTGACCTTCTCCATCCCGGCATCCATCGCGCGGGGTCACGTGGTTGTTTTCCTCGAATGGGCTTCTTGCTTGCCTTCTCCTAGCCTGGCTTGCCTTCTCGGTATCGTGGCCATCTTGCCGAGGTATGAAGCAGGCATCCGACTCACCGCTCGCTTTCTGGAAGCAGGCCTCTGCCAAATAGGAATAAACAGTCCCCGGCACTTCGGGCGTTTTCCCGGCACATACCTCCAGACTTGGCAGCGATGTTCCCAATCTATTTGGGGATTCCGGCGCGTCCGATGGCTGACAGCGTTCCAGGTGTTGCGCCACTCGAGCTTGTTCCGCCTTTATCAGTGCCCGGTCCTCCTCACTCCCAGTCAGGTAAGTCCAGGTCATCTCGGCTTCCGTTAGGTTCTGTACCCAGTTGTTATTGCCCTTCTTTTTCCCGGATTTCTTCCCCATCATGGTCTGCAATAACATACGGCTTACTAATGCAGCGGTTTCTGTAGAGGGTGGTGTTTGCACCTCCGTGCAATGAAGCGTGACCTTCTCAGGGTTGTCTGCTCACACAAAATTTGTTGAAAACACAGGTTCTCAGCCAACAGACGGCCAGAGAATCCTGCTGACTACGCCAGTGTAGCAGTAGAGGCGTGTGTCCACCTCTTGAACCCTCAGGTACCACTCCAAACACCATGTAATAGTACAATTCTTCTTTATTGTACAATAGTACAGTGCACAAAGCACCCTCCACTCCACACTACTCATACAATAACTAATCACAATACTCTCACAATAATACTCTCTCCTCCTCGCCCAGACACTTCGCCACCCTACCTCCCAGCTCAGCTCAGTGTCTGGGCTTTCCCAGAGTCCTTTGATACACCTTGACCTGGAGGTGTTCCTGCCCAACAGTCCACAATTCCTTATTCCTTCGGGGTCAGGGTAAACAGTCCTTATCTTCAACCTGGAAGTACGTCATCTCTCCTGTTCATGTGACCAGGACGTACTTCCAGGTTATAGTGCACATATGAGTCCACGGGCTTCCCGACAGCGACTCCCAGTGGTCCCCAAGGTATCCAGCAGGGCTGTGTATAAAAACTACATAGTCCATGAGGCCCTGCTGGAACTCGAGGCAGGTTTATGCTGTTGGGAGAGCTCCTCCTGGTAGCCTGGGGGTGAGGGCCGGAATAGGAAGCCGGCAATCCACCACACCGTATACAGTATGTTAGTCTTCAGCTTGTAGACTTGAAGAGTTGCAAGGCATTGTCTGTTAAAGAGTAAATTTTAAAAATAAAATGTGTTTTGTGAATAAATTGATTTTACCTAACATCAGGAAATAATATTTGCTACATGCTACTTAGAAAATCAAATTGTAAAAGACTCACTGTTTGAGATTACCTATCACGCTCAAGCTCTTAAATTCCACATAACTGAACTTATCCATCTCCTTATTAAACTTAATATTTTCTGCAGGATGACATGGAAATACAGTGTTCTTACAGTATGCACTGTACAACTTTTTATGCCAGTGATTATAGAGCTTTTGCATATTCTTTTGCTATTGTGATCTTATCTGGATGTATGACATCATAGATTATATTTTTATTTTCTATGGAAAGAATCTGAATTATTTTTCAACAACTAGTGTCTTTCTTTGTTTCTAGGAGCCTCTGCAAATTTAATGTTGCAAACCTGAGTTATTCTTAGCCCCCTGACAAAAAAGTTCAATGTGTAATGGTAATGCAGAATTTTAATTTTCTCATTGGTGAATTTCACAGATGAATGAGGCAAAGCCAATAAAATACTGTAAATCATTCAGAAACAGAGAGTTTATGCTTTGGGATAGTGACATAAGGTATACTGAGTTTCTTATCATTTTCCAATATATTTCCTTTAATTCTGTATCACTGGGGTCTGCATGGGTCTCAGCATTGGGCACAGCACTAGAAGTAGTCCTAGATACAGCACCAGAATACTGTAGGTCACACTCACTAATATAGTATATCACACAATACCAATTTAGAATCACAGATTAACCCAGTATATATGTTATTAAGATTTGGTAGCAAACCAAAGTGCTTGGATAAAAACACACAGACATATACAAACTAGGACTACAGAAACTGTTTATAAATCTGACATTTGGCAAATTGTCATCTGTGATACTCAATCCAAGACCAGAAGTTGTAATGTACCAACTTATTAATAAACTAGTGTTTCCATCTTCGTAGTGGTTTAAAGGAAATATGTAATTTTGCCTAAGTTTCCTGGAACAGTGGTCTATCAATTTTGAGCAATAGATTTGCTCGTTTTTATATTACAGAGTAAAGAATTGCCAACATTGTTCATTTACTAACTGGTTGTAAGCTACAGCTTTGTGGCCATTAGAAAGACCTTATTTTGAAATTGTAACAAATGTCATGCTGATTTTTATCCTCTGGATGTCATGAATCTGAAAATGATTTGCTGAGATTCGTTGAAAATTCAGTTCCACTGGAAAACAATTACTGCACTGCATGCTTCTCATTCTGATTTTAATGGTGACCTTTACATTTACTTTTATATGTTTAGCGGACACTTTTATCCAAAATAACTTACAAAAGAGGTTAACATAGTCAAGTAACATCAGTCTGGGTGACTGTTTGAGAGAAGGTATTACAGGCCAAGATTACTAAGTTGATCATCACAAGGGGAGAGCTCAAAAAATAGTGAGTTACAATTCCTAGATAATAAAATTTAATAGCTAACATGAGTTAGACAGAAATTCAACGAACAAGAGAGTCTTCAAATACATTGAGGGAGTCAGAATTCTGAATGGAGGTGGGCAGCTTGTTCTACCAATTAGCAGCTACATGTGAAAAGAGCCTGGATTGATACTTTATGGCATCACCAGACACCATTTATTAGCAAAACTGAGTGATCGAGAAGGAGCATAGGACCATGTATATGGGCACTGATCCATCGACTACTCTGTAGGTAAGAATCAAGGATTTTAACTTGTTAGTGCTACAATAGGGACCCAATGTAGTGATCTGAAGAAAGAAGTGACATGTGCCCGCCTCGGCTGGTTGAACGCCAGACGTGCTGCTGCATTTTGAATCATCTGCAGCAGCTTGGTGACACATGCTGGTACTACCACCATAAGTATCCGATGCAAGCAGATAATGTCTGACTTTCCAAAGAATAGCAATGGCTGACCTATATCATGGAATGCTGGGACTTTTCTGGGATGATTGTCAAAAGCTTTTGGGACACATTTAATATCATATGCTACAGAATTTAAGATTATTTACTAGTGGCAATAAATCTATTATTGGAAAGGAAATATACCAGTATGTGGGGGCATGTGCTGTCCTGAAGTAGAAACAGTGGGTTCAGAAAATAAATATATATGGATGACCCCCTTTTGGGAATGACCTTATTATAAAAGTAAGAACTGATTATTTTAGATACTCATTCTTCATAAGAAATATAGCACATCCATCCATTATTTTATATGCTTATTCAACTACATGTTTTAACGGGGTTTAGTGTTGAGATTTTTATTTTGTCCTTAATCCTTCCTTAAAAACATATTCTGTTATATGCATTATTGTTCTATAAACACAGCGGCCATATGCTGGTTCACGCTAATGCCTGTTCCTTTAAACAGCTGATTATATACTGGAATTCTTTATATACAGTATATATACAGTACAGTACAAAACTCAGAAAACAGGTTTACTAGATATCTACATCAGAACACCAAGCTATAATGAGTGTGTGATCACCCTAAGTAGACAACTGAAGAATTGAAAGTTTCCATATGTTAATAATCTCGGCTTCTTCTGCAATATGTAGATGGTACAGTTAGAGTTTGGCCTCTTGTGTCAGGAGTGGTGACAGTGTAATGGTGTACAGAATGGGTTATATATATATATATTCTATGTGTATATATGTAGAGAATGGATTAAAAAGGATGTTTTGGTCCAGCTTTGGGATCACCTCAAAAAATTCAATCTGTTTGAAAAATTTCAATCTGGTTTCCGATCTTCTCACAGTACAGAGACAGCCCTGGTCAGAGTCACCAATGACCTCCTGTTGGCCACTGACCAGGGCTCTCCATCACTCCTTATCCTTCTGGATCTCACAGCTGCATTTGATACAGTAGATCATAATATTCTCCTCCATCATATCCACTATATAATTGGACTTTCTGGCATTGCTCTGGAGTGGTTTGAGTTCTATCTCACAGATAGGGCTGAGTATGTGGCCCTGGGGGATGCTAAATCTCGTACCAAATCTGTCACCTATTGGATTCCACAAGGATTGGTCCTTGGGCCAACCCTTTTCAACATCTATATGCTGCCCCTGGGTCTCATCATCGGCAGGCATGGAATTTCATTGCGCTGTTATGCCGATGATACGCATGTGAGACTGGATTCGTCTTCCCTTACACCTCCATTAATTCTTTACTCTTGCTTGGATGAGATTGAGACTTCCTCAAGCTGAACAGTACTAAAACTGAAGCTCTTTTAATTGGTACCTCCCATCAACTTCATTCCTTCCTAAATTGTATTTCCTTTTCTGACAGTACCATTGCCCTCTCCCCCTTCATTTACAAATTTGGGTGTCAAGTTAGACTCCCATCTGTCATTTGATACACACGTCCATCATCTTTGTAAAATTGCATTCCTTCGTCTCCGAAGTATAGCCAAACTCCATCCCTGCCTCTCCCTCTGGGATGCTGAAAAGTGTATAGTATATATATACACTAGCTGTGAAAGCCTGTGGTGTAAAAAGCCCAGGGTCCTAGAAACTACCGAAATCGTCAGAAAAAAAATGACATGAAGAAATGTTAAGTAATTGAAAGGAACTATTCTGGACATCTCTCTCCTAGAAGGATTCTTTTTACCAACGTCCATGCATCGCTTGTGCATTAGCTGCTAAGTTAATGTCTCTTTCTTTGGAGGCTTCGTTTTTCCGACGTGCTCACCTCGTTCGTGTATTAGTGGCGGGAGGAAAAGTAAAAGGGATACCGTTTTGCTGATGTGCTAGACTCGCTTGTGTATTAGCGGCTAAGCGAGTGTCTCTTTCTTCGGAGGTTTCATATATACGTATATATACTGTATATATATATATTATTTAAAGTCTGAATCACAATCTGATTATTAGGTGATTACCTACCTTATATATATATATATATATATATATATATATATATATATATATATATATATATATATATATATATATATATATATATATATATATATATATATATATATATATATATATATATATATATATATATATAGATACTATGGGCGGCACGGTGGCGCAGTGGGTAGCGCTGCTGCCTCACAGTTGGGAGACCTGGGGACCTGGGTTCACTTCCCGGGTCCTCCCTGCGTGGAGTTTGCATGTTCTCCCCGTGTCTGCGTGGGTTTCCTCCGGGCGCTCCGGTTTCCTCCCACAGTCCAAAGACATGCAGGTTAGGTGGATTGGCGATTCCAAATTGGCCCTAGTGTGTGCTTGGTGTGTGGGTGTGTTTGTGTGTGTCCTGCGGTGGGTTGGCACCCTGCCCGGGATTGGTTCCTGCCTTGTGCCCTGTGTTGGCTGGGATTGGCTCCAGCAGACCCCCATGACCCTGTGTTTGGATTCAGCGGGTTGGAAAATGGATGGATATATTTATACTATATATGCATCATTTGAATGTTATTGTATACTTAAGCATTTTCAAATGGAGTCTTATATCAGGATAAAGCACCTTTTCACAATGTACATATCATCATCTGGTTTATTAAACATTAAATAATAAATAACATTAAATAAGTGTTATTTAAGATTAGCTGATTGACTCTAAAAAATAAATATTAGGTATTTAAATGGGAGTTCTGTTGTTTGTGGTACTTCATCATGTTTTGTAAACCTGATGATGTGCCAGATCTTTACATTTATCTGAAGGCATGTTTTGGAATTGTGTGTCATTCTAACAGTGCTAATATGCAACTCATGCTCCACTCATCTATGCAAGAGAGGGTTTAAACATAATAAGAATGTTCCTCTGCTTTGAGTGAGTGACAAAATTATCAGGTAATGATATGCTTATGATCACTGCATTTTCTTATCTTAAGTCTTGAATACCGTATACTGTAATGACCATTAACATCGTCTGTTTGTTGTGCTTCCTCCTTTACAAGCTGGCCAGGGAATTAAGCCTATTCCACCAGCATCGAGCATAAGGCTGGAGTCCCTTCTGGATGGAATAACTGTCTATTACAAAGCACAGGGAGAACTTCAGAGTGTCAAACTAACCTGTATGTCATTGGAATGGAATACCTGCAGAAACCCTACTGTGAACTTGAGAAGAACTTGCAAACTGCACAGAGATAGACTATAGACCGAGATTTGAACCCAGGCCTCTGGTTCTGGTAGGCAGCAGTGCTAACCACTGTGCCACCAAGCAACTTAATATTCTCTCTTGATTTCTGTAGGGCAAAAGTGGTGGAAATAATTATAATTCCCAACTTAGTCTTTTCCAGTTTCTCAATAAAACTAATTTTATGTTTTGTATATCTCAGATTAAATGTCTTTCAAGAAATCTCCTCCCAGTGATTTTAATCTGACACTTGTATCTGTATATGTTGTTGTTTAAAATCTTTTAAACCAATATATCCAAAAAAATGTGTCTGTCATCTTGTTTAATGATTGTCCATCCCTACTGCAGTCGATTTAAAGAACATTTTTCTTCTGGAATTTGGCTTCTACTTTATTTGTGTACCTAGGGAGTCAGATTCGTTGCTGTCTAGCACATAAAACTGAAGCTGTATTATCTTACTGCAGTAGAAACGGCTCGCATTTATTTTCTTCCCACACAACAGGAAATTGTCTTGTACCCCTCTCCTTTGTGTCAAGTGCTGACACAGCATTCTCTTTTGTCCCGATTACTTTACAAGTTGGAATGTTAAACAAAGGTGGTGATTTGAAGCAAATAACCGTGAAACACATTCATGGTATGTGCTGTACAGCACTGTACTAAAATCTTTATTCAGCAACTGTTTCAGCAACAAAACTATACTTGATTAAAAAAAAAATGTTTCTTACCAAATAAGATTTCTTGTTCTGCTCCCGCACCTAACACTGAGTATGTCTGGAAAGGCACACCACAGTTACCGTATGTCTCAGTGAGGCAGGCATTTGCAGGGTTGAGTCTTTAGTTCACATCCCTTAGCATCCTTTCCAAGTTGATCAGAATAAAATTAACTGCACCTGAGTGACATGGCAGACGGCCCCAATGGGACTGTGATCTGTGCACAAACTCCCTTTTAATAGACTTACACCTCATTTGGCCTATAAAGCCTATTGAGGGATCCCAGAGGATGGGTGGAATCGAGCCCGTTGGAGGTCACCGCTGGCATTTGCTGTATAGTAGTTGGAATGAAAGAAGCACTTCATTAGCCTGAACTGCACAGCCAGAAGGGGCTTTAAAACACAATGTTCAATTTTTCCTCCGTTGAACAATGGTGCATCCTGTCCATCCAGTAAGGTCTGTCACACTAATGATAGCTTTAAAAATGTTATTAAAAGGAAAGAAAAACACCCTTATTATTATATCTCTTGAACAAACATAAAAAAAAATTATTTATCTCATTTATTTGGACTTAATGAAAAGTACATAATGTAGGCATCAGCTTTTGATGTTGCTGTTGAAATATTCTAAATAAAAAGCATTGGCTTTGTTCAGAGGCTATTAAAAAAGTTGCTTTAATTCATGCAAAAAAGCCGGTGTAAGAAGAAATTAGCATGTGGGTTAAACACATTGAAACATTATTGCATGTATAAAAAAAATAGTGTTGGGGACAATTTACAAGGAATAAACAAAAAGTGAGATTGAACAAAGCTGTGACTGCAGGTATGGATAGAAGACGGGCTCAGCAGTATCAATTCAGCGTTAAACTACTTTATATTTAATTCCACTTACATTTAAAAATACACATTGATTGTCTTATAAATGATATTACTGAAAATGTTGCATTCTTTAATCTTGTATTGAGACCTCATTGATCAAAAACTGTGGTAAATGCTATACACTCTGTTACATTTTAATTGAAAATGTAGCCGCACAAAGGCTCAATACTTTGCAAAGACTGGAACATTACATCAAAAAAAAGAAATTAAATCATATAACTAATGGGATGGAATGGTGGCACAGAGGATGCATGTTGTTTTCATGCTCAGTGTTACGTTTGTTAGATTAAATGGCTAAAATAATGGATAGATGAGTTATATGTTTCTTGACACATTAATTTTAATTAATTTTAACTGTATGGTTGTGACCATTGTACTGCTTGCTGTTTAACCAGACAAAAATATTGTTTGAAGGTATTATGTTTTCCTTCATTTTGTATTTTTCTTTTTAATAATCATCCATTGTATTAGTTTTAAATGTTTTTTTAACTGATTTGGGGGCTTTTTATAAAAGTAATTTGCAATATTCATTATCCAAGCCACATAATTCAGTTGAGAGTTGTTTCAGATTCTTTGTTGACATATATTTAGGCGTTATTAGCATTTGAGAAGTTAGGCTATAACCTACTTGGAAAATTAGAACCTCTGTTATTCAGCTTTCTATTTTTACTTTTTCCATTAATTTTTGCATGTTGCACTCATAAATGCTAACATAAAACTATTGTATTAGGGGTCATGTTACACTTTAAAATGTCTCTGGTTATTTTGTAATGAAATTTATTTGGCTCATCAATGAAAATCAGACAACTGAGTTGTCATCTCTTCTTAATGCTGGTAAATGATTGAGGCATTAGTTTCTACAATGCTGCTTTAGATTAGTAATTTGTTTTGGAATGTTTTATATCAGTTTTTCTCCACATTTTTAGTGTCACGACCCACTTTTTCCCATGTAAGTGTCTTTGCGACCCACTAGTGATTCGAGTGCAATCGTCAGAGTTGGGGGTGGGGATTGAACAATAGCTACTTGCGACACACTGGCAACAGTGGTTGAGAAAAATTGCTTTATATTATATATTAATAGTTATTTAGTCCCTTTCTACATTTCGAACACATTCCTTTTTAAATGTTCATTTTTACATGTACCAAAGTTAAATTACAATCAGTGGTTTTAGCAATAATGTATTAATCACTTTAAAGCAGGAACTTTAATTGAGATCTTCTCTGAAAACAGTGATTATTATACTCTGCCATTTGCATTTATTTGCTAGATTTGAAAAAGCGAACTTGGTATTTTCCCTTTGCTGTTAAATGTAACATTTTGACATCTTGATCACTGGGCTGTTTAAATCTTTTCACTTATTTCAAACTTTAGTACCCCTCCTCCTTTAACATGTCACCAACTGTTGCTTTTCCAAACTTACTATAGGCCACCATTTGAAGGAGTCTTCACCCTGGTATGATGTGGCTGAAGTCGGTATGAACAAATTCAAAATTCTGATACAACTAAATAATAATGAATTATACTTAAATGAAATGTAATATCATTTTCAAAAGTATTTTCGTTGTGTTTGGATTTGAAATTAAAGAAACATTATTCATTGATAAGACTGGACTGAATTTTATCAAGTGTAATAGCAAAAGAATTTAAGTGAAATTGAGAGAACTCCTCACAAGTATAAACATAAATAGTTATTGAAGATTAAAAGAAAAGGAGCTTTAACTGAAAAATAAGCACCATAAAAGGTAACATTTAAGCAAAATTTCTGCATGTGTATACATTACACAATTACTTTAATGTTCCATCATAATATAAATTAAACATGTAAACTTTTGGCTTACTCAGAAGCGCCCAATGTCTGATGTCCCACTGGCAAAAAAATTCCTAAATGTTACAGTTGGGTGTAATCAAGTACAGCGTCGTAGTTAGCATGAACATTCTGGTTGGGCTTAGTGTCTGTCAGCTGAGGTGAAGCCATTTTGAGGAGCCGGCCATTAAAGGCATTGTGCAGAGGGTGTGTGTGAGTATGCATGTGTATGTGTGTGTGTGTGTGAGACAAAGGAAGAGCTGAAGTAACAGACAGAGCCAGAGAGAACATGAATGAGAGATATGATCAAGCACTTGGAGAGCAGTCCTTCTAACTCTTACAAGAGCGACACCTCTGATAAACCCATTGAACTGGCAAGTCTTGGGAAGCATCCTAGCGTGGATTGACTCACAGTTGTGGAAAGCAAGTGCAGCATAAATGTGCAGCAATGGACAAGGTAAAGAAAGATCATTGGAGTTGCAAGAAAAGAATCGTGGAAGATCATAGAGGCTACCAGCACCTGTGATGATAAATTATCAGCAAAATAATGCCACAAAACATCACGAACTGAAGATATTCGAACATACTCTTTTGTCACATAGTATGACCACCAAAGGACAGTTTTAAAATATATTTCAATATACATCAAACACTCAACACTAAAAACAGAAATGCAAATGAATATTAATTCAGTTAACAGCATACCGCATGACTAATATATACTAATATATAACAGTCAACACTCAATGCATTTTACAGGTCACACCCAAGAACGTAAAATATAATTCTTTCAGGCCAAGGTTGTCCCAAATGTTTAATTGACAGTTTATGTTCAATAGGCAAAATACTAAATCATACTATACTTAAACAATCAATGTGATTCATAATAATGTTGAACACGACTATTCCAGTGCAGCAAGATGTACAAGTTCATGTGGCCTTAAAATTTCATTACAGACAATTCAATCGGTCACTTGAAAGGACTCCCAAGGTGGAACTGAAAAGTTTAGGATGCTCCATATGCATTCATGTGCAAAGTTATGCTGAAACGATGTGAGGTTGAAGAACCTTCCCATGCAACACGGAAACAGACCAGTGGCAACAGGCACAAAAAAAAAATTCTTCAACAGTAAAAGAAATAATTTTTCTATATGAAGAATTGCATTGAAAATATCATGGGAATTAAAAAAATATTATGATGACAGGATCAGTTTGATAATAAACATTTTAACAATATTTTAAATTATGAGAAAAGTTTATTATTTATCAGCCATGTGCTGATACTGGGAGTGGGATACTGCCCCACTTGCCCATAATCTAAAGACGCCATTGATCCTATAACCATAGAAAGTCTACACATCCTCTAAATTTTTTTCCTTGCTTTTACCTTAAGTCTTTGACAGATTTTCATTATTTAAGAAAATCAGATGCTTTCTGTAGGCCTTTTCCACGGGACTTTTTGCATCTAAAAGTGAATTAAAGACAGAGTTTTCAGAAGACCTCTGAGATAAACTTGTGAAAAACCTGAAATAAGGAGACTTGAATGAAACATTTTAAAGGCTTTAAAATTGTTTACAGCACAGTATATATGATCATGAGAAAGTGGAATGTTTATGGCACCACCAAGACCTTGTCTGGACTACTTCATCCCTCATAACTGGATGACCAAAATAAAAATCGATCAGTGTGGCCACTAAAAATCCAATGTCAGAAATATATTAATGTCTGGGTCAATGTGTTTGACTCTCAAACATAACCCGAGATCACCAAATTTTGGTAATATGGAAGGGTGCCAAGTAGAACATTACTCAAAAAGCACACATCTGGGCTCATCTGAACACTAGGAAGGTTCTGTAACCCTGTGACTAAATTATTCTTCAGAGCTAAATGTTTTTAATGCACTTAATTTGGCAACTGTAAAGTAACTTTTTGTAAATGGATGTATTTTTATATTCTGTCTTGCACACATTACTGCTAGGGTTAGGCTCTGAATCTTCAGCAACATGAATATGAATTAATGAGAGTGAACATGGATAAGTAAGCATTAAAAACATTTCAATGTACATGCATAAATTCAATTTTTAAATCTACTTAACTTTTTCTTATAATGGACCTTGCAGAGTTGGGACCTATCCTGGCAGCACTGGACACAAAGCTGACTTTATCCCTGGACAGGATGAGTGCCATTACTGTACACCCATACCGGCACATGCTCAGGCAAATGTAGGGGGCAACAAGAATAAGCAACCATCCAAACATACAAGTTCTGTGCTGACAGTGACTCAGCCTCGGCTTGAACATGGCAACCATAGAGTTATGGGGCATCTGTATTAACGACATTGAAACAGTATTTATATTTTAAATGATAGCTACATATATTAATATATTTTCCCACAAATCTTGTTTGTTATGGATTTATGTCAAAAATAAAAAACCCAGATGCATCTTCTTTAGCAACAGACATTTTCATAAAATATTAAGGACATTCAAAAATGAAGCAAATACTTAATTATTTACATCCAAGAGTGTAACTTATGAGAGATTCTCTTTTTTATTTAAATTTTTATTCAAGATGGCAAGGTTATTACTTCAGTCAACATCTGTGGAATTGTTTTGCTTAAGTTTTAACATTTTTTTCCCCTTTGCTCGTTGTAATAATCTATTATTATAATCTGCATGGAAAGCTTTCAAGCAGAGATTATTATTATTATTAGATGTTCAATTGTGTACACAATATAGTGAACTTGGTGATATTTATTATGGAGTGAAAGATATAGAGGGCGGAAAAAAATTCAGATATGGTGTCCTTCTCCTATTACGCAGTTACATAACTGGGCTTTCCCTTTCTCCTTCTATCCTGGTCAGATCCAGTTCACCCTCTTCTATCAAGACAGCAACATACCTTTGTATGAAATCCTCATTTTCTTACAAATCTGTCGCATAAAATAAGCTTCATTCTGCAAGAAAAAAGCAACTGACTGACATGATTCTTAAGAAAGCTGTTTCATTTGGCCATTTTTGAACCCAAATCTGAACTTTAGGAATGCCAGTACTTTGCAACCCATCTGAACAGAATAACAGGATTCAGTGGTGCTAATTAAATGACAAAGGTATATGTAATAACCAATTAACATGTAAACATGGCTAATTAAGGATAAGCTAAGGGAGTTTAGCATTAGGACACTGAAGGAATTTCTGCTGAAAATAGGGCTTTGCAGCCATATGCCAAGAATAAATTAAAAATCTGTCATTTCAAGCAACGCCTTGGTTATATTTTAAAATCAATTTAATAGTATGTTGATAAAAAGGGCATCAACTTGTATCAAAAACATGAAAATGTTTTATATATTTTTAAATATGTATATATAATAGTAGCCTACTTTCAGTCATCTAGGTACAAACGACAAAACTGTGAATGATTTGATAAGAACAAATTGTTTAACAGGCAAACTAATCTTAACTCTGTTTCTAAAAGTAAGACTTCAAGGAGCATTTCAGATTACCTTATTAAAACATACTAGAATAATTACATTTTAAACATATTTAATGTTCTTTCTTGAGAACATAGGTGCCTGTCAGTTTTTACGTTTGGGTGTATAAGACAGATTAAGAAGACCTGCAGATGCTTTGCGGTGCGGAATCTCAGGTGTCCGTGTACCCTTGACCTTCTAAACCCTTTTATGCCTTAGGTCAAACTATTAGCAACTTCCCTGTTATAGAGGGGGCCACTGTGATTGTAAAACCCCTTTCAGTGTTTACTAAGCCTGCCTAAAACAAATGAGAAACTTGATGGAGGTTTTGTAGAAAAGCACACAAACCCAAATAATCCCTCTGGGTAGATCAGCCTTACTAAATTTTTCCTAACACAGATGCAAGGATCCAACAACCAAAATCAATCACCTGCAGTACACCGACATGTACAACCATATTAGAAGAGCGCCTATCCATGGGCTCCCCCGTCTCTAACCTGAACCCCAACCACCCAGCCAGGACTACCCTATTCCTGAGGCCCTTGCAGGATGAATGACTACTGAATACTTACACTCCTTCCTGGTGTTCTAGTCCTCTCAAAGATTTCCTAATTATTTATCAGCATAAATTACAACAAACTACAAACATATGATACAAGATAATTACATAATTATTCACCTTTTTATATTAATATGGATATTTACTGACTAATTGAGAACAAAATAGGTTATTTGAACAGTATTAAAAAAGAAAATTATCAGCAAGAATGGAAGACAAGTTTTGCTGAAGAAATATTGTTGCAAATTTGCATGAGAACGTGATTATCCTTGCCTTCAATGGAGCATGAATAAGTGCACTCTGCTATTCCATTCTTAACCTGTAAGGAAGGCTGGGAGAGGCTGTCATTAACGGTGTGCTTACCCATTTAGAAGAGACTGTTACTCATCTAAGCATTGCCCACTCAGATTAGTATGGAGATTACCTCTTGTAAAAAAAGGTTGGAATTTGCTGTTTTGCAAATATCTATGAATAGCAATTGCAAGTATGAGCGAAGGTTATGAAGTTATGCATCATAGTGTCATTTTTAAAATGTGCTTTCTAACCTTGCCCTGTTTAATCTGCCATATGTTATGCTTTTGGTTGGGTGACACTCATTCAGGTCCATCAATCATGTACAGTAACACAGAACTGCTAGATCATTTTGGACATTGTAGGTTGATGACATTACATAGCATTACATAGTATATATGAATAAAAAAATTCATAATCCAGTTAAAAAGGAAATTTTAACAAGCAGACATCATTCAGCCAAACATCACTTGTCACTTCCTATTTACCAACTGCCTCCTAGTCAAGTCCCCAAAGTTTTATTTTTCAGACATATACCCAGTTAAACGTGCCCTAGGTAAGTTATCATCTATCTATCTATCTATCTATCTATCTATCTATCTATCTATCTATCTATCTATCTATCTATCTATCTATCTATCTATCTATCTATCTATCTATCTATCTATCTATCTATGGGTTTAGGGGGTCATTATTATCTCTTACAATGAAATTCTTTGTTGCATTTGCTTTACAAACAACATTTTTCAAAGTGGAACATGAAGCTTATTTAATAAGCAGAGGCTGCTAACATTACAATGGATTATTATTAAAAAAGAAATTGTTTTTCTTTATTTTGGTTATGAAGTTCTATATTTGCTATGTTTCAGATCATCAATGTGAAGAAAAATGCAGTTACAGATGGCCAAATGCCCAATGAAGTCAAAATTTCAAACTTCTGAAAAATGACAGTAACTAAAGCAAGTGATTATCCAGTAGTCCCCTCGAATCCATAGGGGATTTGTTCCTAACCCCATATACTGTATTTATCATGCATTAGGGATGTAACTTTATAAGTTATAGGAACACAAACAAAACCAGCAAGAATTTCATCTTTCTTATTTAATCACATCACAAAATGGTAATGCATTCTTGTTGTGCATTCTGGCAACTTCTCCATGCAACTTTTCATTGTTCAATAATAAATCAAGAATTCTGACTTTCTCACTTAAAGGAAGGACTTTATGCCTCCTCTTCAGGCTTAACAGATTTGCCAGCATCACAATATTTGTGCTATGGAGCCATATTAAGAAAAATAAAGTTATAGCGATAGTAATACCTTGAGCGTGGATAACATTAACACTGCGAATGCCATAGTGTGACTAATAGTCAGAGAGAGGCTGTCTGAGGGGTGGAGCAGGTGATGGGAAAAAAAGAAGGACAACGGGATCATTCATGCTGGAAGTGGTTCAATCACTGTTCAGCTAGGCAAGCATGTGGTTAATTCAATTTTAAGAATTTTTAATTTTTGGACTTTTTTATTTTATATTTTCAAACCACAGGTAACTGAAACCCCATGGTTGAGTGGGGAACACTGTAATGACACCTTAACGTTATCATAGAGTTTATGCTTTGAAAAGCTGTTTAAAATATATGTACCACTTCCACAAACATTACAGTGTGTAAGCTGATTTATTTTTTATCTTAAAAAATACTAAGTTATGTATTTCAACACATTCTCGTTCATCTTTGGGCTAAAGAATGGCAACATTCTGCATGTAGTTAGATGTATAAGACTTTCACTGTACTCTGTAAATGTGCCAGTACTACCACAACTAAATTATTATATACACTATAATAAATGCATGAAAAGGCTAGTAGCTTCTCCATAAACCACGGTAAGTGTAAGTTCACCTCCATTTTATAAGCAAGCTGAAAAAAAATAAGTTTTAACAGAAGGTTTTCTGCTATTTGAATATTATGTCTTCATAGAAAGATTTCTAGAATTAGAAGTTAGGAATAAGATCATAATCAGAAACAAAATTATTTGCATTTTATTTAAGGTAAACATAGAAATATTAACAGACACATAGGTGAGGAAACAATAATTAATAATAATAATAGTTCTTTACATATACTGTGTATAGTGATGGTCATGCAATTTCTCACTTTTCCTACGTAAGGTGTCTATGCCCAGCTCACGATGTCCTTACTCTCCTTCTTTATTTCTCTCTCTCGCTCTCTTGATCTTGCTCTCCTTTGCTTTTCTTATTTAGGGGAAGGACATAGTTAAAAATCTAGAAGACTTACTGTTAGGTCCTTTTGCCCATGTTTTTACTTTGTCTCTAATTTTTTGATGTTCTAGTTTTGATGATCAGTTTTGGTGTTTCTCTCATTGTCTGTCCCTCCTTGTTCTCTGACCATGCATCTGCTTTTCCCTTCAGTTATTAGTTAATCGCCAGGCCATTTATTAGTTTCTGGCCTTGTGCATTTTCTAACTGCAGTAAGAATGCCTTCCTGTTTCTAGATAAATCACAGAATTTACAGGTGCTTCTTCACTGTTTACCAAAGCAGGCACCACTGGATCAGGTATAAAGTGAAGTAGGGTTCATGTGATACTGTATTGAAATTGGATTAATTATTTCTTTCTTACATGATTTCACCTTTATGCTCTCTATTGGTAAAGTAGATTCATCTTCAAGTCTTTCACCTTGAGCATGAGTTCCCCACACAGTTGAATCTTATAACTATTTCTTTATTTATTGTACAAGACAACTTGTTGTTATGGTACGTCCTGTAATAATAGTAAAATTTGCCAATGACATCACAAATTATAAAAAGTCTATGTACAAGAATCAGGTAACAAATTGTACAGACTTAGCAGAGTAAGGGACAAGAAAACTGAAGAATCAGTGGTAGACTATAACTGAAGTACATGATCACTCTCACCCAATGCTTGAAGTGAAGCCAAATCACTGACGATTCTCTGTTTATGGCTATACATGGACATTCAATCAAATAATATTATTTTCCACACATAAAGCCTCATAAAGAGATGCTAGTACTCAAAGTACTATAAAAAATGTGCTGCTACAGTGAAATTTACAAATTTAATGACAGTTGTTCAAATATCAAACGGGGAGAGGGGGTCATTGTCAAATGTTCTGTGGACACATGCATAACGTTTTCAAAATTTCATTATACTGTGTACACTATGTACATATGACAATAAATAATCCCACACACACCACATGTTATCATGCAGAAACAATTAAAGGCTCCTATCATCTAAGCTGCACATCTACTTGAATATTCCGGAAAAGTCCACACCCATATACAGTGCACTGTTGAAAATGAAGGTGCCAAAGTGGTTCTACAGAATGATTCCATACTGCAGAGATTCTCAGCGTTTATTCCTTCAATGTCTATGAGAATATGTGAGGGCCCCACAACACAGGCAACGATATTTCATCTCCTTGTGCTTTTACTGCAATCTTAACTAAGGTTCTTGTTTTTTGAACTTACATTTATTAACAAAGCATATTTGTCGCTAGTGCTATTGCACTACCTGTTTTGTTACATACTGTATGTACAAAATGAATATGCCTTTAAAAAAACATCCTATATGCTTTTTTGTTTGTTAAATAAAAGTTATTTTTCAATATTGCATGATTTCACCTTAATAAAAGGATATGTAAAGACTATGACACAGGAAAAACATGCAAACTCCACAGATGGAGTGGCCAGGACTTGAACCCCAGTCTCCTTGTTGTGAAAAAGCACTGCTACCACTGTGATGCCATGTCAGATGCTTGTGTCATAATAATGATTCTTCAATTCATTAACACACAAAGTAGCTGTAATGTCAAAATGAATGGAAAATGCCAGACATAGTTTTATAATAAATGAACAGCAGAAAATAGAAATGTTGTAAGTGTTCACTGACCTTGAGGCAATATTTGGCAGGGGCACATTTGGCAGAAATTCCAGAGCTGCCAATTATATGATGGGGAATTTGTGTTCATTCTTCAGGATGTCAATCAGGATGCACTGGAAAAATGTTTCAACTTGTGCCACATATTCTTGATTGGATTGAGGTTTTACATCGTTTTTAAAAGCCATTGTAAAGAAAAAACATATTAGAGATCAGTCTGATTTAATTACTTTTGTTTTTTTTTCTGAATATTAACTTTTCTTTCATCATTCATAAATTTATTGTTATTGCAGTTTTATTGTTGTATCATTGTTCTTTGTCTTCGTTCTTCTATGGGCACAGCCATCTGCTTGCTACAAATGACTGGTTGCGTGCTTTGTCTTGTGCGATTCTTGATGTGTAACCACATGATGTTTCCAGATAAAAGATGGCTGCACTCAATGAGAAGTGTCAAAAGTATAAGATGTTTAGAGTTTCATACCCAACAAGAGACTAGTGTTTGAGCAACACAAAATATTTCATTGGGAAAAAAATCTGTTTCTAATTTTATTTTCTTTTTGACGTACAAAATTGGTTAGCACCACTGTTTTGTTATAAATAAAAAATCCTCCATGTAGTGTGACTTGTTAGAAATTACCATTCAATCCAGCTCAAACATAATAAGCGTTTGTTGTGAGTCACAATCCTGTAGAGGGGAAAAATAACATTAATAATTTCTACTTAAGGGGTGCTAGATCACCATCTACTTCTTGATTACCAGGTTTAGAAAGTTTGAATACTATCAGAGTCAGTCAAAACTACAACCTTGTCTTAACTAAATAATTTTATCAGAATGTCATGGTTGAGAATACTTAAGCTTTCAGAACTGCAAACAATTCATAATACTTTTTTAGACCAAACTCCTCTGTATAATGTTTCAGTCAGGGGGCACTAACTGGCTGAGGTTCATTTTTATTTATCGTTCTTATTATTTCAGATTTCTTAATTTTATGTGTTTGTATTGATTATGTACATTTTGTTAATATTCTGTTTTATTTAACATTTACTTTCTATGTATGTTAAATTCTTCTCCTATGTTCTTTGTGTCATGTGGGTGGAGCCCCAAGAGGCAGGGTAACCCTGATGTCACTATATATTTGAGGTTTGGAGCAAGTGGATCATTAATGCTTGGAAAAAGTACATTTATTTAGAGTTTTGATTTTCTGGATTCTGGATATTTTGCTTTTGCTGTTGATTTATGAATATTCATAATTCATCTTGAGTCTAGTTCGCTGTCAATTGTTTTTTTAGGTTGCACATTTTTGTTGTTTTTTGTGTTTTTGCTATTTTCTTGTTCTTCTTTGTTTATTATGAATAAATAGCTTTCTTCAAAAATAACCTGATTTTGGACTACTCATTCAAGTATGTGTTTTTACTATTGTACTCCTTTGAAAGGTTATTTAATACTGCTTGGACATTTAGAATATTTTTTAACTTTAAATGCCTGTTCCCCATTTTTGACGCCTTAACAGGCCAAAGCCTGCAAGTAGAGTTTGCGGTCAGGCTGTCTGGGATGAGACCTATTTCTTGGCAGGCTAGGGTTTAAAGGTCTTTTCAGAGGGCTCACACCTTGGAGTATTCACTGGAGTAATATTGTGTTAGGACTGTCTTGACACTCTTTTGTGATGGCTGTCCCTATCGGTCCCTATTGCTGTGCATCAATAATCACATTGTAGACCTGGGGGGTATTTTTCGTACGTCGTTTAAATCATCCAAGATCAGGTGCCTCATCTTGGATGAGTTAATGCCAGTGAAACTCATCCAGATAAGTCGGTTTTTCAAACGCAGCCGTGTATTAGATTAGTCTAGCTGGATCTAATCATACGAGATGAATGCGCACGCTGAGTGAAAAGCCCATATATATTGAGTCTAGAAAACATGATCAGCAAGTCTTTGATAGGCTGTAACAAAATGACGAAAGAACGGGCGCATTTTTTTTTCACACACGCGGTGCAAGACCTTTTATTCGAAGGACATGAAGAATTTCAAGATTTAATATGCACAAGGGGTAACACTGCAAAAGCAGCCCAGACCAGAAAAGACGGCTGGCAAAAAGTGGCCGACAAATTAAACGCTAAGTAGTGTGCATTGTACTTACTGAATGCAGCGTTTCATTTCCTATGTGTCAGATTAATTATTATTTAATATGTCATAATTCCAGATCAAACGTGAGCACAAGGAGAACATGGGAACAGGTTAAAGTGAAGTACAAGAATATACTTCAAACTGGTAAATATTGGTAGTAAATATTGGTATATAACTATTTAAAGAATTGTTGACATAAATAATCATATATAATATAAAAAACATTAATTTTAAAGCTAATAAGAAGGCAGACAAGCAAAAAACAGGTGGAGGTCCACGCGGTCCAGACCTAACCCCTGCAGAAGAGTTGGCTATCCAGCAAAATGCCCATCGCCCTGTTTCTGAGGGCATTCCAGGGGGAAGCTCCTCCTCAGAACCAGTGGCAGGATGCAGTGGTCACTTCATTTCAGGTAAAGGATGGTCATTGCATATATTTGTCCTCCATGTGTGCCATAGGTATGTTCCATATAACCCTCTTTTTTGTTGGGTCAGTTGCAGGGAATGTCATATCCCTAGAACCTGTGTCTGACCAACGAGATATTGACGAAGGTCAAATATTTGATGAAGACACTGTGTCTGATTATTCATCAGGAGGAGAGGTACATTTTCCAAATAATGTTTGATAAAATTCCATTCTGATCAGTCCCATGTGCCCCAATCACATTTGGAAATCCTGGTAATGAGAATGTTAGGCTGATTGAGATTCTTTATGGAACTGTGGGTGTTTTTGCCTGTGTTGCCTACCTGCAATGGTATGAAACGCCTCTTTTATTGTCTGCACACGCAGGTGTCCAGGAAACACTATGAAAACCCGAAGGAAATATTTCAGAGCCAAACAGACTTTACGAATTGCCTGGCAAACTGCACTTTTAGTTAGATTTTCCGCATCGCCTACAGTATATAAAAAAGTGCCGCTTGTAAAAAACCTCAAAGCAATGCCTACTGTCTGTGTGGTTGTGAGAGCCTGACTTCGCCTAGTTTGACTTCGAATATAAGGTGCTAATAAACGTTTGAGGTACAATATTCCCCCTCGGCTAAAGTGGTATCTTTCGAAAAGAATTTCCTCCGGGAGCAAAAAAGGATCATGCCGATCGCACAAATCCCTCTCTATATGAAATTCTCTTCGTATAATTTGCGCACCAATATCTATTGGTCGCTCATTCATGAACAGTGAAGCCATGACTGGATGACTTCCACGCACTGTCACTGATTACGTGTGTAAACTAATCCTTGTTTACGTAGAACAAACCTGCTCCAAGCAGGTTTGAGGATTAGGATGTGTTGCTATGACAACACTTCCAGCAAGAGTTTCGAAAAACCGACAGATCCAGGATCAGGCCAAATCGTCAACAATTACATCCGGCTAAACGACTAATCTACATACAAAAAACACCCCCCCTGGGCTATTCAATAACAAATCCTGTTTGGCCAGAAATTTTCAGCAGCCCATAAGCAGCAGATAATGACAAATTTTAAAATAAATATATTGAAAAAGAAGTAATGTTTATTCATTGTTTCACTTTTAAATTTGGTCACATCCAAAAAAAAAACGATGTTTTATATTATTTGAAATTGGAAAAAATCAAATTTTCAGTTAGAGGATCTGTACAAAATTTTTTCAAAACATGGCAGGATTTAATCAATATTATTTTAGAATAAGAGAAATAACCTATTACCGCATTTAACTCCCTTCTCCATCTTTTATTTACATAGATATTTACTTCTCCCTTTCTTTTGTTTAATGTTGCCTTATTGAAAAGCCTTAAGCAATTTTCCTTTAGCTAAGCTCTCCTTATCAGGGGTGGGGTTTGATTTGTCTTCAAATTTGTTGGGTTATAAATTGATCTGTTTGTATGGAATGATTACAACGAAAATTAATAAAATAAAAATATAAATAAGTAAAATTTGGTCACATCTGATACAGGCACATCAAAAGTACATAAAAACAATAAAAAGCTACAACTTAACAGAATCTGAGGTAGTAGCAATACTTTTTTCCATTTTTGAAATAAAAAAATAAACATTTTGGTCATGTCTGACCTAGGCACATCTCAAAGTGCATAAAAATAAAATAGTGCACAGTATTAGCAATAACATTTGTTAACCTTTTGAAATAAAATAAATATTATATATGACCCAGGCACATTACAAAGTGCATTTAACAGAATAAAAAAGTATAATCAACGCTATCAAAGCTATCAGTGCACAAATCCATAACAAGTTATAACAGTAACTAACAAACATAAGTACATTATCTACTGAACACTGAGGGAACAGAGGGTCATTTTAAATCAAGACATGTGTGGCTAGCATTGGCTTTTTTTTGTAAACAAAGAGGTGGCAGTACAAATTTGTTGTGTCTGGATCAAGTTTGAGGTACTGTGAAGGTATATAGAGGCAGAGAGTCCTAGCAGTACATGTTTTTTCACCAAATAAATAAAATGATGTTTAAAATTTTAAATTGACAAGTCGTCAAGTATAATAAAAATAATCTTTACATTTATATAGCACTTTGCTAACCACTCAAAGAGCTTTGCAAACTCCACGCAGGGAAAACCCGAACAAGGAGACGCAAACCCATGATCTCCTTATTACATGACAGCATAGGTGTACTGTATCGCATAATATTGTGCTTGGTAGTTTAAAATTACAAACACAGAATTTCTGAAATCAAAGAATATTAACTGCAGGTTAATAACAAGCTCTACTTTCTACAAAAAAGTTATGTAGTCCTGTAAAGCAATCAGTGCTTAATTTGATTGAGTTTTAAAGATATTTCCAAACTATTTGCATGTTTTTTTTAAAAGCAGTCTTTCTAATTTGTTCTTTGCATTGTGTGTCAATGACTGATCGTCATCCTCGTAACAGCCATGAATTTTCAGGATTGAACTGTGTGAGTGGAGGGCCAAGAAAAGTGCAGAGAGTGTCTGTCAGAAATGAGGCATTCATTGGAGTAACAATTAAATTCATTTGCAAAAACCCATGTTCACACTCACAAAAAAAAAAAAAAAATCACTGCATCATAATCTACTATCACCACTTCTAGACCCACAACAACACGCTTTATTGTTAGTTGAATGTTGCTAGGCTACATGGAGTGTTGCAGTCATAGTCTGTAGGAATTTATGTAGGAATTTCTGAAGGCTTGCAAAATGTGTTTTCTCAGTTTTCCTATGCGTTTCTGGTGGGACTGGCTTGGAGGTTGCTTCTGGGCCGCATGTGGCCCTCAGGCCATCATTTAAGTAGGCTGGCTGTAGGCCATCCATCCTCTAAGCCCCCTTAATCCTAAGAAGGGTCATGTAAGTATAGAGCACAAGGCAGAAGCGATCCCTGTCCATCGCTGTGAACTATAGTTGCATGATGGAAAGGCCAAGAGGAATAAAAAAAAAGAACATGGGTAGTGATTAGCCTCTAGGTGAGTCCCTATAATGTTTTGCGATTTTTTGTGCTTTTTGAGTTTTTACCTGGTTTTTAGATATTTTGTCTAGTGTCTCTTTGATTAAATTTTGCCTACCTTGTTTGTGCATGATATTCTTACTATTGCTTTTTGACTATTTCATTACAGACTTAAATAAAAAATATTTCCTGCTCATCCTGATCTGCAATCTCACAATGCACTAAATGAATCAATGAATTTTAGCAGGAGTAGGGAGAGAAATACAGTTTTAAAAAAACTCTGACCAACATGATCTCTAACCTGAAAAATGAAGTCAAACTTTTACTATATGTAGAAAAGAAGGGATTGCTTCACCTCTGGCTCTGCAAGGTAAGGGGGCACGTGCTTATTTTAACCAACCACTAACAAGAACAAATTTCAAAGTGATATCTAATAAACTGCATACAATACCTTAACAGTAATCATATTAGATAAAGAAACACATAAAACAGTCTGACATATTGGAGCATTGTGTGTTATGTGCTTAAAATAAATTGCCCAATTTGACATTTGCACAGACATCCTGTGAAAAAACTGATCATTTTTGCAACAGTATTTAGTATTTACTAGTAATGTTTGAAGTAGTTTGATCCTATTAGAAATAATTGTAATAAAAATATTGCTTTATTGATTTAATGGTGCTACCAAGCCACATAAAGTAAATGAAAATTGTAGTGTAGCAAAAATAATTTAGCTTATCATATTATTTTGTACATTAATGCTGGTGTACATTCCACACATATTGAAGCTTGATATTCAGTTCATAACAAAGTGTCCTGCAGCCCTAATATGAATGTACTGTAGATCAACACGTCCAAGATCAATGCAATAGCTTACTTAAAAAAACACCCATAAGAAACAGTGTTATATTGCTTGGCTGGCCCCTGGCTGGAACCTTTGAAAGTTGCAAACCCAGGTCAGTCCTCCCATTGCATATTCTGTATGAATATGGGAGACTTGGCAAGTGCAACAAACACAACCTGTGTGCTTCTCTGGATACTTAGTAGAATTTCTGTTGTGGTGCAGATGCACACACAGCTGTCAGACGCTGCAGGCAAGGTCACTGCGTGGGATTAGAGTAGCCTGAACACAGAGAACAGCAGGAGCGTGGATACTTACTGAAGGTGGTCATTGTGAAGTCTAGAAAAAATAAAATCATTTAAAAATGAGCACTGTGTACTCCAGAGCAGATTTATAAACCTAGCATAAATGATTCAAGAAAATATTGAATGATTTATTTTTCACCAAATAACATTTACTGGAGAAACCAGATATTAACATACATTCCTTTTTTATTTTCATATATGAATTACTCACCAAACTGTTCATTTTAATATTCATAACAGAATTAAATTGACTTTATTTTGCATGCACATATTGCTTCTTTAACATGATTGTTGCTTGACTCAGCAAAAGTAAGTCTGACTGAACAGGAACTTTACTTTGTATTTGTCCATCTTTAAAAACCATTTTCTGCCCTTCTTTAGCCTGTGTAATGCCTCTCCACTTACAGAATACAGTACAGTCAGCTAACTATCGAAGGTGTTCTATGAATATTACTGGTAAAAAAATACCTCTTCAAGGTGTGTTGTTATATTTAGGTGGTGGACATAGAAAGTTGTTGTTTGCAGGAAAACTATAATCAAACAAGCCTAGATCATACAGTACAGGGTCTTTAAATACTTAAACCAAAAGGATAAAAAGTCAACAATCACATGCTAATTAAAAAAATCCAAAATTTCTATGTTGTTTTTTCTCAGGACTCAACTGAGTTTGAAGACTTCCTGTTCATACCCAAAATAGCTGCCATGCTAACAAGACGATGATACATGATACTCGGCAATAATATTACAGACTTGCAACAATCATTCCATTAATATATAAAGAAATTATTAAATATTGTTAAATAGTACAAACAAGTAAGACTTTCACTTTATGCTACACATGTGACAATAATGACCCTATAAACCTGTAAATAATTCACAATAACTGTATATGTCATGGGAGTGCTGGACAGCGTTTTGTTAAAAGCAGAATTTTAGTGCTTTGTCTGTTTTTCCCACATGGAAAGAACACTCTTGGTGTTGTGTTTTGATTATTGAATTTCTTTATGTCCATGTACGTATGTTCTGTAGTTTTCTGTGTGTTTTTTGGGTAGTTCCACAAGAGGTTCTCACATCATTACCTCAAGAGACTGCCCCCAGCTCAATAAAGGCAGGGGAAACCCACAGTTCCTTGTGGTTCATTCGAATACGCTTGGGAGTTGGTGAATGTTTCGTTATTATTATTTCTGTGAGTTTTTTTTTTTTTTGACATATCTGGAATTTAGACCTTTTTGCTCTGTTTTTTGACTTTGCAATTGGATTACTGTATTAGGATTTTATTCAGCTTGGATGGCCTTTGTTGGCAAGTTCTTTTTGCCTTTTTGTGGTCAATGGAGCTTTATCTTATTATGTTTTGTTAAGAATATATCTTATGTTTTACATAAGATCCTGTGTTTGCCCTTATATCCAGCAATGTTTTGATGGTAATATCCACCTCTAGTTATATTTTTTGGAAGTTTTTTGGGACCTTGTGCTTAGGAATGCTCAAGTATCACAGCACCTGAAGGACTAATTATACTGCATGTTCTTTATTTAAATGATGCCACTACATTTTTAACAGTTGTCTAAAGCAATCCTCAGAATTGCTAAGGAGACTGAAAACACAAGGGAAGAGTGAAAGCATCAAACAACAAAGAATTATGAACTACTACATCAGCTGCTACAGCAAGAGGCTTTAATCATATAATTGCTATAATGTATTACCAGTCACTTTATCTACGAAGCACAATGAATGAGGATGTTTTTAAGCCACAGGCGTGAAATCTGACACACAGGAACATCTAACCATAAGTCACGTTTTCAGCCTTGATCTCACTGGGTGTGGTTTGGGATTACAGCAACTGACAAGAAATGGTGTGACCTATCAACAGAGGAACAGCACCTTGAAGGTTGTGATAGTGGTGTGATGGTAGCACACTAGTCCTTCAGCGAAGCAACCTGGGTTTGTTCCCACCCATAACATTTCTTTTTTTTTCCTTTAGATAGATAGATAGATAGATAGATAGATAGATAGATAGATAGATAGATAGATAGATAGATAGATAGATAGATAGATAGATAGATAGATACTTTATTAATCCCAAGGGGAAATTCACAATTATACTTTTTTAATCAAGTATATTTCTCCCAAGTCAGATGGGTAGGTTATATTAAGGTTATTATTTGTGATTTGGGGTTCTTTGCTACAGTAGGAAATAAACAGAGTATTGTGTACAAAGAACCTTTCCAGTACCATGAATAGCTATGTACTAAATGCAACCATTTTAGGGGATGTTAAAGTTTGGTAATATATAACTTTAGTTACTTTTTACCTTCATATCTTGCCAGGTAACTCATCTAGTAATATTCAAATACACAACAGTAATGTACATGACACATCAAGGTAAACACAGACCAGTAGTAGAAAAATATAAGCCAATCCCAAAAACAAATTAATAATACATTTTATATTGTGGAGCACTCAAGATTGTTTGCATTATACTCCGATACTGTCTCACAACAATCACCACTACTGTGTGTGAACACAAACTAAGATGCACAATCAAGCATGTGAAAAATCAAAAATAATGTTTAGAAAAGCAGTATTTTGCACACTTAAATAGTAATCTACATGTAGAATAATATATTATTTGTTAAAACCTTTTAGCAAAATTCCCAAAAAACCTTAAGGTGTACATGCCCACCATTATATTATGTACAAATATATGAATACCGCATTGTGCATTAGCTTTTTGAGCCAATTCTACATCATGTATAAAGCTTTCTGTCAAAATAGTCTAAAAAGTATGCTATTTATACTAAATCAGAATATTTCTAAATTTTCTATAACACATAGACCACTTTATACAGTATACTGCACATGTAAATACAATCCTATTCTGTTACCAAAGAATCATTTTCAATTTAAAAAGCATTTGCAGTTAATTTGCACATCTGTAAAGACGACAGTTTACATTGAATAAAGATAAGAACAGTCATTTGCTCAAAACATTCAGTAAGATATGTTTTCACTAATATTTCAATGAAAGGTGAAAGTTCACAGAAGTGAGACTTAAACAGAGAGGCTTACTTACACCCTGAAGGTATATTTCTGTTTGTTGTGACTAGGGTGTATTAAGATTGATTTTGTAAGGATTATAGTCAGGCTGAAGGGACTCTGTACAGTGTGTCCACATCTTTCAGAAACCTATAATGAATTCTTAGTATTTATTATGCTTGTAAATGGTGTGCAAGGTACAACATTTTAAAGATGCAATGCCCTTCTTCTTATTTCTCGTCATTACAATGGTGCACAGTAGTCATTTAAATTTTTCTATTTTTGCCTGCAGATTATATTTTGTAACTGTAAACTTAATTATATTTTGTTAGGACTTCCTTTTCCCTTCATTGTAATAACAAATTAAGCTAAACGAACGTGTAAAATTAAACAATGATACATTTACATGCATCAGAAACACAATGCCTGCATTAACTTATTTACTGATGCATTGAAATAACCAGAAAAAAGTTATACATATCAGGATTCAAAGTACATTATGTAAATGACAAACCTTTTTAAATACTATTATTAAAATATTGAAGATTTCAATTTAAAAAAATCGAAGCAAAGAGTCTGCATTTTATATTGCAATGAGTTATTGTTTAAAGTTTTGTGCTAGAAGGAAGAGGGGTCCCTACTGAGCCATGGATGCTAACATCTATAGTAAATTCTTTTACTTCTAGGGCTCCTAGCCAGGTTATGAGTAAGCCCTGCTTGTCTTGGGAGAAGTGCGGACATAAGACCATAAGGTTGCAGGATATGTTTTATGCCAGTTTTATTCAAAACTACCATACTGTATCTTATTGTTTATCATTTATAATTACTTCAGTTCATTAATGATGTTCAGATTGTATTTGTGGATTTGCTTTGTGAATCATATGGTTTTGCTATACATTTAGTTTAGCTAAATTTTGTGATATTTTTGCTTGTGTTGTAAATTAAATATAAATGCTCCTTATGCAACAATTTTAAAAATAGCAAGTAAAGATCATTTCCAAACATTAATATCAGTTGAAAAGCACAAACATGTGTTTTTGATCTTGTTAAGACATTTGCCATGAAAAATAGCTTGGATATGCATCTTCGTTATATCATGTACATAATAAAGATTACAAAATGCAGTTATTATAGCATCTAATATTCCATTCTTACATACATTTGTGCATTAGGCACACAACTGCTTAGTGTTGCTAAAATCCACATGGCTATGTTTTTTAACCACCAGCTTTGATGTTGACTAACATCATAAATTACACTTTAAAATTACCTCATCTACTTGCACACTTTATTGACACAACAGACCAGGCCTAAACAGTCCTGTGTGTACTCTGAGCATACAGTTTCCCCACATATTTGCTACAACTCTTTAGTTCTTTCTTTTACATTTTATTGATTTTAAAGATGACATTAAAATTGATAAGTAACAAGTTAAGTGTGACATTCCAATCTTGTTGAATTTAGATTAGATATAAGATCTAGAGATCAAATAAAAATGGTTTAACATTAAGTAATCACTCATAAATATTAGGGCATCCAAAAGGTTAGTGGATATTTAGCATGTTTAATTATTGAAACAGAAACAAATTGTAAAGATAAAGACAGAAATAATTGTGCAAAAACAGTGAGAAAACCCAATATAAAAGCAGGATGGAAAAACGTTGAAAGAAATAAAACATGTGGTCGACACTACTGCTGTGTCTTCCAGTGCACAATTTTATTAATTCATATAAACATTTTGTGGCCAGTGGCTTATAAAGTGTAAAAGCTAGCCACAAACAGACACAACAACGCAGTGTCCACAACACACGTTTATTCCCAACAATATTTACAATTATTTACAGTTCACAGTCCTTGGTTCTTCTGGCCACCTCCACTCCTGTCTCACAAGCTCCATTCTTCTTCTACCCGACTCTGGCTCCCTGATTGGAGTGATGCGGCCCCTTTTATCCTGTCCCGGATGTGCTCCAGGTGCCTGGCGATGAACTTTCGGCAGCACTCCCCAGTGTGGTGGAAGTGCTTCCCTTGCACCCGGAAGCACTCTGGGCATAAACCATCCCTGGTCAGTCAGCACTTCCTGGTGTCCCGGAAGTGCTGTCCCCCAGGGATCAAGAACCGGCCGGGTGCCCAGGGAAAAGAAGTGCACTCTCCTGGTTTCTCCTTCCTCCAGGCATCCCGGCGGGGCAGGGTTCCTGGCCGTCTATCACAAAAGGTTAGAGGTGAAAGTTCCAAGATAAAGAAATGTTTGGTGGTGATAAATTCACTGGAGTTAGAATACGCAGAAACATGCAGAACTGAAAGCTACCTGGAACATACTGTAAATTGTAAGCATTAACAGGTTGTGACTCATAGTGTATTATAACCCTGAACTGGATTTAGTAGGTTTGATAAATAATATTGTAACATAATGTAATATTCTCAAACTCACTTACAGGAATAAAGTAAAGGGGTCATTGTAAGCATATATCTGGATGACTTCAGATGTGGATTATGCAACATGAGTAACGTGAGATTTTTTTCATGGACATTTTAATTTTGGTTTGTTGTTGTCCAATGTTGGTCACCATAGATTTCTGTTCTACAGTACCAGGAACAATTTTACCTTCATTCTGTTTGAAAACATGAGATTAAAATTCTTCTCTCCTGTCACTACATGCTACATGTGGTAAGTAACATATAAAAAATCCTATTATCCGATTGAGAACTCCTTTAATACAATTCATAATCATTAAAAATCACAACTTTCTAGCAAGCATCTGGTTGAAGGCAGGCACAAACTGTGGATGGGAGGCCAGTCCATCACAGACACACTGAAGCAAAAACAACTTCGAATCACCAGTTGACCTAACACACTCACACCTTTGGGACATTGGAGGAAAACCAGAGTACCACCAAAAAAATTAAAAGTTTGAATGTGTACAGCTTTCATTCTCCCACTTATAAGAACAGGAGATTTAGACATGATTTTTTCGAGAGAAGTTCTGATGTGTAATCAGAACTTTTACTCATTTTGCAATCAGTTGGATACTAGATTTCATATGACTATGTAGTGATTGGCAAAAAGGTGCCATCTAGGGCTTTTGTACAACTTATTTTATTCACAGACCATAATCCACTATAAGCCACTATTCAGCCTAATATTTTGAAATGAGTACTTAAACAATGATAAACAATGATAAAACTGATAGCCAAATTCTCAGGGGGATAGTTTAATTGCTATAATCTTTGAATAGGACATACAGTTTTAATTGCATTATATTTTCACTTGATAATTAAAATATTGAAAGGAATTACATCTGATTGTTCCAATATTATGAGGTGGCATAATGGTTAGTGCTATTTGGTCATTGCTTCCAAGTTCAAATCCCTGCAGGATTCCTGTCTTTGTGGATCTTGTCATTTTCTATGCAGGTTCTTTCAGTTTCTGCCCAGATCTCAAATTTACATAAGTTAGTTCAACTAGCAACTCTAAATTGGTGCTCTGAGTGAAGATTGCAAAAGAAGTGGAGTTTCTAAGGCAGGCTGCCATATTTCATAAGATTACCAGATTGACTATTAATCCAGATTGATTATTGCTAAATACATTTTTGTTTCCAAATTCTAATACTGATTCAGTGCAAAATAAAAAAAAGTGAAGCAAGGTTTTCCAATTGAGCAAAATCAGATGGTGAGATAGTGGTTGGAAAAAGATACTTACAATCGAATGATCATTTAGGAAGAATGTGCCATCTAAAATAATCCCTAAAGACAGCAATAAAAAGATGAAAGTAAATCAAAATGCCTGGAGCCTCTGATAGCATAGTAAAAACAGATGACCAGTAAAGACAATGTCAAGTACAAAGTAAAATATATGGCCAAGTGAGGTTGGAGCCTGAAAGCACCACTTACCGGTGGGATTCAATAATGGGATAGCTTTAGAAAAATCAGACTTTGTCATGGTGTGTATGTAGTACAGGTTTAGATTATATGAATCTGTGTCTAACATAAATAGAAGAGGAATGTATTCTTTGGGTTTGGCTTATACTCTTTTTTATATTAGTCTAAGGCCTTTTTGCAGTTGTTTTCTGAAAGTTTGTAAGGATGAAAGCTTTGTAGAAATTACTTACTAACTACTAATTTGGTCACTGCTTCCAAGTACTACTACTGTAAAGTTGTTTAATAGTAATTTTTCCTACAGTAGATAAAGGCATTAGGTACAGCTCAGTATGATCCTTTAATACTTAACATTTTCTGTCAAATCCCTGAATCTTTGTGGTAATGGGCAGAGAAATCATGGTTCAGTTGCAGTGGTGGAAAAGAGAAGGGAAACGGGGAACAAAAGTGTGTGAGATTGTACTATTTGTGTAACCCAAGGCTTCAGTGGAGTTTTGATTTTTGGAGAAATTCTACAATTATCTGACATGGCAATAGGAGGCCATTTAATTCACCAGAGCGCACACATAAAAGTTGATGTGCACATCCCCAAAGTATCCAAGATTGGATAAACATGGCGCGAGTTAGCTAAGCTTTATTGTTACTTTAGTTCAATGAATTGCCTTTCTGGCTTTACAACTTTGATTCCTGATTAGCATTTTGACATTGATGAGAGATAAACTTGATTCTTGGTTACTTGGTTGATTTTCTGACTACAGTGTAGATCCATCTTCCAGACCTCTGTCATAAAATTATTTGTGCCTCAGTTGTGAGATCAGAGCACCTTGTAGCTAATAAATAGTTCAACCTCTCACTGTTATTTTATTAATCCGTAGAATATTCAGCAGACTGGCATTCTGACATGGTAACATTCACTCAGCTATGAACAGCATTCAGTGATCAGTACAGATAAGTAAGTAGGGCCTAAGCTTTTTAAAACTTCACATGTAAGAAGATGGCTTTTGAAGCCAGCCCTAAACATAGCTGAAAACCTGTGTAAAGATTTAAGAATGCACCCGAATTTTATTTAATAATTCTTACAGTAAATTTTGAATAAACTGAAAGCTATGAATAGAATAATTTGAACAGTCTGTGAGTAATGGATTTCAGCAGTGAATTCTACATTATATTGATGCATGAAAAAAAAAGTATCTATCCTCCATACTTAGAAAATATATTTTTATTGTATTTAGAAAACAAATTTTCTAGTATTTATAAGTTAAAGTAGCTATTACATAATGTTTCAAGGTGCTTAGAAAATTGATAGGTGTCAGGAGTATTATTTAGAGTGTGCCAGAAAAAAAGTCCTTTTATCCTTTTTGATACTGTGCACTTTAAAAGACCAGTAATGTTGTGCTGTCATTAAAACAAGATGAGCTTTTTTGTAGTCTGAGTGTGGCTACTGTATCTAAGATTTCTTTCAGAGACACATCACATGTCAACTGATTCTTACTGTTATGGTCTACATGGCTTTTCAGCTCGAAATGAGGCTTTTCCTCCCAGCTCAAGCCTCACCTCTAAATTCAAGAAGTAGGCTTTGTAACTTGCATAAGCTGAACAGAAAATAGGAAGGTCTTTTAAATAAAAAAAAAATGAAACATAAAAGCAGAAAGATACCATGAAAAAACCTCTGTCCCAAAAATTTACATTTTAAGGATTTAAAAATCAAAATAGAAAATGGTTTGTCAGAAGAAAACACCTTAACAAAATTTTAAACCTAGTTTGTAACCCAAAAAACAAATATTTAATTAACAAAACAAAATGTCAAAATCCAGAAAAAAATCACAAAAGCATGTACGTAGTTGAAAAATCACAATCCAAAATTCTAAATTGGCTGATCAATAGTAAAGAAATAAAAATATCATTTAAAAGTCAAATGAAAACAAATCACGCTTGAGCCCGGGATGAGACCCTGGCTGTTGGGTAACTCTCACAGTATTCAGCCTTTTTGATGTACAGTAGAATTACAGTCTTGATGTTGAACTATTCTTGCTTTAATCAGATATTAAATCATGATGAGAAATAATGCTGCCTTATCCTGCCTTATAAAACTATCAAACAGGGAATGCAGGCTTTAAAACAAATGCAAAAAACAGTTCCAGGCAGCCTAGCCGCAAATTCAAAAGGAAGTCTTACAGCCTGCACAAACAGAAAAGACTAAGGTTTTTAAAGGCTAAATATCAAAATGTCTACTAAAAGAAGGAGAGGAAAACCATGAAAACCTCCTGTCCAAAGTAAAAAAAAGTCTATTTAATATTATTTGTAAATATTAAAAAATGTAAAGAAATAAAGAGGTAGGCACAAAAAAGGAAACAAAAATAGGTGTGCTTCTGTTCTTTCCTCCTGTTTTTTTCTCACTTGGCTTAGTTTGATTATTCATCCTTGACATTACCTTTGTATTTCTGCTAAGTTAATTGAATATTCAATGAGTAGTCACTAAGAGGTAATCAATGCACTGGTGAGGCCTCATCTGAAGTAGTGTGTGCAGTTTTGGTCGCCATGCTACAAGAAGGACATAGCAGCGTTAGAAAAGGTCCAGAGAAGAGCAACTAGGCTGATTCCAGGGCTACAGGGGAATGAGTTATGAAGAAAGACTAAGAGCTGAGCTTTTTCAGTTCAAGCAAAAGAAGATTAAGAGTTGACATGACTAAAGTGTTTAAAATTATTAAGGGAATTTCTACAGTGGATCGAGACTGTTATTTTTAAAATGAGTTCATCAAGAACGTGGGGACACAGTTGGAAACTTGTTAACGGTAAATTTCACACAAACATTAGGAAGTTTTTCTTTACACAAAGAACGATAGACATTTGGAATAAGCTACCAAGTAATGTGGTAGACAGTAGGACTTTAGGGGCTTTCAAAACTCGACTTGATGTTTTTGTGGAAGAAAGAAATGGATAGGACTGGTGAGCTTTGTTGGGCTGAATGACCTGTTCTTGTCTTGATTGTTCTAATGTTCTGATATCTTTCAAAAGTTTTCCTTATTTTTGAGGTTTGTTGTTAAAGGAATACTCCACCCAAAAATGATAAACTTTATTTCTGTTACTGATTCTGTTTTTAGTGACAGCTGCAAAAATGTCATGTTTTCATGGAGAACAGACATAACAAAATTCAATGGGGACTCAAATTGAATAACCGCAGACATTATCAAAACTTTAAAAAAAAAAAATCCTCAGATTAGTAATCATGTATAATATAATTGTTAATTATCCAGTCATATTGTTAATTCATCAGTTACTTTATGTTTATAGTTTTATAGAAAACAAGAAAATTGAACACTTTAATACTCACAGAATTGACAGTAATAAGATAAAAAAGCAGTGTTTTGCATTAACCTGGTCTTTTTTAGTTTTTTTTTTTTTTTTTTACACATTAACAGTCTTACCAAAATATAATCCTATTGTTTTATTATCTGTCTTGCTTAAGTAAATCAGTGTCACTGAGACTTCCCAGATGTATGACTAACTCTGACGAAGGCACTATTACATTGTAGGGCACACTAATGCACACATTCACATGCACTTAACATGTCAATATGACGTCACCAAAGTAACTTTCAAGTGTTTTTAATGTTAAAGGAAAACCAAACTATCTTGGAGAAGAACCACAGACGTGGTAAAACTATGTAGTCTGGACAGGATTTAAATCCAGTTACTTCTATCCACCATTATTTAGCTGTACTCTGTTCATTTGGCTTTAATGACCCTATTAATCTGTACACCATGTTGCTCATTTGTTATTAGTATTACGGTGAGGATCTGCATGGTGTTAAATCTTTCCATAAACATATTCTGACGTAAAATGAAAGTGTGTTAAATTAGTTTAAATTGTGTGATGGTTTGAGTTAATCATTGTACTTTATTGTTATGATGTTATTTCATACAATCAATCAAATTCTTAATAAATATACCGAGTTTGTCAATGTAGGTGTTACATTTTAATGTAGGAAGAGTCCTTATATGACCCCATATGAATCTATTCATATATTCTTTGGCACCTCTTTTAAAATTGCATTCTTCAGAACACATATCTTATAGGCAAGATTTATGGATGTTGTTTTTCTAACACAAATGTTAAATTGTTACAAATCATGTTTATAAAATATCTTGTATATGTATACACTTTGCTGATTTTGATTTATATTTCTTTCCATCTTTCTAATTTTCCATCTTAGATACTAAGCTATTGGTGTAAGTGCATGTCTTTTAATTTACATTAGATTGCAGTTTCTAAATGTGTTTTGATTGCCTGAATGAAGTTTTAAATGTTTGATGTACCATTATGGAATTCACTTTGCAGATACATGAAACACACCATTTAAAATTCCAGACAAGGAGAGCTCCTTAATAAATGCTGGCAATTATCAAAGATGGATGCATTGCTGTCTTAGGCAGAGTGTGGGCGTATGGAGTGTATTTCACATAAAATATAAAGACTTTTTTTTTCTTTCCTTTTTCATGGTGTCCTTGCCAAGGTAGAACTAATCAGCGAGGTCAATAAATACTGCATATAAAGCAAAAGATCAGCAGACATTAAAGCAAAAAAATGTTCAAGTTGCATGAATGTTTGAAGAAAAGGTCACTGCGCACCACCAAGTTAACCTGGTTGCAATCAGATTCTTTAATATACATCATTTGGCAGTCTTAAATGTACATTTCTACTCTTGCTTGATAACAATATCCATTGCTACACTACATTAAGTGGTGCCAGCTTTGCCTGTTTTAATTAGCCTGAATATCAACCAATGTTGGTGTATTATTATGTATGACTGGTAAATTATCATGAAGCAATTCCCATGCAAACTGTGATTATTTATTTTTCTGACAAGTCTGTTGAAACATAGATCAGGGCTTGAATATTTAGTTTTTGGATAAAATTAGCAAATGAAGTGTGTCTTTGAAAGTAAGATCCTGACTCCTGCGCACAAATCAAATCTGTTAAATACTAGGGTCTTTCTCTGATTATTGCATATTACTTTTAGTTTTATGAAACAAGAGCACTACAAAACAAATTAATTTTAAACAGACATGTTATATAATACTGCGGTGGGTTGGCACCCTGCCTGGGATTGGTTCCTGCCTTGTGCCCTGTGTTGGCTGGGATTGGCTCCAGCAGACCCCTGTGACCCTGTATTCAGATTCAGCGGGTTGGAAAATGGATGGATGGATGGATGTTATATAATATTAAATTTATTGCAAATATAACATCTATATCTTCCTTGAGAAAAAGGTAACATACCTTGATGTAGGCAGAAATATATCTTCTTTATTTCTTTCATTTCTCAAGTTTAAAGCATAATAATACAAATACTCTTTCAATCCATTTCTTGCTACCACGGCCATTTGTTTTAAATATAGCATTGTTGCTCACAGAGCGAGAACAGGTTAGCACATTTTCAGTAAAGTGTTTAACGAGGGATTAAGCATGGCAATGAATTGATCAATAATGTGTTCCTCTGCTCCTGTGCATTTGCACATTCTGTGGTTTGTCTAGTTGCCTTCTAACCACTTCCTGTATTACACATATATAATACTTGTGACTAAAAAATGAAACAAGCTTCATTTAGTGTCTTAAATTGATAAGAATTTTAAATATAACTTGTGAATTACACTTTATTTCTTTTTGTACCTGCTGATAAAGAAACCATGCCTCATCCTACATCCTACTATTTCAAGTAAATGGCACCAAGACTTCTTGCTCTGTTCACTATTCCTCACCTTATACTTAATGACTGAGATAATGAACTTTAACCAGAAGAGTGTCAGTTCAGCCCTTAATACGGAGTAACCATAATACCCTGACTAAGTCACAGGCACATGCCTTTGCTCCCATAATATTAAATATACAAACATTTTGTCACAATGTCTTTCTCCTGCTCTAGGTAGAATCTCTAGGATTACTAGGAATCACAGGGAATGATTTAATGATGTTTTAGATGCCTTGAATTCTGTATGTCTGTTACTGTAAGAAGGTACAGGTAAAATTAAAAAAGCGTAAGAAATACCAGTGGTAACGTGGAATGCTCTACTCCAATTAAGAATGACAAAACTGGGTACCAAAGATCACCCCTTCCATTTACAACCTCAAACATGTCTATAAAAGTGGTCTTGGGAGAGTAAAAGTAGTAAAATCCTATTAAATCCTCATAGAACAGATGCTGCCCAATAGGCACTTGTGTAGGAGAATACATCACCAAGTCAGGTGCAGAGACATTAGGAAGACCCTGACCTTTAACAACATAAAAATAGGTAAACACAACACAGTCATTGGAGCCAATTGCCTTTGTATCCCTGGTATCCTGTTAATTGACTTGCTAAGCACCCCTGATATAGTAACAAAAGTGTCAGTTCATCATGATGTGGAATGATAAATCAAGTAATGAAGTCTGTTAAAAATCATAATAAAACACAGAAAACACAAACATATATATATAGTTTACAATTATATACATTCCTGCGGTGGGTTGGCACCCTGCCCAGGATTGTTTCCTGCCTTGTGCCCTGTGTTGGCTGGGATTGACTCCAGCAGACCCCCGTGACCCTGTGTTCGGATTCAGCGAGTTAGAAAATGGATGGATGGATTATATACATACCCCCAACTTGTAAACAGAAAAGATTTTAAAAAATCATTATAAATCAGGATTTATTCACAAAAAAATAGAAAAATTACAAAAAAGTTAAAAAGAGCATAAATAGGCAAAATGAGTTGCCTAAAAGGCAATCAAAAGCAAACAAACCTCAATCTAGAAATCCTTAAACTGGAGCAAGAAGTCAGCAAAACCAGAATAAGTCAAAGAAAATAGCATTACTTACAAAAAATCGAAATGCAAACTGAAAGAAGAATTTTTATAAAAGGACATTTTTTACAAAAACAAGGTAATATAATAAAACGATCAAAAGAGCAAAAAAGAGGCAGAAGGAGTTTTGAATAGGGAAATCTGAAATCAAACCTTTTCCAATACTAAATCCTAAATGGAATTCTATAAGCAGAGCTGGAAAAGAGTAAAAGAAACCAGTAAATTCAAAGAAATAAAGCAATTATCACAGAAAAACCACAGGGACTACACCTCCCAGCTTTCTTTCAGTGGGGCTGGGGATGGATCCTAGCATTGCTGCAAGGGTGGCCCCACCTCCTGAGGTCCCATCTTGAAAAGTCAAACATAAAGACATTTAATGTAACAGTATGTAAATATTCTTAATCATAACAAAAATGATAATACATTAAACTTATTACCTTATGATAAATGAACAGAACAATAGTAACATAAGTCTTAGTAATAAATAACAATAAATAAAAAATAATAAATTCATAATAAATACATTCATATTCATAATCTATATATATAAAAATGGAATGGGTGGGTCGTCGGGTGGGCCTTTTTTTCATTCCGTCGTTTTTTCGACGTTTTGAAAATGTAGAATGATTATTTGATTTTTTTGTTTTTATTTGATCGTGTCTATGTAGCCGCCGTCGTAATAAAGTATCGCTAAAATCGTCATTTATCGTAATTTATTTTTGACGTATAACGTCGCCGTCGTCGAGGTCAGTGATACCAGTGCAAAAAATCTGCTTACGGTTGAAAGACACGCCCTACTCACTGGACAGTTAAAAACACCAATCAAACTAACGATGACATCAAGTATTACCCAATCAAAAGTAGGAAAGGAGGCATCTTCATAAAATGCGTGTGGGATGATTTGCATGAGACGCTGCTTTAAAAAAAAAATGATAAAAAAAATACGGGATAAATCCCGTCCAGTATTGATTCAAAACGGGACGCGCAATTTCATTCTCAAACGCGGCACGATTCCGTATTTTAAAGGACGGGTGGCAACCCTACAGTGCCAGGTAACCACCCATACAATCACATTGTGATTCAGACTAGGAATGCAATGAATGTAATTACCCCGATCTACATACAAGGCGAAAGTCTTGCAACATTCAAAGATGATGGTTTGGGATAAGTACACCATACAACATAAAAGAGCTTATGAAGCCTTGAACCGAAAAAAGCAACATCTCAGAGATCGTAAAAAAAAAAATAGGAGCTAATGTTGTTTTACTCGCTGTACATTTTACTCAAACATTACCAGTTATTTCACGAGGGAGAGCAGCACATCAACTCAACGCGTGTTTAAAATCCATGCTTCTCCCACGCTCGGTTATATGTCGCGTGTTCTCGGGTAGGTGCACCAAAAAATGTATACATTTAAGCATGTAATGGGCAAACAAAAAATGAGGTATACCCAAAGGCACAGCAGTAGTACTTAATGTAACTTTACTTCTTAAATGTTAATGTTTTACTGTTTAATAATTTATACGCTTCTTATATGTTGTTCAAATTCTTTTATCAAAATACCACTGACAGCGCAATGCACGATAACATCGAGTGAATACACCATACGCATCCGCCCACGGCTGCCCTGCTGTGCGCAGATAGGACTTGATTGTACAATAAAATAAAATAAAGATAAAAAGACTAAAACAATCATCACCCATAAAGCGGATAGTAGACGTGACGTACTATATGTGTACCACATTTCAACTGTATAGGTGCAACGGTTTGCGAGCTACAGGTCATTTAAAATCCTGGACAGACACACAAATTGCCACGGTAGCAAATTACAGAAGAAGATTTTACTGTTTAATAATTTACGAGCTGTATATACCCGGCGTTGCCCGGGGCAGAAGTAACCTAATCGGTCAAACACTTACATATATACCAAAGTAACCTAATCGGTCAAACAGTTACATATATAAAAAAACCGAACCTAATCGGACAAACAGCTTCATATATACAGAAGCGAACCTAATCGGACAAACAGCTAATCTATATACATAAGCAAACCTAATTGGTCAAACAGTTACATAAATACAAAAGCAAACCTAATCGATCAAACAGCTTCATATATACAGAAGCGAACCTAATTGGTCAAACAGTTATGCATGTGCAGAATGATTTTACAAATATTATGCGTGTTAACAATCATTAAAAAGAAAAGATTGAGGAACTGTTCTTCTATATGTGATGAAGCCACTAATAAGACAGATTTTTTTCAGGACCCAGCTGTTTCATAACTAAACTACTGCCACCCCAAAGTAATGCCTAATAGTGGTTTTTGGGGTAGCTGTGGAATAAAAAGGGTGTTTTTTAGTCAGTAAGAATCTGACACTACCCTTCAGTACGGGCTGAAGGGTGCCTATGTAAGGTTTTACATCCTTCCCGTATGGAAAAAAAAACATACTAAACTTTTTTTTCATCATTACAAATAATCTCAGTCAAATCGAAGTACGCATTCTCAATTTATTTTTATCTAATTTTTACTTTTTCACAAAGCCATCCCATGCCAATTTGTATGAATAAACTTTTGCTAGAGAGTTAGCAAAAGTTTATTCATGCACATATTTTAATACGGATAATCTATCTCTAATCAAGGTTCTCATTTTCATTCTAATTTAAAATAATAATAGATACTCATTTTTTTCTTCTGTTTTAGAAAAACCAATCTATGCCACCTACGTCTTCGTCAAGTCAGCTTCATCCAGCTTCATCACATATAGAAGAAGAGTTCCTCAATCTTTTCTTTTTAATGATTGTTAACACGCATAATCTTTGTAAAATTATTCTGCACATGCATAACTGTTTGACCAATTAGGTTCGCTTCTGTATATATGAAGCTGTTTCATCGATTAGGTTTGCTTTTGTATTTATGTAACTGTTTGACCAATTAGGTTTGCTTATGTATATAGATTAGCTGTTTGTCCGATTAGGTTCGCTTCTGTATATATGAAGCTGTTTATCCGATTAGGTTCGCTTTTTTTATATATGTAACTGTTTGACCGATTAGGTTTACTTTGGTATATATGTAAGTGTTTGACCGATTAGGTTACTTCTGCCCCGGGCAACGCCGGGTATATACAGCTCGTAATTAATAAAAAAGACAAGAACAATTAATATGAACATAAGCTGGGGAAGTTTCCCTGGATAAAACATAACATACTAAAGACAAAATGCTTGCAAGGACTTAGTGAGGCTAGCAGGGCATCCATTTTTTTCATTTGGACATTAAAAGGACCTTCTACCTGGACCTAAATCTGTATCTTTCTATTACAAATTGATATATTTCTATTAAAGAAGTAAACACAAACATGTAAAAGAGTTGGGGTGGCAGAGTAAATCCTGTTTAACACATAATTGACTAAAAATAAAGTCAGTTGCTGTGTCAGGCAAAAACAATGCACATTACACTGTGGTCATTCACAACTGATGACATCTTCATGATATGCGTGATTTTTAAGTCATATTGGGAGAACAGTTGGACCTTTAAGGATGCCACTGCTTCTCTTGTGGGTTGGAGTCTTCCAATCTCAGAACAAAAAAGTAAAACAAGTAAAGGGCTGTGTCACACCCAAATCTTTCCCTTATGTATCCTTATAATTGGCCCCCATAAAAT
The DNA here is from genome assembly GCF_900747795.2 of Erpetoichthys calabaricus. NCBI lineage: Eukaryota > Metazoa > Chordata > Cladistia > Polypteriformes > Polypteridae > Erpetoichthys > Erpetoichthys calabaricus. The sequence goes on along the minus strand of NC_041395.2, from coordinate 267,800,737 downwards.
GTACTCTATACTTATACATTTCACAATATATACTATATATTGTATATATATATATATATATATATATATATATATATATATATATATATATATATATATATATATATATATATATATATATATATATATATACCCGGCCGGGATGCCAGCTTGATGGAAGGACCGGGGGAGTGAGCATCTCACATGGCAGTACCTCCCCTGGGACACTAGAGGTCAGACCCCTGGGCAGCTGTGGCACCACAGATTCCCACATGGCGCGCTGAGACTTGGAGTTTGGCACAGCCCTGTTGGGTTCATTGGAGGCCGCCAGGAGGAACTGCAGAGCCCTACAATGGACTTTCACCACACCAGGGAGTAATTCCAGGTAATATTGATGAGTCACCTGGAGCACTCCCAGGAGTAGAATAAAAGGAGCCGCCTCACTCCATTAAAGGAGGATGTGGATGAAGGTTGCTGGGCGAAGAGTGAAGACGGAGACAAAGAGATAAGGAAAAGACTATGCTTTATCTTGTGGACATTGTGCTGTTGTGGGGAGCTTGAAAGTGCTTTCCCACCTATAAATAAAGGTGTGCTGTGTGACAATGTGTGTCCTGCCAGTCTCTGCTGGGGTTAGGGCGGCTGTATGCGCCCTGGTGGTCCATAATAAATATATATATATATATATATATATATATATATATATATATATATATATATATATATATATATAAGATAGACAGCACCCGTTGGCAAACACAGTATAAATGATGAAAAAAAATATCATTATTAATATTAGTAGAAACATTTTCAGACACGAGTTTAGTCATAGACTGACTACAGATGGTGGTGAAACTGGTTACAAGTCTGGGAGAGAAGTAGCGGTGGGTCCAGGCAATCAGAAACAGCATAATAAGACAGCATTAGTAATTAAATAAATACTTAAAAAGATAGATAGATAGTATTTTATTTGTCCCAAGTGGGAAATTTGCATTTTACAGAATCTCAAGAAAAACAGGAATATTGTAACAAACAACAACTGCTCCTCAAGCACACAGAAGAATTACAAAAAAGAAGAAGTCTTCTGACCTGACTAATGCTAAGAAAACAGTCACAGTTACTTGACACACTCCTGCTGAATAAATCATTGGCTAAAAATACTCAATAATTGTGTGTCATAGAGAATGTGCAGCATTGTTCATAATACCCTTTCAGTTGCTCTTCATTCTCTCTTCCACTGACTCTAACAGGTCAAGAATGCATCCCATAACTGAGCCTGTCTTCTTAATCAGCTTGTTGATTTTGGTGGGCCTCTCTTGAAGTGATGTTACTGTACCAGTGCACAGCATATAAAATTGGTTATCTCAGATACAGGTAATAAGAGATAGTATTTTACAAAATGTTTCCTTATATGTCAAAAGGTATTGTTTCACAGTGAAATAGACAATATGTAATAAAACCTTCAGAGGCTAACTCAATTAAATTTGTAATGTAGATTTTATCATCTTTCTCTGAAATATGTCTAAAATATAATTCACATACTAATGTCCTTGGTCATTATATCAATAAATGGTTCAGTCAAAAAATCAATCAATATTAGGAAAGAGTAGTTCACAGCAAATGTCATTATCTGAAAACTATGCTTTTTCTTTCAAATTCATTAATACATGCAGTAGATTAGAGCCAGGGGAGTCTTTTTTTTTGATTGCACTTTAAACACAAGATCATTGGCACTCCGTGAGTTTGTTGTATCCTGCCAATTTAATTACTGCTTAAACTTAGTCATAAAAAGTAGACTAACAGTCAAATTTGGTCTCACAAATCATTTTTGTTTTTCAGTTCAAGTGAACAAGTTCCTGGGGACATACATCTCCGAGGATCTCTCCTGGTCAGATAACACCACATCACTGGCCAAGAAAGTTCAAACCCGCCTCTACTTCCTACGCAAACTGAAGAGAGCACAAGTTCCTCCCCCCATCATGTGCTCTTTCTACCAGGGCACAATCGAGAGCATCCTCACCAGCTGCATCTCTGTGTGGTATGGAAGCTGCACTGCCTCCTGTAGGAAGTCCCTGCAATGTGGATGCGGCCAGTAAGATCATTGGTGCCCCACTGCCCTCCCTCACCCGTAAAGCCATTAGCATTTCTGGGGACTCTTCCCACCCCATACATTCCCTCTTCAGCCTCCTCCCCACAGTGAAAAGGTACCGCAGCCTCCAGGACCGCTCCACAAGACTGTCAAACAGCTTCATCCACCAAGCTGTCAGGATGTTAGACTCTGTTCACTATCTTCCCCCCTTGCCCCTGGACCGTAACAAGCGTCACTATCTACCAAGTACCCTACCTCAGCTGGCATTATATAAAGACTCAATATTACATCTGCTGCTAACTGTCTGTCTTTTTGTACATCTTATAAGCTACTCTATAACGCACCTTCTCACTTTTTACTGTAAGTGGCTTTTACACTATTGATTATTGCACGTTGTACAAGTTCTAATTTTATTTATCTTATATGTTATACTTATATAATTTTTTATATATATTTTATTATACTACGAAGGTGAGAAACAGTATTTTGATTCTTCTGTATGTTCCATGGGCGGCACGGTGGCGCAGTGGGTAGCGCTGCTGCCTCGCAGTTGTGAGACCTGGGGACCTGGGTTCGCTTCCAGGGTCCTCCCTGCGTGGAGTTTGCATGTTCTCCCCGTGTCTGCGTGGGTTTCCTCCGGGCGCTCCGGTTTCCTCCCACAGTCCAAAGACATGCTGGTTAGGTGGATTGGTGATTCTAAATTGGCCCTAGTGTGTGCTTGGTGTGTGGATGTGTTTGTGTGTGTCCTGCGGTGGGTTGGCACCCTGCCCGGGATTGGTTCCTGCCTTGTGCCCTGTGTTGGCTGGGATTGGCTCCAGCAGACCCCCGTGACCCTGTGTTCGGTTTCAGCGGGTTGGAGAATGGATGGATGGATGGATGTATGTTCTGTACATATAGTGAATTGACAATAAAAGGCTAATTGATTTGATTTGATGTCAACTAGACAGAATCAATTGTGCCATGGTAAGGTGTGCATAGTTTTTTAATCTCATTGGCTGGTATTTTTTTAATCTTAAAGACATTTATTTTTATTTAAATTTAAAACTACTTTGTTTCACAATGTATTTCTGTCTATTTGTAGAGAGGAGAGATTGAACATACATAGTATTTTTAACAAATTTATTTGTGAGTTTTCATGCTTCACTTAACCTAAGAGGAAATTATCAATATTCATCTGCTTTGTACAAGATGTGAATTTAGCAAGGGCCTCATAAGATCAGCCAAGTAAATGTAACAAAATCGTGAAATGTATGGAAGGACAAAGAGTCAGCCACAAAAGTTATTAAACTGTTTGAAAACTACAAAAATATATTAGGTACAGCATGATGGAATTGCTTATAGGAGTGCCTAAAAATACTGTAGAGTGGCATCTGTAAATTGTGTTTTGTTGGCGCGGTTTCAGTGTAACATAATTGACTTGCATTCCAACTTGGTCTGGATCCTGCTTTGTGACAACACTGGCAGGATATTGTTTGGGTTCCAATAACACTGAATTTGATTTCCTGCTGGGAAGATCTGCTTTGAGCAGCTGATTCACCCTGTGTTTGAATGGGTTTCTTTTAGGGGCTACACTTACCTTTCAAAGTTCAAAAGTGATGGGATAAATAGTCCCTATAATTTAAAATAAAAAGCACACTAAAATTTACATAATTAGCTCCTATAATGAGATAGTGTTTGGTCCATAGCTGGGTCATAACGTGTACCTGTTTCTTTGGGGCTTTCTTCTAGCACACTTTAAAACTGCACCAGAACAGAGACTGTGCCCTGCAACAGGTTGGCACATTGTATGGAGCTGATTCCTGCCTTTTGCCAAGACGGGAGCTGAACTGCATTGAGCATGTTTAATAACAGATAGATGCATGAAATTTGGGACCCCCTAAGTGCAACATACTGTATGTCAGCTCCAATTTAAAAAAAAAATTAAAAAGTCCCTATTACTTGCCCAGGGAGTTTGGACACGTCATTGTTGTCATCGTGTACATACCTCCTCGAGCGGACGTGGAGACAGCGAGTGACATCATCCATTCTGCCGTTGCTAAGTTACAAACGCAGCACCCTGAGCCGCTTGTGCTAATTGCTGGAGACTTTAACCATGTGACGCTGGACAAAACATTACCTGCCTTCTCCCAGTATGTGGACTGTAACACCCGGGGAAATAAGACTATTGACCTACTGTATGCAAACGTTAAAGACGCATACAGTGCCACCCCGCTGCCTGCACTTGGGAAAGCAGATCATAACCTGGTTCTGCTTCAGCCTCACTACAAACCAAAAGTGAGGGTCCTACCTGCAACCACACGATCAATCAGGAAGTGGACCCCGGAGGCTGAGAATGCTCTGAGAGAATGTTTTGGAACAACAGACTGGGATATCCTGCAGGGATCACATAGTGAGAACACTGAGGAAGTTGTTGACTGCACTACTGACGACATCAACTTCTGTATGGACATTGTAGTTCCAGTAAGAACTGTACGCTGCTATGCTAACAACAAGCCATGGATTACAAGTGTCATCAAGGGCCTTTTGAACCAGAAGAAAAGGGCTTTTAAAGACGGTGATCAGCATGAGCTCAAGAGCGTGCAGAAGGAACTCTGAGTCCAGCTCAGGGCGGCGAAGGAGCAGTACAGGAGAAAGCTGGAGCAGAAGTTGCAGAATAACAGCATGAAGGAAGTGTGGGATGGGATGAAGATCATCACTGGCTGCAGCTCGAAGCGGGGTACCACCATCAAGAGAGACATGAAGAGAGCAAACCAAATGAACAACTTCTTTAACAGGTTTGACCACCCTAACCCACTCTCACTCTCACTTCGGAGTACTGCACCCTCCACACATCCTTCTGCTGATACCAGCATAGGAGAGACATCCCAACCCATAATTACAACAGTGCAAGTGAGCAGAGAGCTGAGGAGACTTCATGCCAGCAAAGCAGCGGGTCCAGATGGAGTATCGCCACGACTGCTGAAGGTCTGTGCATCGCAGCTGGGGGGTCCTCTACAGCGCATCTTCAACCTGAGCCTGGAACAGGGGAGAGTCCTGAGGCTTTGGAAAAAGTCTTGCATCACCCCAGTCCCAAAGGTATCACGTCCTAGTGAGCTGAATGACTTCCGGCCTGTTGCTCTGACATCACATGTGATGAAGACCATGGAGAGGCTGCTGCTTCACCACCTGAGGCCACAGGTTCAACACGCCCTCGACCCTCTGCAGTTTGCATATCAGGAGAAGGTGGGAGCGGAGGATGCCATCATCTATATGCTACATCGATCCCTCTCTCACTTGGACAGGAGCAGTGGTGCTGTAAGAATTATGTTTCCAGACTTCTTTAGCGCCTTCAACACAATCTAACCTCTGCTCCTTAGGGACAGGCTGACAGAGATGGGAGTAGATTCATACCTGGTGGCATGGATCGTGGACTACCTTAAAGACAGACCTCAGTATGTGCGTCTTGGGAACTGCACGTCTGACATTGTGGTCAGCAACACAGGAGCGCCACAAGGGACTGTACTTTCTCCGATCCTGTTCAGCCTATACACATCGGACTTCCAACACAACTCGGAGTCCTGCCACATGCAAAAGTTCGCTGATGACACTGCTATCGTGGGCTGCATCAGGAGTGGGCAGGAGGAGGAGTATAGGGACCTAATCAAGGACTTTGTTAAATGGTGCGACTCAAACCACCTACACCTGAACACCAGCAAAACCAAGGAGCTGGTGGTGGATTTTAGGAGGCCCAGACCCCTCATGGACCCCGTGATCATCAGAGGTGACTGTGTGCAGATGGTGCAGACCTATAAATACCTGGGAGTGCAGCTGGATGATAAATTAGACTGGACTGCCAATACTGATGCTCTGTGTAAGAAAGGACAGAGCCAGTTATACTTCCTTAGAAGGCTGGCGTCCTTCAACATCTGCAATAAGATGCTGCAGATGTTCTATCAGACGGTTGTGGCGAGCGCCCTCTTCTACGCGGTGGTGTGCTGGGGAGGCAGCATTAAGAAGAAAGACGCCTCACGCCTGGACAAACTGGTGAGGAAGGCAGGCTCTATTGTTGGTATGGAGCTGGACAGTTTAACATCTGTGGCAGAGCGAAGGGCGCTCAGCAGGCTCCTATCAATTATGGAAAATCCACTGCATCCACTAAACAGTGTCATCTCTAGACAGAGGAGCAGCTTCAGCGACAGACTGCTGTCACTGTCCTGCTCCACTGACAGACTGAGGAGATCGTTCCTCCCCCAAACTATGCGACTTTTCAATTTACTTTTATGTAACTTTTCAATTTACCCGGTTAAACGTTAACATTATATAAAGTTATTGTCTGTTTTTACCTGCATTATTATCAATCTTTAATATTGTTTTTTGTATCAGTAAGGTGCTGCTGGAGTATGTGAATTTCCCCTTGGGATTAATAAAGTATCTACAGTATCTATCTATCTATCTAATTTGTGTTTCTGTTCCTTATTAACAGACTTGAAAACCGCTGAGCCTGGTCATTTGTTACAGTGCCATAGTTCAATTCCTGAGGAAGATTATAGTTATAATAGAACTGTAAGTGTTTTCCTAAAGTTTTTTTTTTTTTCAGCTTTAGATTGAAAAAAGAAAACAGGAAAAACAAATCCCCAAAAACTGGATGGGCTGGTTTAAAGTATTTGAAATTCTAGATATATCTTAAGGCAAAATATTGAAAATACTCAACACCTAAATCTGAAATGATTACAGCAACTTGCAATATTGAAAAAAAGCCAGTACAGAAAAGGGTAAATATTCCTAACAGAAGAGTCTGTAGACATTTGATGATTGACTTGTATCAAAAAATGTATTTCTGCTACTTCTTAGTAGCTGTGAAATGTGAAATACCATACATACTGTACATGCATTCACGACGGTAGACATTCAGATTCTGCACATAAACTCCTGTATATGCACCAGCTCTTTGACTCTTTTACAGACCAGTGGTTTTCAAGTTCATTTCTCTTACAAAGGTAAAGCAGATTATTTTAGGAAGGTAAATGGATGTGCTCTAATCAGGTATTTTCCACATCACCTAATCCCTTACTCACTACTTTCTAGTGCTTGTGTTACTACAGATTATAATATTTTATGTACTGTCTTTCCACTTTTACTATTTTTTTTCTTAAAGTCCAGCCATAGTCTCTTATCTGCCATGCCAGCCTTTGTGAAGAGAAAGTGAGTGGAGATTCTAAAACTGTGCTAATAAAAATAATACTGTATGTCTGCAGTCTTTAATAGGAGACTCAAGCTGTTTAGAGAAAATTGAGCAGGAATGAGCATTTTATATGCTGCTACATTTGCTGTGGACATGCAGTATGACTTTAGTACAGAAGCAAAACAAATTCTATTAGTAATCTAAAGTTCACTGAACACACCGACATGCTCATGAAAATTTGCTCTTGATAAAACACTATTATATATTAGAGGGGATAATGGAAATCTGCAAGATGGTGGGTACTATAATGCAGTGTGTGTAGGTACAGATGTTCCTACCTTGTGGGCAGCCAGTACTGGTACAAATTACACCCCCAGGGGGTCATATGTGTGTTTAACAAGGTAAGAGACATATACATTTAGTAATGGGTTTTATTAATTGAAAAGAATTTACCAGGACATGCCACTCAAGCCCAGTACAGGAAATATAGTGGTTGTGCCTGAGGTTGTATCAGTTGTATCATTTGGTGAGGTTTGGCGTGGGTTTGGTATCCCTTTCAGATGCACTAGATGACATGCAAATGTAAAACACAAGAAAGTCTGCTTTCTCTCCTTTACCCCATCTCCAACATCTTTTACTGACTTTGGTTTTAATACACCATTGTGTTTTTATATTATTTTAACATTGTATGTCTGACGAGTAAAGATTGTATAGTAAATCTATGTTATATAGTTGGCAATGTGGTCTTGTGGCAAAGTGATTGGACATTAAATCTTATTATTGTTAATTTGGTCTTAGCCATAATGACTGCGGTATGTAACACTGAGCAAGATAGTTCTTAATGACTTTGGCTGTATGTTTGGGGTCGTTGTCCTGCTGCAGAATAAATTTGGGGCCAATCATACGCCTCCCTCATGGTACTGCATGATGGATAAGTATCTGCCTGTATTTCTCAGCATTGAGAATACCATTAATCCTGACCAAATCTCCAACTCCATTTGCAGAAATGCAGCCCCAAACGTTCAAGGAACCTCCACCATGCTTCACTGCTGCCTGCAGACACTCATTATTGTACCGCTCTCCAGCCCTTCGACGAACAAACTGCCTTCTGCTACAGCCAAATTCACATTTTGACTCATCAGTCCAGAGCACCTGCTGCCATTTTTCTGCACCCCAGTTCCTATGTTTTCGTGCATACTTGAGTCGCTTGGCCTTGTTTCCACGTCGGAGGTATGGCTTTATGGCTGCAACTCTTCCATGAAGACCACTTCTGGCCAGACTTCTCCGGACAGTAGATGGGTGTACCTGGGTCCCACTGGTTTCTGACAGTTCTGAGCTGATGGTACTGCTGGACATCTTCCGATTTCGAAGGGTAATAAGCTTGATGTGTCTTTCATCTACTGCACTAAGTTTCCTTGGCCGACCACTGCATCTACAATCCTCAACGTTGCCTGTTTCTTTGTGCTTCTTCAAAAGAGTTTGAACAGCACATCTTGAAACCCCAGTCTGCTTTGAAATCTTTGTCTGGGAGAGACCTTGCTGATGCAGTATAACTACCTTGTGTCTTGTTGCTGTGCTCAGTCTTGCCATGACATGACATGAAACTGTCTTCCACAACCTCACCTTGGTAGCAGAGTTTGGCTGTTCCTCACCCAGTTTTAAGCCTCCTACACAGCTGTTTCTGTTTCAGTTAATGACTGTGTTTCAACCTACGTGTGACACTGATGATCATTAGCACCTGTTTGGTATAATTGGTTGATCATACACCTGACTGTAATCCTACAAAATCACTGACTTTGTGCAAGTGTACCTATAAGAATTGATGCTGGTTTGAAGGCAAAAGGTAGTAACACCAAATATTGATTTGATTTAGATTTTTCTTTTGTTCGCTCACTTTGCATTTTGTAAATTGATAACAATAAACAATCATTATTTATATTTCTGAAAGCATTCTTTGTTTACAGCATTTTTTCACACCTGCCTAAAACTTTTGCACAGTACTGTATATTATTTACTCAAATTGAATTCTAAAAGCACACAAGCATCTTTAAACAATTAAATTCCTGTTATTGTTAACATTTTAAACATAAAAAGTCTGAATGAGCATAAACGGTCTGTGGTATAGCGGGGTCCGCAGTTCAGATGAAAAGGCCAGTTTTTAAATAAATAATCGCCACACTCGCGGCTTATAGAGGGGGTGTGGTAGTGTGGCCGGAGCGGTTCTTGGATGCTATGTGAGGCAGGTGAGGAATCGTCCGCATCCATAATTAATGACAGGAGCTGCTAATAGCCACACCTGTGCCACGTCCCCATTATATATAGTAGGAGCACAAGTGCGGAGGGAGAAAATAAAGAACGAAAGAAAGAACGGAGGTTAGAGGAGGAAGCAGGGCAAGGCTGGAGAAGTAAAGAGCCGGTGTCAGATATAGAGAGTGAGCGAACGATCGAGAGCAGACTCGCTGGTGTTTGCAGGCAGCTGGGAGGAGAGCCCCCTGGAAAGGCGTGTTTGGCTGGAACCCTGTGCACAAACGGATTGGGTCACTCCTGCTGAGTTTTGCAGAGGAGCAGGAGTGACCACGATCAAGGACGGCTTGCCATGTAAGACCAGGAAGGCAACGGGAGTCGGAGATTTGGAGCGGAACTCCAGCATGAGTGCCCTGGCTGTTGGTGGAACCCAAGTCTTGGTTTGGGGAAGTTGCCGTACGAAGGCAGAGGACGAAAGGCAACCGGACATGGAGAAGGTCAGCTGCAGGTAGGGCGACTCCCCTGGTGCATATCCTGCATGGGAGAAGCAGGGGAACCGACAGAAGATGAAGACCCTGGGTTTTGCTTTTAAAGGACTGCTTCCAGCCATTGTTTTAAAAGAATGTATTGGATTTTAACCTCCACTTTGTTTCACTGTTTTTAATGGATTATTTATTTAATGATGTTTGGAGCACTGCACTATTTATTTTGAACACTGTTTTTTGTTTTTAATAAAAGCACTTGCACCTTTTTGTACCATCCCCTTGTTTTGTTGTATCCTCACTGTCCAGCTCATCCGGTGACATTACTGAAGGTGTTGGATTGAAGAGCTCCCAAAAAGGAAGTGGGAGCATTGGAGCAGAACCCGCATTGTCACCCCACCCTAATTTGAGGTGTTCATAAGAAATGTGATGATTTAGTTCATGAGGCAAAAGAAAATAATAAACAAGAATAGTTGTATCATCCATCCATCCATTTACCAACCCGCTGAATCCAAACACAGGGTCACGGGGGTCTGCTGGAGCCAAACCCAGCCAACACAGGGCACAAGGCAGGAACCAATCCCGGGCAGGGTGCCAACCCACCGCAGGACACACACAAACACACCCACACACCAAGCACACACTAGGGCCAATTTAGAATCGCCAATCCACCTAACCTGCATGTCTTTGGACTGTGGGAGGAAACCGGAGCACCCGGAGGAAACCCACGCAGACACGGGGAGAACATGCAAACTCCACGCAGGGAGGACCCGGGAAGCGAACCCAGGTCCCCAGGTCTCCTAACTGTGAGGCAGCAGCGCTACCCACTGCGCCACCGTGCCGCCCTAGTTGTATCAGATATTTGAAATACTAAAATGTGTGCTTCAATATAAATGTCTAAAGAACAGAAGAATGACAGCCATTCCACTTTTGATGTCACCTGTTGTTTGCCCTGCTGGACCCGCCCCTTCCTGCCTGGAACCCATGTGACCAGCAGTTCGGCCATCTTTGAGTTCAGTTTAATACTGTATTGTCTGAAAAGAAACCAACCCTATCTTTGTGAAAACATTATTTCCATTTGATTTATTTTCATTATAAGGAGTCACAGACATGCCCCAAACCTTTTTTCTGTGACTGCTTCTTGTTTTACAATGGCATCTTACCACATCACAGTAGCACAGTGCATAATTCCTGGAATGCTGTGTAATTATTTTGGTTTGGTGCATTTAATACAATAATGTCATGGTTTTAAATATATATACAGTTATCCTGCTAAAGTAGCTTATTTTTATTGGGCTCCCATTTACCAACAACCCTTATTTACATTTTAATAATTCCATTATTGGAAATCGTGGTCATACAATTCTGTTGTTAATGAAACTGAGGGAGTAAAATGTCTTCTATTCATTATTTTTTTTTGTACCAGCTTATCCAATTCAGGGCTACAAGAGTGTGATACAAACTGCACAAGATAAGCAAATACACATAGAATTTGATGCAGATGATCAAGAAATAAAAAGGATTGAAACATTAACTTGGAATCAAAGAGTAGACCATACATGACTAACTTTCTCAGCTGTGTAAAGTATCCTTCCATCCAACCAACCATTTTCTTTACCTTCTTATTTCACTATTCAGGTTAAGAGGATCTGGAGCCCATTCTGGCAGCATCAGGAAGGGATGGAACACTAATGCACAGCCGGAGACACACACAGCATACCCTGACACCCTTAAACTGGAGCAATTTGGAGTGATCAGTTTACCTACTGTAATATGTGTGTTTTAGGAATATAGGAGAAAAGGCTTGTGGAACACAGGATGGACATTATAAAGTCTTCACGCAGTGACCTAAACCTCTGGAGCTATGAGGCAGCAGGGGTAAAGAAATTGTTATTTTGTATTTAAAACAACCAAAACAGCTAAGAAGTATTTACACATGTTAAACTCTAAACACTTGGTAACAGCATGGGGTTTCATGACAGATAGATATACTGTAGTGTGCATAAAAAAAAACAACACTGGTCAATTTATCAGGTAATTGCAACATTAATCAATGACGAAAAGACAGTTACAGTATTCAATGTATGCAATATGAATACACATAATGAGTGCTGATGTACTTCTTAGTATGAAATGGATTTTTGTGGAACAATAAGATTATGAGTAGTCTGCTCTATTTGTCAATAGAATTAAATGTGATTCAAACAATAGTGAACGGGTTTAATATCGGTAAAAGATACAATTATTAAGCATCTAAGGCCTTGACTCCTACCTTGAAGCATTATCTGATTTTCATTATTTAGTCATCTTAGCTGACTGTTAACTTCATACCAATAGTAAATTGTATTTTATGCTTTATTTCTGTTAAAATATTCATCTGTGCACGTGTCACTTTTTACCTAAAGCACAAAATAAAACTGGTAGCTGAGTTAGTGGCAGCAAAATGTAAATTTATACAGTTTTCCAAATGTTATTCTTGGCAACACACTCTTCAGTATCCACTCAAATGAAGAAATAACACACTCACACATTTCTTCCAAAGTTAATCACTACCACGCCCGAGGTTTGCCTTCTGGGCTCATTGGAGGTATGCACTACCACTCCGGGACACAAGGGAGTGCTGTCACTGACAGTATCATCTCTTTTTACTCCCACAGCTCACTGAAAAAAATGCTCACTGAAGACAACTGACTGAGCCTCTTCTCATCCCTCCATTATAAAGCCAAGAAGCTCCTGGCATGGGTCATCTTATTCCAGGGGACAGCACGCCAAAGAACGGAGCTCCCACCTGAGTACTGACCCGTCTAAGAGAATACTGAATTCCTTATTTTGCACTGCTTTTTTGTTTGTCATTATTTATTTTTGACATCGTATCATTGGACATCATTGGTGCCCCAGCATTTCCTTTGCAACTAGTGTTTCCTCGGTCTACAACACAACATACAGAAATATTGAAAAACTTCTAAAAAGTACTCACTTGGAATTCAAATAATACCACATATTGTGCCAAAACACTTGTGGTGCTTCTCTTTCCTTTTTCCAGAAAAGTACTGTAAAACATCTTTATATTGTCTATGCTAAGCAGAGGGGTTTTTCTCCTTGTTATTAATTAGAGGTTTTAGAATTAGCATTCTGGAGTAGTATCCCTGTAGTCAGGATATAGCGGGTTGGATAATGGATGGATGGATGGACGACTAGTTGGAACAGAATAGCATTGATAAACCGAAAGGCTTCCTTCTTACGTCAAGGAATACTGGTACATGATATCCATGCTACTGTTAGAGGTGCTGGCAGATCTTAATGTGGGCCAAGCCAATTGTTCTAGAGTTAGAACTTGAGGTGGACAAGTTCACAGAGGGATGTGAAATGCGGTTCATGTGACAGTACAATGTTTTAAAGGTGAATAAGCATAGCTACTCCAGAGGAGCACAAAAGAGATTCATGTAGTTATTCATTGCTATGTGTTCATTTACTGTATATTTAGTCTTCATCAGTCAATTGTAACAAGAAAATTGAAGGGAGTACCTTGTCAGTCTATATTAATGAAATAATAAGAATTTTACTTATGTGCATGGGTCTAGCCTACAAGATGCTATATTTAGATATTATAAATTAAAATAACTGATTATTATCAAACCTGCTTATTCCAAATCAGGGTTGTTGTAGGGTTTGGGCTGGAGCCTCTCTTGGCAGTACTGGGTACAAAGGAAGAGTGAGCCCTGGACAGGATGCCAATATATTGCAGGGTCCACAGTGCAAATTTAGAATCACTAATGTACCTCACAACAAGGTTGTCAAACTCAGGACCAGGTGGGCCTCAGCCACTGTAGGTTTTCGTTTTAGCCACTTATGTAATTATTAATCAATTAGTACTGCTAAGGGAGCAGACATCTTTTGCCTTAATTTTAATTGACTTCTGTTTTAAGATTCAGAACCCTTTCTTGTTTCTTTTTTCCTTGCCTGGCAGCCAAAGAATAATTAGATGCAAAGGCAGCCAAAGGATGTCAGCTAACTTCATCCCATTCAAAGATTTTGGCCCATCATATCTGTTGCAATAAAATTTTTGAAAAGAAAAAAAAGTGAAGCTTTGTGTCACTCTGCTCTGGTCTACAAAACATTTTGATGGTGCTTCAAGAAAATAAAGAACGTCAAAAGATTTGGAAACGTCTGGCATGGCAGGACAAGGGCACTTACAAGCCATAGAATTAAATAACTAGTTTCACTAACAGTAAGAATTGGCTTCTAATTAAGAAACAGGATTGGGTGAAAATGGTGGTCCTTCAGGATCCCAGAGTTATCCAGTGAAGGAAAAAAAAATTAACAGTTCTGAATCTTAAAAAGCATGAGACTTAAAATGAAGGCCTGTTTCATTAGCAACAGTAATTGGTTATTAATTAAGGAACTGGTTGGAATGGAAACCTGCAGCCACTTCGGCCCTCCAGGATCTCAGTTTGAGACCCCTGCCTTACTCGTATGTCTTTGGGTTTACAGAAGGAAAACCAGTGGGCCTGGAGGAAAGGCTACATAAATACGGGAGAAAATGCAAACTTGATACAGACATCATTAACTGTAAGTAGAAGGATTTGAACCCAAGACACTGTGTTATATTATTATTATTATTATTATTTGATTTATTTTCTGCAGTTTAGCATTGCACTGCAACTGTCACCACATGTATTTGTTTAGTTTATCTTGTGAATAAAACAAATTCAATAATCAAAAGGGAAGCTAATCCTAAATTGTTTTATTACATATTAAATGTATAAATATTGTTAATTAGCACCCTGCTAGTTGTTAATTACTATCATAATTAACAATAAAGGAGATTAAACACTGCCAAATAAACTTTTTCTACTATACATTTCATAGTTCATCTCCTGTTGATAGGACAAAATATTTGCAGAATGAAAGAGATCATTCTTAAAAAAAATAACTTTTAAAGGGATCAGGTCAGCAATAAATCATTGGTTTCAAGCCACAAGTGTTACATTTTTTAGGAATGTTCCTTGTGAGTACAAATGTATTCATTTATTTATTTTGCATTTAGTTAGTGTACATCCCTTCATCCAATCATTTTCTCAGGGAGCTGGTGCCTATCTCAGTCACACTGGATACAAGGCAGGAACCAACCCTGGAGTTGGAGCCAATCCATTGCAGGGTGAACTCATGGGACAATCTGCAGTTTTTAAGTAGCCTAGCACACACATTTTAATATAATATTGTTTATTAAGATCTTTACTAAAGTATTTTAATAAGTTCTATAAAAGAAGAGAATAAACTTTATAAACATGAGTAGGCCATTAGATCCTCAAGCTTTTGTCATGATCAATGACCATGGTAAGTTGTTCCAACATTACATCTATGTCATGAACAAATCCTCTATGAAGCCTGCAATTTTCTACATAAATTTGTAGTTAGTTGCTGAATATTGTCTTGTGTTAAAACACTTTGTGCAAATCAAGACTTTTTGGGTACTGATGTGTTACAAGCAAAGCTATTTATTGAACATATGAGGAATGTATACTCAACATGGCGGCTGCTGATTAGTACTGACTCAAAAATCATGTAATAGACAAACAAAAATTTCTTACCTTTCTGTCAGAGTCCTCTGAATACATTTACATGAGGGTCAGGGTGTCTGTGCTTAGGATATGGCAATAAGGTGATTGCCACAAACGAGAGTTAAATATGAACATTAAGAACTACATATGGAGCCAGTGCTTTATTTACATACTACCTTTAAAAACCGTGACAAATATTTTTATTTTAAAAGTTTCAATCATTACATAATATGGTTTGCAACACCTTGCTGCACTACGAGTGTCTGAGAGTCAAAACAGTGCATGCACATTTTGAAACCATATGTTAAAGTCATTTTAACAAAAACAGGCCGAGGCTGTTCTGTCCTAATACATTACATCAGTGAAGGAGTGGTATTGACGTTCATTTTCTTGATTATATATAGAGCACATCATTTAGGCTGAAACAGGACCATTTATAAATTGTTATGTAGCCTAAAGAATGTGTTTTTTGGACTGTGAAAGGAAAACCACAGTACTTAGAGGAACGCCTACGCATGAAGGAGTTGTGCCAACCAGCTATAGTTCAACAACTAATTAATGGACAGGTAGTGCTGGGTTGTATTGGTGTTGATCAGTTTCAAACCATTTTGTTTCTTTATGTACTCATGTCATTCCATTTTACTTGAGAACTTGTCACAGTGCACTGTGCCTGCACTCAGTGCACAGATCTGTTTCAAGAGTACAGCATGATTATTTTTCTTGAAAAGTTAACTAAACCATATAAAAAGTTAGACTTCCCCTATTTATAAAGATGTTAACTAAAATTAGAAATATTTTTAATAAAAAGCCTGTGCTACAAAATAAACTGGCCTGGACTCAACACTATCTGTAAAATGTATGCAATCAATTTTCTAAACTGACACATTCTGTTAAAAGCTTCAGGGTGACTGGAGGCTAGCCTGGCAACATAAGGCACAAGACAGGGTACAATGCTGCATGGCATGCCAGTAAACCTCAGGGCACGTTCACACACACACAGGACCAGTGTAGAGACACCAGTTAGACTAGAATGGATGTGTTGGGGCAAAGGAAGGAAACCAGAGTCTGGCAGAAAATGCACACTGACATAGCAAGATGCTGATGTGGAGCTGAGATAAAGCACCACTTAACGCTGCCTCACTGTGTCACTCGAGAGCTAGACCACCGTCTGTGTGAGGTCTGCACATTTTCTTTACGATCACAAGGGTTTTCTCTGAGTTATTTCCACATCTCAAGGTCATGTAGTTTAGGTTCAATCTCAACTATAAGCTGTGCCAGTGTGGGTGTGGGCAGAACTGGCATCCGTTCTCGAGACGGCTCCTGCCTTGCATTTGAAGTAGCTATTGCATTCTCTAATTCTGTAATGAATAAAGTCAATGCATGAACAGAATAAATGGATGAACTAATTCATGTGTTAAAACAATAAGGAGTAGCAAACAAAATATTTACAGTAATTTAATTAGCATGGGGGTAAATGTAAGCCCTTATTACCATCTGCATTTTATACACTGAGCTGTTGTGTGTTCAATGTGTCATCTGACCATACTGGGGAGAACAAGTAAAGGCCCTGCAGTTCAAACATTCCTAAAGATGACTGCACGCTAACAAATTACTGTACACACTTTATGAAGGGTAAAATTGTTGATCTGTCAGTGAGCAAGGAAGGGGAAAAAAAAGTGAACAGCAGTCCCCACTGGAGCACAAAAGCAGCCGGCTCAGATTAGAGGACATTTGTTCCACAATATTGCTGCCTCCTGCTTTCCAAGACTGGCTTGCACAGAAGGTGGAGGCAGAGATTTGGGTGGCCGCCAAGCCATTCCATGGCTTCTTGTTTTTGCTGCTTGTGACGAGCCTGACTCCCCACTGCTCTTTCGTGAGGTTTTATAGCTTCCCTGCCTGATGGAACAAATGCTAAATTTCAGAAAATAAACTTATCTCATTTGGATGACAACACATTCCCTCAGGTTACAATGTTGCACCATTTTGAAACTAGGCAGGGTCAATTGTTCATTTCCATTCCAGGGAGGGTAGTGTTTAGCATAGAACAATGGCTAATGTTCACTGCAGAGTAAGCAAACATATTCTGTTGCAGTGTCCATGCAGTTATGAGGTTTTTGTTCTCTTAAGAATTTCTCTAAGGAAAATTAAATTTAGTGATGTATTAAAATGACAAGTAAACAATGTTAACTTAGCTGTTTGAGAAAAACAGCAGAATTTCCTTTGCAAAAAATGCACAATGAGATTTAAAGGAAAATTGTGGGTAGTATTCTGCCAGATAATGTAGTGTAAAATATTGAAAAGATTATTGAGGTATACATTGTCATTTTGCAAAGCAGTACAGCAGTGCATTTAAGCTACAAAGTCCAGGGTTCAAACCCTTCCTTAGACACCAGTTTGTAAACTGGCATAATGTCACTGTGAGCTTTACTCCAAAACGGCAACTGTTAGGGTTAACTGCCAATTATAACTCGCCGCTTTCTATGTGTGCCCTGTGATGGCATCCTGTCACATTCAAGACTGGTTCATGCCTTGTCCCTGATGAAGCTGGGATGGGCTGCTGAACTCGCTGGCTAACTGGATGCAATTGTTGTAAAAACTATATGCATCTACTTATTTATGCATGGGTACATGAGATAGATTCTGATTTTGTGGAACAAAATGGAGGGTTACTATAATTAGAATGCAAGGATTCTATTTATTTTTTTATGGGGACAATCCATCATAAATTTTCCAAATAATGCTTATTTTAACTATTTAAATTAGACACAGTACATGCTGTTATGTTTTCCAGTTTTTCTGTCTCATTATTATTTTAATTGATACTGAATTGAATTGCTTTTAACTAATTTATTTGAACTTTGTACTTCAAATCGTGAGGTTGTGGGTTCAATTCCTGTTACTGACAAAGTGTATCCATGAGCAAGTCACTCTACCTGTCTGCACCTCAACCGTAAAAAACAAAAGAACTGTAATCAATTGTATCTCAAATGTTGTAAGTTGCCTTGGATACATAAAAAGAAATAATAATAATTAGCATTATCGGTTTCTTTGTTTCATATTGCTATTTATTTCCCCATACATGTTTCCTTGTTTTTTGTACCTTTTCATGAAATTAAATATTATTACTAGCTGTGCTACCTAGGTTCGCTGGGGAAATTTCATAAGACAATGGGCCTCACTGTTATAGTGCCATCAGTTAACCGGGTGTACCAAAAGCACTACGTATCTAACTAAATATTTTTCTTTATTCAGTACTTGTAGATTTTTTTAACAAGGGCTAATATTTCTGGTAGGCAGTGCGGTGTAGTGGTTAAGGCTTTGCACCTTGGTCTTTAAACCTTGAAGATGTGGGTTCAAATCCTGCTACTAACAGTGTGTGGCCATGAGCAATTCACTTCCCCTGCCTTTGCTCCAACTGGAAAAACATAGGAAATATAATCAAATGTTGTAAGTTGCCTTGGATAAAGACACCAGTCAAATAAGTAATAATAATACTATTAGGTCACTGGAGCTGCTTACTCTTAATCATGCTACCAGTATATACTGTACAATTTCCCATGAATAAAGCGGCACTTGAAGTGGATATACATAAGTACCAGTACCTTATGTATTACCATGAAGAGCGGACAGCAGTAGCTTTGAGCATTGCAACACAATTTCTGTGGCTTCCCCACTTTGAAATTCAAGTGGCACAATCTAAAAACAGAACTGGGGTATTGAGCGATTTAAGTGCAGCAACTGAAGGGGAGTCCCCTTTAGAATTACCAGCACTGAAACCAGGGAAGGTCTTACATGTAGATAAAATCGAAAAGCAGAGTGCTGATGTCCCTTTAGGCTTTCTTATATGTTTAAAAAATGATGTAACATTGGTCAGGGACTATATTGTATATGATGGACAAAAGATCAGTAGCTTGAGCCTCTGAAGCCCCTACCTCTGCCCTCAAAGCCACTGTGTTGCTCCTGGCTGGTCTTGGATCGGAGGACACCACTTCCTCATCTGTTTTTCTCTCAGTCCCTTTTTGCCTCTAGTAAAGCAACACATACAGCCACAGTGTCTGGCATCAGCACTCAAGGTTTACTGCCCTTGCTAACCATTGTGCTTTGCATCTTACTTGAGCTTCACAAAAACTCCCTCTTTTCACACTGCAAAAAATGCATATGCAAAAACTGGACAAAAAACTTGAAATGGTTTTGTTTAGGAGATAAATCTGCCAATGGGGTAAACAAAATTTACTTGACAAGATTTCTGAAAGTAGATGCCAAACGTGATTATGTCTCTTTTTTCCTGTCCAGGACACATGGCCTGTCAATTACTTCTGCTGCATTCTTTGCTTGCATAAAGCATATTCTTTATGCAGCACTCAGCATGTAAGTTAGCATCATATTAAGAAAAACATTCATCAACAAATAAAGAAACACATGGATGGATGTCTGCTAATATTTTTCTCTATATCAGCAAATTTCAATCAAATCTGTCAATGCATTTTTGAGATTTTGGGGTAGTTTTTTTAGTGTGAGGATGTTTAACCCTCAATATTGATACATTAAAATGTACATTCTTAGTGGACACCTAGTGTCCTACATGTACCATTCTGCTACATTTTTGCTTTTTAATTGATTGGTAAATAGTATTTTTGTTGATGAGTCAGTTAATGAATGACTGAGTAAGTAACTTAGTCAGTTCACTCAGCATTATATATAATAATAATAGATTATTATTATTATTTATTTAACATTCTTATATGCATTTAATCTAATTCATGATCCCCAGAGACCAGATCCTATCCTGGCAGGCAATGAACACAAATAATGCAAAAAACAGCCCTGGGCAGTTTGGAACTTCCAGTTAACCTGAAGATGTGGGAGAAAAACTGAGGTACCTTGGAAAAAAAACAAAGAATTTGCAAACAATACATGGACAGTGCACTTTATAATTAATATACTGAGAATATGTTAATAAGAGGATTTCTGTACGATTATTTTGAAGTTTTTTTAAAAAATCCAGAATTTCATTAAACTTTAGTCTTGTCTTTCTGGTTTATTATATACTGTATTAAACAGTGTATATCATTTATTTTTAGTCTTTATTGTCCACCATCTTGTGTTCTTTGCCATTAATACATTTTGCCTCTTGTTTCCAAATATTCCTAGTAATATTTATATAGTACTATTTATATAGTAGGCCTAGTAATAAACCATAAAGATGATGATAAAAGTCTGATACAGCACTAGGTAATCATGTTATTATACTAAAGTTATGTATCTTCAGAATACCCAGGATGCCCAGGTGATGAAGAGCAGCCAGTGGGTTTACTGTCTGACTGATGTTGAGTTTGCTTGTCCCACGGGACCATGAACCTTCCTCCTGAGAAATCTACTTGAAATACACTTAATTGTTTTTTCTTTTCCTCTCAAACTTTGTCACATGTTTAGTTTTCTGTTAGCCTATATTCTATCATATTTTGTTGATTTATTTAAAATTTCTTAACTAGAAACAGTCAAAACAAAATTAACGGTCTCTTGCATAAAAACCAGAAGCTACTTGATTGGTGAAATTTGCCAAAGCATTTTTCACAGAGAATATACTCAATTTGCTGATGACCTTGTTCGCCGAATATCTTCCTGGAAATTTACCATGCTTCCAGCTTAGGTGAATATTTCTTTCCCTATGCCCCATGATGCTTTCTGAGGCCAGCGTGATATCATAGACCTGTAGTAGCCATGCATAGAACTTTCACACATGCATACAGTATGATTCTTGCTGACCTGCCATGGAATATACAATACTAATCCTTGTGCACTGGCTATGCAGCAGTACATGGCTAATTTACATGCATAATTAGTCAAGTACCTCATAATGAGTCAAACAAGCCTTAAAGGAGTCCTTTCTCTCCCTCTGTCAAAAACACGGGAAACCCTGTGAATAACGAAAGATTACAAGGCGACTCTTTCTTCTTAATGGAAGAAAAAAGTGCGAAGCATTTGCACAGACACGTGGGAAACAAAAAACGACATTCTAGCTGCACCCTAAGCTGTGACTTCAAACAATGGAATGAGCCAATCCCATACTGCCACTTCATGGCACAGCCAATGTGTGCCTCAAAATGGGAATTCTGTGAGCTCAATGATATATTTTACTTACTGCTAGTTTGTGGCCATTTGCTGTATTTTGTTTTTGGTAATCATTCCGTCTACATCTTTTCTTTTTTGAGGTGTGGTAGCTCAGTGGTTAGCCCTGCTGCTTCACAGCATGGATCACATTTTTGAACCCAATAATTGGTCCAGTATACTTTGCCAATGCTTCCCTAGCCTTCAGGAACACTTAAAAGAGCATTGCACCATTATAGGCCACTCAAAACTAGTTTAGTTCCTCTTTTCCCAGTGACATTAATGCATTTTGCAGTGAAAAGTGAAGTTTCCAAACATTTCTATTATTTCACTGAACTCGGGTCAAAGCAAGCTCAACGCTGTTTGCTCATCCCTGTTCCTGATATCCTCACACAAATTTATCTGGCATCCAACACCAAGCTGCATTAAGTTTTTAGATCTACTCATTTTTCTCAGATTTGCACATATACATCATCTGTTAGTAGTAGCCTACTTGCTTTAGGCAGCACATATAAAGATGTCACTTACTGAATAGTCTGTTATAAGGGATTGGCAAGGGCATACTGAAAAGCAGACAGTTAAGAATAAAACACCAATGCTTGCCTTTTGTTTTATCAGTAGGTTAAACAAAATGTCTTTGTTTAGATAGAAGATAGATAGATGTGAAAGGTACCACATGTTAATATAATAGTACTTTTTAATTTTGTAGGGGAAACTCACTAAATTCACATGCCACAAGATAATAATGCTGGTCTTTGATTTACAGAAATTCAACAGATTCTATTTGCATCCCTTTTAAATTACTGAGAAGTGCAGTTGAACAAATGTTATTGTGATTTTACAGTTCTCTCAGACTTGTTAATGTTGTATTTCTTGTTTATGGTTTTCTGTTATAATGTAAGCTTGGTTGTAAACGTTTTTTTTTGCGGTATAATGTAGTTAACCTTTTTCCCAGGCTAAACTGTCACTTAAAGTAGATGTTCTAGCTTAAAACAATAAGTAAAGAAATGTAGTTTCACACTGTGGAGAATGCCATATAATTCCCTTTATGGCCAATATTACATACACGCCTCATAGTATCAGAAATGTTATTTGATACACTGCCCATCTGACTGGAAATGATTTCATACCTGAGGAAAAGTTCAACTCCAAACTAAATTCTGCTACAAATTCTTCTTCCATCAAATTACACCTCTATAATTACTGCTTTTGTTACACAATATGAACACAGTCAAGTGACAAATCGTGAACATCTTGTCCACTGCACAAATAAAGCATGGGAGAAAGGAAACGAGCAATAGACAACATTCTGTCATTGAAATTGCTACGGAAGGACAGTAGATTAAAATCCTGCCTCTGGGATTGCAGAATAATGCAAGAGAAATAGTGTGGCCATAAAACCAACCATTTACTACTCCTGTTGGTCGGGTATAATATACTCTCCTATATCAAAAGGGAGCTTTGTCACTCGCCTTAATGAGCCGAGATTATTTTTGTGAGTAGTTTAGTGATAAATAGGGTACTCTTGAAAGGTCAGCTCAGTTGACAGAAGCAGGGAATGACAGCCATTGACTATTGGCAGATCAGGTAGAATGGAATTGCTCCTGTTGTCACAATGCATTTTCATAAACACAAGGTAGTTAATGTAAATCCTCAATTTTCTCTAACCACATGAGGAGAGTCATGTAGGTTAGAGAGAGAGAGATAGAAAACATCATTCCATATGATTTGCATAGCGTATTTAATAAACTTAGTTTGTCAGTTTAACAATATTTCACTGATAGGGACAAAGCTAACTTTAGAATTCAAATTCTTATTTAATTTTGAATACGTTTTATCTCCATAATGGCTTAGAATGCACCTTCACACTAATCTAGCTTAACTTGCCTCTGTTTATTTTCTAAGGCTTTTAATTCCATTGTCGGATTCACAAGGGTGTGGAAGCTATCCTAACTGCATAAAGCACAAGGCATAAATCAACCATTATTGGAAGGCATGTACGTATGCATTCACATACATATGGCTCAATTTAGAATCACCAAATAAACTAACAAGCCATACGTGTTTTGTAAAGTGAAAGCAACATAGAGTATTTTTTACATTGTGGCTGTCCATCTACAGATTTTTTTAATAAATAACCAGACCATTCATCAGAGCATTAAATTTAGTTCAACTTCCTAATACCTTCAGTTATTTGGTGCTGTGGCGCATGTGTAGAACAGGAGGTCCCACCAGAGTGCACATTAAGATCTCAAGATGCTGGTCTGCTTATGATTCCAAGGATGAATAAAATAACAGCGGGAGGTCGAGCTTATAGTTACTGGGCCCTAAAGCTGTGGAGTAGTCTGCCAGCTACTACAAGACATGCCCCTTCAGTCTCAGCTTTAAAATCCTGGCTTAAGACTCACTACTTCAATTTAGCATACTCAGACTAGAGCTGCTGGTTAACAGTGTATCTCTGTTGTTAGTCATTAGTATTAAAACATAAATAATATGAGATTTATAGTTTGTTACTAACACTTACCTATTCTGTTTCTCTTCTCGGTACTCAAATGTGGCACTTGGTGCCAGTGTTGTAATGCCAAGTTGTTTGCCTGCCTATGGAAAAGTCAAATCTGATAAAGGAGCACTGGAATTATCAGGTAGAAAGGTCCTTTCATCAGATTGGCTGGCCCAGCACTCACTCAGCTCTGGAATGGCCAGTATGCGGGGAGGCAGCTTGCTGGCCAAGGTCTCCAGGACTCTGAAACGAATCCTAATATGTGATATAATCTATTCTTGCATTTTACTTTGTAGCTTGTACTATTACCATTGTACTGATGTATTGTATTTTCAGGTGGCAATGATAGATTGGCCAACTAGATCTGTGTAGAGGATTACTTGTGGTCTGTTTTGTATTGTATTTATCCCATTTTTTGACACCCATTGCATGCCCAATGAACCTGGAAAGGGGTCTCTCACTGAATTGCCTTTCCCAAGATTTCTTCCATTTTTTCCCTACAAGGGTTTTTACTGGGAATTTTTTCTTTTCTTCTTAGGGAGTCAATGTTGAGGGACTGTCAAAAAACAGGGCCTGTTAAAGCTCATTGCAGCACTCCTTGTGTGATTTGAGGCTATACAAAAATAAATTGTTGTTGTTGATGTAAGTTACTTTCCTTCTTTGTGGAAAATAAATCATTTGTTTCAGGTAGCTTCTTTAGTGGATCACAACTTATAATATCTGAAAATATAAATGATTCTTCCAGAAGTAAAACACAAAGACACACATTAGAATAAAGGGGGACCACTTGCATATTTTTGAGGTAAATGTGAAATACCACTTGACACTTTGTGAGATCCCACTAGACACTTCTGTATTTTATGTAGACAGGACTCTTTACTAATAAATGAAGGTGAGAGATGGATCTTCCGTTTCAAAAGTCAATCCCATTGGGCTTTAATTTCCTGCTTATGATGTGCACCATTTTTTCTGAAATTATATTTTAGCAATATATTAGCAAAAAAGCATGTGTTTTGCAAATTTTGAGCATATGACCAGAAAACTGACATATGGATTGTGCAACATGAAAACATGAGATTTTATTTTCTCTTTTCTATGGACGTTTTTCCCATTATTTGCCACTGTACACCATTGATCACTTTTGGCTCATTTTATATCATAAGAGATTTTGGCTCCATTTTCCATGAAAATGTGAGATAAAACTTTCTTCTTGGCTACCACTACAAAGTACAAGGGGTAAATAACAAATAAAAAATTTCATTTTTAGGTGGAGTATTCCTTTAAATGTAGTTCAGGATTAGGTATTTTCTAAAAGTGAAGCCTATAAGTATTTAGACAGTAACAACATTTTTATTAGTGCAGCTCTCTAGCCAAGCATACTGGTTTTGAAGTGAAACAAAGGTTATGAGATTTTAGTGTTGACTTTCAGCATGAAATTTGCAATATTCACATAAAAAACAGGTGAATTGTATAGGAATTGCACCACTTTTCATATCTAAGCCTCTCTATTTTATGGAACCAAAATTAACTAGAGAAATTAATATTGTCTTAAATAAGATTGTCACATTTAATACTTGGTTGCATAGCCCTTGTAGTCAATGGCTGTCTGAAGTCTGGAGCACATAGACACTGCACTGTAAATGCATGTATGTTAGACAGTTAAAGCCAAATAGCAGCACCTTTCAGAGTAACATCGGTACAACTAGTAGGGGCAGATTCATAAAAGACTATTCTATAGAACATTCAGTCACCACCATATGAATCACATTCTCTGTTTTCTGTGTCAAGTAGTTTATTCTTTCTTCCTACTGGGTCTCCAGTTCTTTGCAGTTCTCCCACCTTGTAAATCCAAATGTAATCTATGAATATTAGTGTGTGTAGAGTGGCCTAAGTGAAATTGCATTTGTTTCTACTTTGTACAAATTACTACTAAAAGAGGTCAACTTCCAAAAAAATATATAAAGGGGCCAGAAAATGGATGGATGGGTGCATAGGTACCAAGAATGTAGTATGTCCTGGTGTCCATGGGACCAGACTTTAAACAATAAGGTTGCTGGTTTAGCGCTCTTTCTCATTCTGTGACTTTGATCTTCAATTGTAAAAAAAAGTCTATCTATCTATCTATCTATCTATCTATCTATCTATGTATGACTGTAGTGTAGCTCTGTCATCGTAACATAGATCTGATAGATCAGTAGTTTCTGTTGTTCCTGGAAACAAATTAATTTTGTAGTTTCAGGTCAGCTGTTTATCTTCAACAAATTGCCTTTAAAGTTAGTATCTGACATCAGAAAGCAGAGACTATATGTACAAAGACACACATTTTACATGCTGTAATAATGGCTAAACAAAATTTGCTTACAATAATAAATTACATGATTTCAGATTTTTTTTGTCCAGTTGAAGGCATTTTCATAAATGACTGCTTTATGATGTCTGAAGCAAGCCTTAATTGTTTTAAGGTCCTGAAATGACAATGCAATGATATTAGATCTGCTATTCCTTGGAATGGTAGTCTCTTGGAAAAGGCACTATATAGAACAAAGTATGTTCAGAAAAATAAACTTATGTCCAAAATTTGTGGCACTTGGTGACTGAGAGGGAATGGGTAGAAGTTGCACAGTCCCAAGAGGGATAATGTCTGAAATAATCTTATTTTTGTAAGCAACCTTTTTGTATTTGTTTGGACTGATCCAGCGCTATAGAAGAGTTAGCTGCAATGTACAAATGTGTACATAACAATACTATGAAGTTAATAGACTTTAGTAAGACTAGTAGTCATTCTTGTCAGGAATAATAAAATATGGCATATTCAATACTGCTCTCCAGGCCCTTCCCTATCATATTGCCATAGAATGCGTTGAAATGTCATTTGCACAGGTGTTCTAGGTCAGGTTCAAGAGAATTTCTTGACAATAAGTCATTGAAACGTATACCTATATCTGTATATACCTGTATATATTTAAACTTTTTTCAAGGCTTTCACATAAACATAGTTCTGATGAAGCAAGATCAGATACACAGCGCTCTTTTTCTCTGTCCCCTCTCAGTTCTCCCTCACATTCATTTTCAAATTAACCTCCTAATAGACCTCATCTGTCCACAGAGAGCCTATTAACTAAAGATCTGTTTTCATCTAGCAGACAGAGTAGTGGAGACCCTGCTGAAGAGACCTGCACACACACAGAATGAACAGCGTCAGGACACAAAATGCGAATAAAAAGGCAACAAAGGATTTTCATTATATATAGTTAATTATCTCCAGTGCCTTGGCTGCCCCCTTTCCTAGGCAAAGAATTAGAAACCCTTAATTGCTTTATCACCCACTCTTTTGATTTCTAACAATCAGGCTGATTCCATTTAATTTAACTGCCACAAGATAAGAAGAAAATTGATGCTCCCACCTGCCTCGAAGCACAGACTAAGGGAGATGAGATGGGGGCTACCAAATTTGGCAAATTTAGTGTCTGTAAATTAATGAAAATCAACAGCATTTGTTCACAATTGGAAATTATTCCTACCCTGAGGTATTTTCATGAAAAGAGGGCTTTTAAGTCAAATGTATACCCTAGGCAGAATTTACTTCAAGAGCCATGTTTTAAAAAATGACCCCTTAAGAACCATGGGATTTGGTAATATCAGATGATCTGAGATGAATTAATGATTCTTTTTTTACAGCTGAGTGTATATTTTTTTTACAAGTCAGCACATATGATTAAGCTGCATTTATTAATTAGAGCCATGTTATTTCATTAGGATAATAGGATTAACATTCTGTGTCTATAGATATGTTTTACATTTTCAGTCTAGGGGGAAATAACTGTCTTCTGATAATTTAATAGACCTTCCTTTTTAGCTCATTTTTTTCATTTGAGCCAGCATGTGTAGTAATCAAATAAAGAATTCATTATCCTGTAGAGCAGCACTTTCTTCAGCAAGATAGAGCTTTAGAGCACCTTTTCAGTATTCACAAATGAAAATGGATTTGAATATTGATAATATAGTAACATTAATGGGGGTAATCAGTATTAAACAAATGGCAACATGTTTATCAGTAATAACTTAAAGATATCTAATTTAGATTGGATATAAATAAAGAAGCACAGGGCTAAACGGTAATCAAGCCATGTGGGAAATATTTCATGTTTCAATAAATACATTTTAGATAACTCAAAATAGGTAATATGGATTAGATATAAAAAAGTAACAACAGCACAGAAGGCTAATCACTCCTTTTTGGAATTATTTAACATTTTCACAAATATATTTTAGTCAAACTAGTATGGACTGAATAAAAATAAAATTACATAAGACCTTAAGTTAATTGAAAGTTTAAAAATTTTATATTAGAGTCAGGAGATGGATAGTCAAAAGGAACAGCTTGGGTTGTAACCAGAAAATCAGGATGTGAAACAGTGACCAAGGTTGAAACTGAACATAGTGGCAGGTTCAGAAGCCAAAATCAATCGTGTAACCAAATCCAAAATGAAAGGCAAAAATTGTAGTCAAGAACAAAATGGATTCCTAACTATGAAAATCAAGTTTTTGAAAATTTTAACCACGTTAAGATTTCAGAATATATCCATATACTCAGACAGTAAGGTAAAGTGCAACACTGACTTCCTCCTGTCTGTCCTGCCTAGCAGCAGCCTGAAAACAAAAGCACAAAAAGACGGTGCCCATCACAAGAACAAAATAACACTGAGGGATAATATATTTCATTTTAACATTGTTAACATTCCTTTTCCTTGAAAAGTCCTAAAAAGCAATCTGAATTAATTTCCAAAGGCCAATGATAATTGTAAAACATAAGTTAAAAATTAAAATGTTGCCATTAATTACACAAATTTAAACAAATTGGTGGATTGTGTAAGTGTAAAAATTACCTTCTCTTTACTAAAATATGTGAATTGCAATTTTCTTTCATATGTAGTTTATAGTGTATGTGTCACATCTTATTCTCTGAAACCAATTCTCCTGGTGATGTCATGGCAACAAGACGCCAAGCAGGTCAGCCTAGACTTCCCTGTCTCCAGCTATAGATTCCAGCTCTTCCTGGGAAATTTCCAGGCATTCAAAAAGCCAGCCAAGAGATTTTATCCCTCCAGTATGTCCCGTGTCTGCCCAAACCATGTCAACTGTCTCTACTTGATCTAGAGGAGCAACAACTCTATTCTGATCCTCTACCGAATTGTGAAGTTTGCAACCCTATAATGGAGTGACATCCCAGAAGCCCTATGAAGAAACCTCACTTCTTCTCACTTGTATTTGCAATCTCATTCTTTTTTCATCACTCACAGCCCATGACCATAGGTGAGGATAAGGATGTAGATCAACCGGTAAACTGAGAGTTTTGTCTTTAGACTCAACTTCAGCTTAACCATCACAGACCAGTACATTGCTCACAGAGTAGCTGCCACCACTCCAATCCACTTATCAATCTCAGAGAGTGATCTTTTTATCGGACTGGCTGGCCCAGCGCTGTCACGGGTGTGGAATGCCCAATAGGGGGAGGCAGCTTGATGGCTGAGGTCTCCAGGACTCTGAACAAATCCAAATTCTATTATGTGATATCATACTGTTAAATTCGGCTGTTCTTGTACTATTTTTATTTTACTATTGTATTGAGGATTACTTGTGTTGACTCCCTTCTTTTTGACACCTACTGCATGCCCAACCTACCTGGAAAGGGGTCTTTCTTTGAACTGCCTTTCCCATTTTTTCCCTACTAGGGTTTTTTTTGGGAATTTTTCCTTGTCTTCTTTAGAGAGTCAATGCTAGTGGTCTATCAAAAGGCAGGGCCTGTTAAAGCTCGTTGTGGCATTCCTTGTCTGATTTTGGGCTATACAAAAATACATTGTATTATATTGTATTGTAATGTATTGTATTGTATAGTCCCTTCCATCACTCATAAGCAAAATCCTGAAATACTTGAACTCCTCCACTTAGAGTATTTTAGCCCACCTCACCTGGGGTGAGGTTCATAAAAGTTGCATATGCAAAAAAAAAAAAGTCCTGAAATGTGCTTGCACAACTTTCCATGCAAAAGTTGGGTTTATAAAAGAAAAACTAATGGGAGAACATGCATATGTTTATGGCAACTCTGACCCATGCTGTACCCTGTGAAGTATCAAGAGCCATTAACCAATGAAACATAATCTATGAGTTTTGTCCCCTGTAAAGTATCATGATTATAAATGAGCATTAGCTAGGAGTTTCTGTGCATCATCATTAAAATTGCAGATGTGTTAATGGAATGTCACTACTTAAGAAAAGCAGCTTCATTCTTCCTAGGTACCCTTGCTTCAGTATGAGTTCATTACATTGTTCTGATTAAGTTAGAAAATATTGGCAATTTTTTAATGTTGACAAAACAAGTTCTGTTTTATGTATGTACATCCACACCCAACTGTTGGTTAATGACTTTCAGCACAGCGGGCATGATGGAGTGAAGGTTGACTGAGATATTCCTGATCTATTGGCCAGTTCCCTGTGAAGTGACAAAAGGTAGCTGATATAAACTGTCGAAAATCTAAAAAAGCTGTTTAGTGCCTATGAAATTAAATTATAGTCAATTAAAGGTCAGTTAAAAGTAACAATGCCCTGATTTTGAAATTGGTTGGAAAAGAAACCTATAGGTACAGGATTTACAAGCCTATAAGACCAAGATATGTAGACTGAAAGACAACTGTGTTATGTTAGCATGGCCTGGTGCTCAAGAATGTGGATGGGTTTCAGCTAACTGCTGACTAAAGTCATGACCCAAAGTGAGTGCCAGTATACACTACTGCCAAAACTGTATAAATGTACAATTTGGTTTACATTGTAGCATTAACAAGATACTAGTTGATATTAATATTCAACAACAGTTTAATTAACTAACTATATTGATGAAGGTACCTTAAGTTTACTCAGTAATCAAAACAAAATTGCCTAATCTGTTTAGTAATTTAGTTAAATTATTAAGCTTAAATGAGTTATTAATCAAACTATTCTAAGCAGCCCTCAATATAAAATATTACTTTAATACTAAAAATGGGAGGAGTTTGCATAGATAAGTACTTTATAGAATGAATATAACATTATAGGCTGTGATAGACCTCATTTAGAGTTGGCTTCTGTTTTGCTGCCAGCATAGTCTCTGGCCAACCTCTATGAAAATAAGCATATTTAGAAAAGCAACAAATGTAAATTATATCAAAATAGTAGTTAAAAATACATTTAGACTAAATACACTAATACTACTTGGGATATACCACAAAAGTAGGGGGCTATTTTGTACTCTAGAATAGGATATATTGACTTAATCACCTATATATTAGGCAAATGAAGTTTTGCAGTCCACGCTAGCACTCTCGCTGAACAGTGAACATTTTATTGTTTATCTTTTAAGATATTTTCATATGGATTAAGCAGGTTCAGAAAATAGATGGATATACATTTGCAAATGCATCATGCAATGCTCATGATGCAGGTGCAAATGTATATCCATCTGTTTTGTGAACCTGAAAAGCCATGAAAAAAGCCATGACATGAAAGCCACTTTAGGCTAATTATAGAAACAATATTCTATAATATTTATCTAGTGCTTTTATTCCTTTATTTGTTTCTGTTATGACATATTGACCTCATTAAGCTAAAAAGAAAGTGTGACTCCCAGTAAGCTTTAAAATTCAAAGCAGGACTGGCCTTGAAGCTTAAAATCAGGCTTGTGGCCTGCACATTCAAAAGACCCAAACCCTAAACATCCCAAATGTGAAAGAGGAATGGTATTAACCCCTGGCCCAAATAGCAAAACATAGTTTTTTTTTTGTTTTATAATGATAATAAGTTTAAAAAAGGCAACCCAAAAGTGAGCAAAATCAAAAATCCACAAACACAAAAATCAGAAACTGAGGGCAGAGCAAAAAATTCAGTTTGGAATTGCCCATTCAGTACTTCCATGTAAATTCCACCTCATTGATACTGTAGGAAATCACTTAATGGAATACTTTATAATATAATTCAATCAACTGTACAGTACAGTACCACAGAATCAAGTACATTAAATTATATAATATTTATTAATTACACAAATAAATGTACAGTAATCCCTCATCCATCGCAGGGGTTGCGTTCCAGAGCCACCCGCGAAATAAGAAAATCCGCGAAGTAGAAACCATATGTTTATATGGTTATTTTTATATTGTCATGCTTGGGTCACAGATTTGCGCAGAAACACAGGAGGTTGTAGAGAGACAGGAACGTTATTCAAACACTGCAAACAAACATTTGTCTCTTTTTCAAAAGTTTAAACTTTGCTCCATGACAAGACAGAGATGACAGTTCCGTCTCACAATTAAAAGAATGCAAACATATTTTTCTCTTCAAAGGAGTGCGCGTCAGGAGCAGAGTCTGTCAGAAAGACAGAGGAAAGCAAACAAATCAATAGGGCTGTTTGCTTTTAAGTATGCGAAGCACCGCGGCACAAAGCTGTTGAAGGCGGCAGCTCACACCCCCTCCGTCAGGAGCAGGGAGAGAGAGAGAGAGAGAGACAGAGTTTGTTTTTCAATCAAAAATCAATACGTGCCCTTCGAGCTTTTAAGTATGCGAAGCACCGTGCAGCATGTCGTTTCAGGAAGCAGCTGCACAAAAGATAGCAACGTGAAGATAATCTTTCAGCATTTTTAGACGAGCGTCCTTATCGTCTAGGTGTGCGAACAGCCCCCCTGCTCAATCCCCCTACGTCAGGATCAGAGAAAGTCAGCGCAAGAGAGACAGAAAAGTAAGCCGGGTAGCTTCTCAGCCATCTGCCAATAGCGTCCCTTGTATGAAATCAACTGGGCAAACCAACTGAGGAAGCATGTACCAGAAATTAAAAGACCCATTGTCCGCAGAAATCCGCGAACCAGCAAAAAATCCGCGATATATATTTAAATATGCTTACATATAAAATCCGCGATGGAGTGAAGCCGCGAAAGGCAAAGCGCGATATAGCGAGGGATTACTGTAGTTTAAAATGAGCAGGCTGAACAAAGTGAACAACTTTAAAATATTTAATTTGAAACTAAACACATTTGTTCAAATGACATAAACAAGCTACCCAAATAGAGTTGTACAGGCCTCAGTCCATTTCGACCTTTACAGATCTGTTGCGTGTGTGTTCATTTATTTCAGTTCATCATCCAGTATGTGCTCTGGTACAGCAAACAAGCTGTCAGCTCTCTTCATTTATAAATTGCTTTGAATATGTAATGGTTTTCGTATGTATATGTATATTAAAATAAATTATATATCTCAAAAACTACTTGTGACACAGGTTTCCACAGACACCATGATAAAATTAACTTAACTCGACATTTTGAACATTTAAGAATCTAAACTCAGCGCAAAACAATTTTTTGACCTTATCACCAAACTTTCATTTAGATGGAAGTACTATTCAAAACCAAAGAATTAAAAATTTAATAATGAGGGAAATTTCGTAACAGCAACAAAACACAAATAACAGTTAATGCCTCAGCAGTAGGCCAAAGACAATCCGAAAAACAAGGGGCTTTTCAACTTGTGCCTGAAAATTTCTAACACAATACACAATACTAATAACAAAGTTGACATAAGAAGTTAATACAAAATAATTAACAACCAAGAATATTTAAAAATAATTAAAAACAAACAAAATCTTATTCAATAACAAAATAAATTCACAACAAAAACAAATTAAGTAAATAAAAAGAAAAAAAAACTCCATCAGGAAAGGAGCACTGGTTAAATCATAATAGTTTGCTTCATCTCTACACTGATACATACCAATGAGTGTTTGCTTACTGTGCATTTGGGTGTGTGAAGAAGGCTATGGTGACTTGTATGTAGGTTTACTGTAGTTAACTCCTACTTTCAGATTACTAATTGGTACTTAGGTTTAGGGTTAAGGTGCGTATCAATGGCAGGCCCAAAGAATAAATAAAAGTATTAATTAACACAAAATGAGTTGCCTTGATTTTGGTATTGATCAAAAGACAAAATGAGGTGCAAAATCCTTATCAGGCCCTTACTTCAGCTTACAAAAGGAAGATAAAATGGGAGTCCTATGGTAAACCTGTAAGCTTTTCCTTCATCTCGTGAGGACACCTGTCTAGAATAACAATCCTTCAATCAAAAAAACAAAAGAAAAAAAAACTGTGTTAAAACTTTAATTAAAAAAAATATACATTATTGTGCAAAAGTTTTAGGCAGGTGTGAAAAAATGCTGTAAACAAAGAATGCTTTCAGAAATATAAATAATGATTGTTTATTGTTATCAATTTACAAAATGCAAAGTGAGCGAACAAAAGAAAAATCTAAATCAAATCAATATTTGGTGTTACTACCTTTTACCTTCAAACCAGCATCAATTCTTATAGGTACACTTGCACAAAGTCAGGGATTTTGTAGAATTATAGTCAGGTGTATGATCAACCAATTCTACCAAACAGGTGCTAATGATCATCAATGTCACTCGTAGGTTGAAACACAGTCATTAACTGAAACAGAAACAGCTGTGTAGGAGGCTTAAAACTGGGCGAGGAACAGCCAAACTCTGCTACCAAGGTGAGGTTGTGGAAGACAGTTTCATGTTATGGCAAGATTGAGCACAGCAACAAGACACAAGGTAGTTATCCTGCATCAGCAAGGTCTCACCCAGACAAAGATTTCAAAGCAGACTGGGGTTTCAAGATGTGCTGTTCAAGCTCTTTTGAAGAAGCACAAAGAAACGAGCAAAGTTGAGGATCGTAGACGCAGTGGTCAGCCAAGGAAACTTAGTGCAGCAGATGAAAGACACATCAAGCTTATTACCCTTCAAAATTGGAAGATGTCCAGCAGTGCCTTCAGCTCAGAACTGCCAGAAACCAGTGGGACCCAGGTACACCCATCTACTGTCCGGAGAAGTCTGGCCAGAAGTGGTCTTCATGGAAGAGTTGCAGCCAAAAAGCCATACCTCCAACGTGGAAACAAGGCCAAGTGACTCAAGTATACACGAAACCATAGGAACTGGGGTGCAGAAAAATGGCAGCAGGTGCTCTGGACTGATGAGTCAAAATTTGAAATATTTGACTGTAGCAGTAGGCAGTTTGTTTGTCGAAGGGCTGGAGAGCGGTACAACAATGAGTGTCTGCAGGCAACAGTGAAGCATGGTGGAGGTTCCTTGAACGTTTGGGGCTGCATTTCTGCAAATGGAGTTGGAGATTTGGTCAGGATTAATGGCATTCTCAATGCTGAGAAATATAGGCAAATACTTATCCATCATGCAATACCATGAGGGAGGCGTATGATTGGCCCCAAATTTATTCTGCAGCAGGACAACGACCCCAAACATACAGCCAAAGTCATTAAGAACTAACTTCAGTGTAAAGAAGAACAAGAAGTCCTGGAAGTGATGGTATGGCCCCCACACAGCCCTGATCTCAATAGCATCGAGTGTGTCTGGGATTATATGAAGAGACAGAAGGATGTGAGGAAGCCTACATCCACAGAAGATCTGTGGTTAGTTCTCCAAGATGTTTGGAACAACCTATTTGCCGAGTTCCTTCAAAAACTGTGTGCAAGTGTACCTAGAAGAATTGATGCTGTTTTGAAGGCAAAGTGGTGGTCACACCAAATATTGATTTGATTTAGATTTCTCTTTTGTTCATTCACTGCATTTTGTTGATTGATGAAAATAAATGATTAACACTTCCATTTTTGAAAGCATTCTTTGTTTACAGCATTTTTTCACACCTGCCTAAAACTTTTGCACAGTACTGTATATATATACAAACACAGAAAAAACAAAACAACAATTAAGATTCGCTGGCAGAAGAACTTGACCATCTTGCCATGGCTTCAAGTTTGCTTCACAAGACCCATGACATTATGCTGCCCACATAAACATGCTTTTCTTTTAGGTTGGCAAATGCCATCACAACATGGCAGCCATCTTAGATGCCTTGAATAATGTAGGATTGCCAGCCCAAAGCACAAGATTGAAAAATAAGTCTGATAAATAACAAATGTCACAAGAGACATGGTGCATAGACTATAGAACATGAAAGTATGTTGTTTTCTTTGTTTGCCTTTCTGTCTCAGCTGAAATTTGTAACAACTGAATGGCACATTTCAAGAAAATTGAAGTTTTTGTGCTATAGCTAGTTGTGACCAATATACATTTATCATGTAACTGTTTTAGAATTTCCTTTATATTCTCTTTATAATTTCTGAAATGTTTCAATCTATTTTGTTTGATTTATAATTTCCATAAAAATGTAGCTTTTTAAAAAGATTGAAAAGGAAAAGTAGTCCATTGTAGCATATCTTAAGTGATCAGTAAGGTGACTACCTGCTAAAGAAATTAATTACTTTCAGTATTTTAAAACTAAATCCTGTGACCATGTGCTCATTTTCACCTTTTCAGCAGTAGAGGTTGACAAAACAATAGAGAGAATGTGTCAGCTGCACAAGCAAGGACAAGAGATCCGTGTTGGAAGCAGATGAGGTTTTGGCCTTGCTGTCCATATGGTCAGAAAGTAAACTATATTGACCTTTCAACTTTGAGCTGCTTCCCATTGTTGAAGAATGACTATTCCTGTCAATCTGAAGTCATGCGTATTAGACATTTTACAAGTCAGCTGTTATAAGACATATGTGTCTATGAAG
This sequence comes from Erpetoichthys calabaricus, assembly GCF_900747795.2. Taxonomy (NCBI): domain Eukaryota; kingdom Metazoa; phylum Chordata; class Cladistia; order Polypteriformes; family Polypteridae; genus Erpetoichthys; species Erpetoichthys calabaricus. The sequence goes on along the minus strand of NC_041395.2, from coordinate 267,763,965 downwards.
ATGTTAAAAGCTTATTTTTTGTTATAAAATAGATACAATATGAAACAATAACTACTGTAAAGACAGATCCTTTGTAAAGAAAAGTATAACAAAGAGGCAACAAAAATGTCCAGTAAACTGCTGACAGAGAATACTCAAATAATTGATTTTTTTCTTTAAAAAATGGTCTTTTAGGCTTTATTTTACCTCTTCCTTATACTTTTCTTATGTGCTGTAAATTGGTTAGACCAAATTGCAGCTGTACAGTAAAATGTTACATTCAAGAAATCAGATTCAAGTAGAGAGTGTATTACTTAAAGTAATGACAGCACATTAATATAAGGTGAGATGGTATATTAGTGCAGCACAGTGACAGAGTAATTAGTGCTGCTGCTACCTCACATTTTATATCCAATGTCTGGTTGTTGTTCATGTGTAATTTGTGCTTTTTCGCTCACATCCCCAAATATGTGCAAATATGTGTTAAGTTGACTGGGGTGTCTAAATTGACTCAGTGTGAGTGAATGTGTAGGTGTGAATGAGTTGCTCTTGTGATGAGCCGACACCACGTCCATGGATTGTTGCTCATGATGTTGCTATTATAGCCTCACAAACCTGAATTGGATTAAGCAGGTTTCAGAATGTAACTTTGTGTTAATTTATTAGAGCATATAAAGTGATAGATAATGCAGTCCATAAAGTTATCAGGGCAAGATTAACAAAAACCTGCAGTATCATTGACAAACTACACCCTACAAACTAAGACCTGACTGTATAACAGCAATGTGAACTCTAATTTGCTGTCTGATGCACAATGCTGGAAGGTAAATCAAAGTGACATGAAATCTCTTCCAAAATGGATGTCTGAGAAGGATCAGTGGGATATCCTGGCCTGAAAAAATTTCAAGTGGCGAGCTGTACAGGAAGGCAAAATATGTGAGTATAGCACTTGTGATCAAACATTGGTATCTGAGATGCCTAAGGCATGTGTTAAGAATGGAAAAAGTGCATATCCCAAAAGTAGCTCTCAGGTGGACTCCATCGAGAAAGAGGGAAAAAGTAAGGCCAAAAACAAATTATCAGAGTATAATAATATATGAACTAAAGGAGATGAACCTCACATAGGGTGATGCTCAAACATGTTGGCAAAGACCAGAGGCCTCATGTATAAATGCTGCGTACGCTCAAAAATGTTGTATACACCCGTTTCCACGCTCACATCGCAATGTATAAAACTAAACTTGGTGTAGAGCCACGCACATTTTCACACCAGGTCAATCCCTTGCGTACACAAGTTCTCTGCTCGGTTTTTGCAAACTGGCAGCACCCAGCGTCAAAGTAGTGCAACTGTTCCTGTGTGGTTTCCCTTTATTTTTTAGATTCACATCCCTGACATGGCTTTATCAAATATACTGAAATTAACTGCATATCATTTATTAGTTTAAGGCATTTGATTGTAATCAACCCATAACCATACAATGGTGCACAGAATGGCCAAACTATTCCAAATACTATAACTGCTTTAGCATTGTCTCTGTTAATACTCAGAGTATTTAACCCACTGTATCTGAATGTGGAATCATAGCTTTACAGCAGCTGATTGGAAAGCTCTACTGCAGATTGTGTCAAGAGTGGGGAGAAATATTGGGATAGAGCTTCTAGCACATGGTGCCTCAGCCATGTACACAGTCTATTTGAACTTCTACCATTCGACAAACACTTCAGAGCCTTTCCTGTACGGACCTCGCGGTTCAGAAGCAGTTTCATCCCAAAAGCTATAAATGCACTCAATCTGTCTATCAAGTGCTCCCGGTAGAGCTGTTTGTACTTACAAGTACAATTGCCTCACTGTAAACTTGCGTTACAGTTGTAATATTGCACAACCTGAGTCATTTATGCTTTCATATTGTTTATTTTTCATAGTTTTTTATCCTATTAATATTATTATTGTTGTTGTTATTTTACCATTTTATAGGAAAATAAGTATATGGAGGATTTGCATATTGAATCTCATTGTATCATACAAGAACAATAAAGGAATTCAATCAATTGAGAGCGCGTATTTACAGATGATGACAACTGGCTTCTAAGTTGATTTAAATTTCCAGGCGCTATCTTCGTGGAGCTCTTGATTTCATTTTAAAGATTAAATGCATTAACGTATATCAATTACATTTTACAGATACATACAGTAAATAATGTACAGTGATCCCTCGCTATATCGCGCTTCGCCTTTCGCGGCTTCACTCTATCGCGGATTTTATATGTAAGCATATTTAAATATATATCGCGGATTTTTTGCTGGTTCGTGGATTTCTGAGGACAATGGGTCTTTTAATTTCTGGTACATGCTTCCTCAGTTGGTTTGCCCAGTTGATTTCATACAAGGGACGCTATTGGCAGATGGCTGAGAAGCTACCCAACTTACTTTTCTCTTTCTCTCTCTTGCGCTTTCTCTGATCCTGACGTAGGGGGTGTGAGCAGGGGGGCTGTTTGCACACCTAGACGATACGGACGCTCGTCTAAAAATGCTGAAAGATTATCTTCACGTTGCTACCTTCTGTGCAGCTGCTTAGTGAAGCGACATGCTGCACGGTGCTTCGCATACTTAAAAGCTCGAAGGGCACGTATTGATTTTTGCATGTTTGTTTTTCTCTGTCTCTCTCTATCTCTCTCTCTCTCTCTGCTCCTGACGGAGGGGGTGTGAGCTGCCGCCTTCAACAGCTTTGTGCCGCGGGTGCTTCGCATACTTAAGAGCCAAACAGCCCTATTGATTTGTTTGCTTTCTCTGTCTTTATGACAGTCTCTGCTCCTGACGCACACTCCTTTGAAGAGGTAGATATGTTTGCATTCTTTTAATTGTGAGACAGAACTGTCATCTCTGTCTTGTCATGGAGCACAGTTTAAACTTTTGAAAAAGAGACAAATGTTTGTTTGTAGTGTTTGAATAACGTTCCTGTCTCTCTACAACCTCCTGTGTTTCTGCGCAAATCTGTGACCCAAGCATGACAATATAAAAATAACCATATAAACATATGGTTTCTACTTCGCGGATTTTCTTATTTCGCGGGTGGCTCTGGAACGCAACCCCCGCGATGGAGGAGGGATTACTGTATATTGTTAATGATCAAATATGTGAGGACACTGTGGCGTGTTCAGGGATTTTTGCTGCCTTGCGCTGTATGCTTGCTGGGGCTGGCGTGACCCTGGATGGATACATGGATGGAATAGTTAAACATGTACTACGAAAATATTTCAATGTTCCTTAAAGGTTTTGAAGAATCGTTGTTCTACGCTTATAGATGGCTTGACATTTATTAAAGAGCTGATTGTTTGGCGATTGGTTATTTGGAGAAAGAAAAGGACAGGAATTGGGGGTTAGTATGTTTGAAAGAGCCAGTACTCCTGCAATAAATAATCTTATTGAGGTTCGTGCACGGGGCAGCAAGCTTCTTACGGGAGGCAGGAACAATCTCTGGAAGGGGCGCCAGCTTGTCGCTACCACTGTGCCAAGGTGCCTCAATGTTTTATACATGCTTTAATTTCTATCATCATGAAAATGATATCAAGTATACAGTACATCTTAGTATTTAAATTGTTCAGATGTCTGTAACATCATGAATGTACTGTAATGTATATCTGTGTCTTGTCGGCGTAAGAGAAAGCCCATTTAAGAAGCACATACTGATTCACACACGTAAGAGTACATAGAATACTAAGCATTTAACGTGCTACTTTAGTTACAATGGCATTTGAGAAACTATTAAATGATTTTGTGATTAAGTTTATAACGTTCTACTTTAATGACAAAAAAAACTGTGATTAAAGTGGAAATTTTGACCTTTTTTTCACAATGTGTCCAAGTTTAATTTTCTCTGCACCCTAATGCGTTTCCATATGACACTCAGACGGTGGGCTATGACTCGCCTTTTCATGGCGACTTTGATATCTGACCACTTATTTATTTCCAGCACTGTGCGACTTTCTGAAATTGAACTTTGGAGTTTCTCCGCCACTCTGTCACTCGATCTGCTTCCTTTTGTTGTTTATATCACTGCTTAAAACAAAAAATAGTAAGGTTTTTACTTGCCTGTACTTGGTATTTGCTATAATTCTTCTTTTTCCCGTGCTTTTGCCATTGTCTTTTCACAGAACACAAAACATAAGGAGCTATTTATATTGATTTGCATATTCAAAGAGGCATAATTCTGGGAGGAGTTTAGGGAGTAGCAGCAGGCGCGTGCACGAGTGTTACTTTTCACACTGACCGGGATTTATGGAGTGGAAGAACGTGGAAGTTGGCGTATGCACAGATTTATACATCTGGATTTTTTGTGCATACACACATTTCCACTTTTGTCCATACACCAAGTTTTAGTGTGAATTCTACACACAGCGTTATGCATGAGGACCCAAATGAGATAGAAGCAAGTTGTCTCAGCCTTATGTTCAAGCGGGGACGAAGACAACTAGTAATACATAAAGAAACATTTGGCATAAGGAAAGGCCACCTATATACTACATTATGCTTTTACAAAAGCACGAAAATACATTAAAATGTATCCTTGGAGCCAGTGAGTAGTTAGCTCCAGCCCACTTGGAGTGTATTCTTTCCAGCAGCATCCACAAGCCAGAAACATAGCAGACAAATACAGTCTGATGCAGTGTATATGTTGTGATGTGCGACTCTCTGTCTTGCACCCCAAAACACGAGCCTCAGTACTTTAGCAAAACCAGCTTTATTCTGCTTGAAACAGGAACAGCACGGTTATTTATTGCAGTGGGATTTACCACTCTCCTGTACACAGACCCAGCAATTAAGCAGGGTCATGGCCAGGTTAGTGGCCAAGTAATACTGTTCCCTGCATTTATAATGTTCCTTGAATCACCCATCGACAACAAGCGCTTATAACACGACCACGAAAGGCTCCGATTTGCTTTCGCAGCAAGCTACTGCAGTGCTAGGAGCCTGCGGTTGCCCCGGTAATGGATAGGCTGTCTTCCACAGACGTGGCGATTGCACTTCGGGACACTCTTCGGCTTGTCTTCCCATTGGGAGGAGTCCCAATAGAGTTTAGAAACCTTACAATGTAAAAATAAACGATAAGTACAGGTTGCTCCCTTCACAACTTTATACCTTATGCAGTATGTGACCTCTAGGTGGAAGTTTCCTTTCCTGGATTAAAATTCCATAAACTATAAAATACAAAAATACTCAAATGGTCAAATGGACACTACACACAGGGGACATGGGTTTTGAAGTGCTGGGTATACCAATCATCTTCATTTCAATTTAGAATTAAACAATAATTCACAATAAAGATGCATATATGTTTTTACTCAGGATAACATTACATAGTTTTACAATGCACACTTTGTAAAAAAAGTTTCTTTTTTATCTTGATTGCATATGTGGTACACATAGTAAATCATATAAATTCCTATTTTTGTGAAAACACAATTGCTTTTACATTTTTATTTGCTACAAATTCTAAGAGATGCACTGGTGTATTATTCAAATATATTCAGCAGCATAAAAAAATTGCATTGTTTTCTTGCACCACTTAAAAAAACTCATAATGGACCCAGTGAATTTACAGCTTTCTAAAATATTACAAAAGCCACAGCAGAAAGAATTTAATCCCAGCCTGAGTCTTTTCTGGTATAATATGTTTCTAATAAATAACATAAATCAATGCAAGGCAAGGAAGTGTGACGGCAATACTTTTTATGCTGTCTTTTTCTGGATAACCGAGGGCAGGAGAGACTTAACTTACTCTGTTTTGCTTATATGTCGGTTGTGGATTAACTTCTGCAAGAGATTGTTCAGGCAAGAATGGGACTTGTAAGCAAGCACAATCCATCTTTATATGCTATAGTGCCTTTCATTTTAAAAGGTAACACAAAAGCATTTTACAAAATGGTTAACACTGCAAGAAGAAATAATGTTCTGAATGCTCATAATAGGAAAAACAAGAAGTCAAGTCAGAAGGCTAGTACAGAACATCCAGGAGACACAAATTAAACAGTAACAAAACTTTCAGACCTGTCAGGTCCAATTCAATTTATCCTAGCAGCATCCGGCACAAGGTGGGAATCAACATTAGGCAGGTCACCAATCCACCATTTGTGCTGGCACAATTTCCTTTTTTCATTAAAGAACAAGATATCAGAATGATTTTCAGCAGTGAGTGGTGGAGATATTTTAAAAGAATATAAAAGAAAGGTGGGCATAGAAAATTCAACAAGCTAAAAAGGCAAATGACCAGCAACCAAGAAGAAAGGGCAATGCCAATTTTTAACCATGAAGCAAGCAAAAAAAAAAAAAAAATCATAAACCAAAAACTGCAAAATAAATGAAATTGCTCAAGAAACTAGCTTTATCTCACCAATGAGTCCTTCCTTCATTGTTAAACAAGGTTTAAGGGATGTCTGCAACTGAAGTTTAATTTTAATGGAGCTTGTGACATCATGTACTGCATGGCGTACTTATTCAAGTACACACCTCATCACAACAGAGCGTCGCAGCAACCACTGCACTGAATGGCAACACCAGTGGCGTTGACTGATGTTGCTAACTGGAAACAACCTAATGCACCCTTCGTATCACAATGGGAAAACAAAATCTTGTATTACTTAAAACTGGAAAAAATCACATTTTCTTTGTATAGAACTGGGCAGAGCTTGTTTAGAATCTGGCAAGAATATATTATTCTATAAGAATTCTGCTGGCCTCCTACCATGCTTCTGTATAGTTCCTGTCATTTCAATGAATGTATTTGAAGTATAATATGATGAATTAGCATTGGGTAAGTTCAGGGGGTGGTTAGGGTTTTTTGTTTCTTTCTGTGATTTACTAGATTGATTAGATTTTTTTATTTGACTGCTTTTTTAACTTTTATTTATAACAATATATTTTACTATTGTTTATTAACTTTTTAATTGTAATGCATATATTAATAAATACATAAATTCATTATTAAAAAAGGAAAGAATGACAACAACTATATAATAATCAATCAAATGGTGTAAACAGAATTTAATCCATGACAAAAGCACATACATATAATTATTGTAATTATTAAAAAAACAGTTCTATTAAAATAAGAAATATTTTGAAAATTAATGAATTTTCAGAACAAAAATTTAAAAAAAGGTGTCAGAAAATTAAACTGAAATGACACAATGATTTAAAATCATCTTCTGACAAAGAAAGCTATGACAGGTAGAGGTGGAAACGGTACTTTAAATCTACTAAAGTAGAAGTATTACAGAAACAAAAATTTATTTAAATAAATTTATATGATGTGGAAGCTACTCAAGTATCACATATAAATGCTGTGGATTGGAAACTATAAACAGAATATTAACAACATGATATATATATATATCTGAGGTGGGTTGGCACCCTGCCCGGGATTGGTTCCTGCCTTGTGCCCTGTGTTGGCTGGGATTGGCTCCAGCAGACCCCCGTGACCCTGTGTTCGGATTCAGCGGGTTGGAAAATGGATGGATGGAAGGATATATATATATATATATATAACAAAATACCCGCGCTTCGCAGCGAAGTAGTGCGTTAAAGAGGTTATGTAAACATATATATAGATATACATATATATACATATCTACATATACATATACACATCCACATATATATACACATACATATACACACATACATACACATATATACATATACACATACATACATAGTGCATTGTAACACGGGCTGTGATTGTTACATGGGAGGGAGACGACAAATCACAGCTTCCCGCTTTCTAATCGGGCCTGTGATTGGTGCTGCAAGTTTAGCTTTACACCTGTTTTTAAGGCTTATTGACTGAAAGGGGCTTTCATGAAAAAAGTTAGGGCTTTGCCACAGGATACATGCTCCACAAGTTAAGGAAGTAAAAATAAAGGTATATATTTCTGTTTTATTTAAACCTTTTAAGTTTGTATGCGGGCGGTATGGTGGCGCAGTGAAAGGTGCCAGTTAGGAGACCCGGGTTCGCTTCCCTGCGTGGAGTTTGAATGTTCTCCCCGTGTCTGTCTGGGTTTCCTCCGGGTACTCCGGTTTCCTCCCACAGTCCAAAGACATGAAGGTTAGGTGCATTGGCGATTCTAAATTGTCTGTGGAGTGTGGGTGTGTGCGCCCTGCGGTGGGCTGGCACCTTGCCCGGGGTTTGTTTCCTGCCTTGAGCCCTGTGTTGGCAGGGATTGGCTCCTGTATTTAGGATATAGCGGGTTGGATAATGGATGGATGGACATTTGTATGCATAGCGACATTTTCCCGTTTTTGTTTTTTTTCTTTCTTCAGTAATATTTCAGCAAACCCGGAGCTTGTCAGTTCAAATCCTGGTACTGACACCACTGTGTGACCCTGAGGAAGTCACTTCACCTGCCTGTGCTGCAAAAAACAAGTAATGTAACAAATTGTACCTCAGATGTTGCAAGCTGCTGGAATAAAGGCATAAGTCAAATAGATAAATATGTATTATACACATAGGAACTATTCATTTATTTTCAGTTAAGTCATCTGCAGCAAACCTTTATAAATGAGGGTTTCTCCTTTTTAGATAGTGCAAACTGTTTCTTCTTCATTGAGGTTTTCTCTTGGAGAGCTTTTTTCATTTCATTGAAAATTAAAGCAGCAGCTGCCAAAATATGTAGCTTTCTTATTAATTTTTCAACATTGTGTAAAATAACTTTATAAAGTAACATAAAAGGTTTAAATACTGGTTATCCTTTTACACTAAAATATTACAAAAGAGATACAAAAAAAGTAAAATGCATATGTTGTTTTTCTTTAAGGAGATTAAATATTACTGAAGAAAGAAAAAAAAAACTAAAACAGCCAAATGGGGCTATGCATACAAACTTAAAAGGTTTAAATAAAACAGAAATATATACCTTTATTTTTACTTCCTTAACTTGTGGAGGGTGTATCCTGTAGCAAAGCCCTAACTTTTTTCATGAAAGCCCGTTTCAGTCAATAAGTCTTAAAAGGAGGTGTAAAGATATTGACAATAAGCTACGCAAACCCACCAAGACATGCAATCGTTTAAATCAAGGCGTGAGTCAAAAAACTCCATCCCATACTATTAGTTAACGATTAACACATTTCTATATGTATTGTAAGCATACAACTGATAATATGTTGCGCTTATTTATCTGGTGAACCGACATTTATGTGCGTTTAACGGCTGAAATCCAACGTGGTTTGTGCCCTTCAGAATGAAAACAGTTTGCATTTACCTTTTTAATAAAAGGCAAGCTTTTAAGCCTGAGAAATAACCCCGTAAATGCACACGTTTAATTGCACGTGTTAAAATGTATGCTTACACAGTATTAAAAGACACTGAACAATTAACGTCATTTACCTTCATTCCCGCGTTTGAGTCGTGCTGTAAATTTCTTCCTTGTTTTCAGTTCACGTGATTACGTAGGAGGCGTGATGACACGATACGTGACTCCGCCTCCTCCATTACAGTATATGGACAAAAAAAAGGTTCCAGTTATGACCATTACGCGTAGAATTTCGAAATGAAACCTGCCTAACTTTTGTAAGTAAGCTGTAAGGAATGAGCCTGCCAAATTTCAGCATTCCACCTACACGGGAAGTTGGACAATTAGTGATGAGTGAGTGAGTGAGTGAGTGAGTGAGTCAGTGAGGGCTTTGCCTTTTATTAGTATAGATATATATATACATACATACATTATATATATGTATATATACACATATACATATATATATATATATACACAGTATATATATATACAGTATATATATATATATATATATATATATATATATATATATATATATATATATATATATACACATATATATATATATATATATTATAGTCAGGCATGCGTGCAAGAGATTGCCTTCCGGGCTAACCTAAGGTATGTGGTACCACCCCAGGAGGAGAGGGGTGCTATTGCTAACAGTCTTTTTTCCCTCACGGCCTCAGATGCAGCTTTTCCCTCATAGCCTTCGTGAAGCCATCCCATGAGGGCAGCAAAGCCAAGTAACTCCACCCCTTTCGGTCTGCCCAGCATAAAAGCGAGACATCCTAGAAAGTGGTATCTCATTCTAGATGTGACTACGCTAGAGAGAGAGAGAGAGAATGATGAGTGTGTGTGTCTGTGTGTGTCTTGTATAAAATTGACCATTGTGATAGGGGAACTGTCCTGATGATATAGCGCCATTGAGAGCATGTTTTGTTTAAACTTTTTTTTTCTTTTCTTGGAATTAAATGAGGTTTTACCAGGTTGGCACCCCAATCATTCTGAATTTTCTCTTCCTCATCATTCATTCCGCAGCTATATATATTGGCAAGCTTGGGTCACAGAATTGGATGAGAGACAGGAAGGCGAGACCTGGTTTCCAAGGAAAATTAACTTTGTTAACTTTGATAAATGTGCATTATTTAATCAAATATCAATATTCATTTGTACTTATAGGACATCAAACCCAATCTAACACCTTCATAAGCAATCACAAAAATCAGTCACTAGTTTGCTCAAACAAATAATGCAGTGCTGGTTTTTACCAACAATTACAAGCTGTACTCTAAACATCCAGTACTACAGCTGGCAGTGAGAGGTACCGGACAGTTTTTGTAGAACTATAAATAGTAACATTATGGTAGTCAACACTATCTCTACTTTATACTCTAACTCAACCAACCTACATAGGCAAACACCTATTAGTATGCCTAATTAAAGTAGGAAACACATCCAGAGAATGAATAAAGAATCATAATTAATAAATTAGTTGGCTTACAGAGTATTCTATTGGTTTAATTATTCATGATGTGCAACCCATTCCCCTCCAACCTTTTTTTTTTTTTTAAAAGTAAAACGATTTTATTTACTTTAGTTATAAATGCACTAAAAAATCAAAAATACATTTTTCTTGAACCACAATTTTCATGGTTATATGTGACTAAATAAAATTGTGGGGAGCACATAAATTAATTGATTAAAACAATTTTTGAAACTTGTGTAGCCTGGTGGGGAATTACAATGTTGTTGGTTATTTTTAGATTTTATGATGAAAGTAGCTATGCTATTAATTGATTGAATGAATTAATTTATGTGTGCCCCATGATTTTATTTAGTTATATTATATTATATTTTGGTCAAAATTTTTCTCTTCAGACTCTTAGGGAATTAGCGCTTGGTCGCTGTGAAAAAAAAAATATTGACGATAGAACGGCAAGCTTATGGCAATACTTCCTCACCGTGATCATCAAGGTTATTCCTTCACAAGAGTAAACAAGTCGGCACACATATCTACTCACTCCACTTACTGGAAGAGGCAAGTGGGGGCAATCCGATGCGTCTCTCACTTGTATGCTCCTATATCTCACTATAGTCTCTCTCCGTCGTTGTGAGTGTGTGAATTGTAATTGCATAACCATTGATTACGGCGAAATTTGTTACATAACTGCATCGGTTTTGACGGATTATTGTATTGTCATCGATACTGAACACATATGCAAAATTTGCTTCACCAAAAGTGGGTTTAAAATCAGTTGCAAGATTTGACCCTGACAAACAAACAGACAGACAGAGAAGTCAATAAAATCATTTTAAAATGTAGGTAAAACAAGCTGGCTACACTGCTTTGCAGTCTGAAAACCCACCTGAACTCAAGGAGGTAATGCACCATTTCAGAGTGGTGGGGTTCCGGAGCTTATCCTGACTGCATAAAGCGTAAGGCAGAAAGAAATCCTTTCACACTTGCACATGCTTATTTTTTAGAAAATCCTAGTTAAAATCTGTAATTAACATAAACTGCACCTTTGTGATATAGGTAGAAAAATGGAGCATACAGAGAAAAACCCATGCAGACATGAGAGCATTCAGAATCCACAAAGACAGAATGTATCCTGAGTCTAAATTGTTTTAAAAAAATAATTTTGAACTATTTACTGTGGTTGTATACTTTTTCTATACTTCAGCTTCTTCCCTTTAGGTTAAAACTACATTAATGCAGTACATTCTTATAGTGAGTTCCAGAAAAAGTAGATTATTAGAAAACAAAAATGGCAGATGGGTGGATAAAAATAAGCCTAATTACTCTTCTCATTATTCTGAGTTCTTTGAAGGAAATTATGGAAAATTATATCTGATATACATGGGGAGTAAAATCAGTTTTGAATAAACAAATATTTGCATAAAAGTTGGTAGATATGTGTGCTTGGGCTAAACCTCAATAGACTATTTATATATGGTATGCAGCAACTTGTAGAGGTTTGAATTCTCTGTTCCTTATTTGCCTCTTTGAATGTTGACGAGAACTTTGTTTCTTTTTCTATTTTTCATTGGCCCTTAAAAGAAAATGTGTTTTTGTTTCTCTGTTCATTATTTTTACCCTTTTATTGTCATCGGTTTTGCATTTCCAATTTATACTTACAACTCACTGACTATTGAGCAATTCTCTACTGGGAGTGGAGAACCAGTAATGAGTAGGTGACCTTTGTCACCTCCATCTGTGCAGTTGTCTGGCATTTTTGCCAAGTCATCACAGGACACCTTTGTTTCTCTTTACTGTCTATTGTATCAGTAAACTGAGCGCAATGCCCAGCGTTCCCAGTATGTAGAGTGGAGCTGTTGCACATGGATCCTGCTAATAAATACGATTGCAACTTCTCAGTAGAGTTCTTCAGAGAAGCATTTGCTTTGTTTTTCTGTCTCATATAATATACCAGCATGAAATTTTTTTTAAATGTTGACAATGTACAGTGATATAACCTGTCTGGTTTATGATTGGGACTATTGTGCTCTATCCTATTTTGATATTCTAATATCATAATTTTCAGCATTAAATACTAAAATTCAGTATTACTTAATAGGAACACATAATTTGATTACGGTATCTATTTGCATTCTCTCTTAAATTTTTATTTTCTTTCCTAATCTTAATAGTTAAATGTACATAATGTTAAAAGGCACAATTCTTTTAAAGTTACCAAAAGATGAAGTGCCAAGCAAGTAATGTCTAGAAAACTCTGTTCAAAGTGTGCTTTCAGAATCCACCGAGGGTTAATAAGGTGTAATTTAAATCCGAAATCCCTGACAGGACATTTTCTGATTGTGCGGCTTGTAGGTTCTGCATGGCTGTATGGATCAAAGACTGGTTATCTGTGATATTGAGCTGTTCTAACCTCTGTCCACTCTGATTAAATGTAGAGTGCTGTGAATTTCCTAGTTAATCAGGACTGGCTCCCTAGGTCAGTTAAGAAGTAATACACTTTAACAAGCAGAAATGCAAAAAGGAAGTTAAAAATAAGCAATTTCCAGTATTTGAATGCCAGAAACTTCAATAAGTTGGGTGAATTCTTATTCATGTACTTTATAATTGTAAGATGTGTCAAAAATAGAAAAATGTAAATTTGGATCATTTAACCACCCTGCATTTCAGAATCTCATGTTAGCTCTTCGTAGTTGTGAAATATATTATTACAGCCACCTATTAATTTGCCATTGAGGGGTTAATAGAAAGGTATAATATGTTATTTCACACAAATTCATTCTTTGTTTTACTGTTTCACACATGTACTATAAATGTCATAATCTACAACTTTTCATGTTGTACATTCAGTTGAGAACAGTGTGCACAGTAATGATTCACTACATTTTTGTATGGTTATACCACTGAGGGGAGCTATAATGGAGTCACTGCACAGCAGTTCAGCTTGAGAGAGAAATGTTATGAGTAGTGTCACTGATAACTGATCTGGAAGCATAAGCACTAATCAAAATGTTCAATTAAATTAGAATATCTAGTAGTTTTAAGGGGGAAAGTGACAAACTTGTGCCACCATAGGTTAATATGTGAATTAATTGAAATATTAAAAAAGAATGTTGTTGACTCTTTTAATTTTATAAGAAAAATGTAAAATTATATACACCCAGAAGGGTTTATCGCTTGCAGTTTATTACAGAATCATTTGATTATACTCATTAGATAACTAGGTGCACTTGCCACATTCTTTATTTTTCTTCTTCTATCTTCTTGTACTGTATCGCTCTGAATGTTGCACTTGCAGCCACTTCTTCAATAAGCTTGACATCACTGCCAAATTCCTTAGCCTTTCTTAGACCTTGCGATATGTGAAGCCTAAAGACTAACACTGGTTTTGCTACAAGTATTGTTTTCGCATTATATTTCTTTAACTTGATGTGATTGTTCATTACTGTTTCTATTTGCTACAAGAAATCTTGCAACAAATGGTTATTTTTAAAATGCACATTACCACCAGGTGTGCATGTGGTAGTACTTGTAAGTTGCATTACTGTATGGTGCTGCAGCTAGTAAGTGTTTTTTTTTTTAAATTATCGCAAGATTAAGGGGGTGGTTTTCAGAACGTGAGGAACAAAAAATAGCCGTGATGTACTAATTGTTCGTTGGACTTTGGCATCACTTCCTCTGAAGACTGTGGAAATCCTACCCCTTCTGATCTGGGCACTATATAACCAACCACAATGCCAGAAGTTGGCTTAATTTGTAGGACCAGTTTCACACGAGGATGGAGCTCTATATTGAAAACTCAGCTCTAAGAACAGCCAGCATACCTGCTATTTATCTTTTTGCCTTGTGCAAATACCACCTTCAATTAAAAGAAGATAACCATTGGGAACTCCAAAGTCTTTATGTATACCTATTTTTCCTGTTGCAATTTTTACTGTCACACATTTGCAACTGAGCATCATCTTCCAGGCTCAACTCAGGTAAGCAATGCCATTCTGGATCTAGAGGAGGCACTGTCGCTGACGGTATTTTCTATTTCCACCCAGAGCCCCAAGTAGATGCCCAGTGAGGCAACCCAGCCCAGAGCAGGCGCTGCTATTTCCAGTTGGGATGCCATAAATAGGGATGGAAGGTGGGGTCTCATTTGCAGCTAGGAGTTGACACTGTCACACACGCGTGTTTAGGAGAGAACCAAAGGGCTTGAGTACATGTAATACCACGCTGGACCAGGGGGTGGCGAAGTGCACTAATTCTCCCTCCGATCTTTTACAAACCATTCTAGGGAAATCCCGCCCGGCTCTGAGGCAGCCAACGATGTCACTTCCGGTTCCGGTTCCTGTTCCGGTCCTGATGACATCACTTCCACTACTGGCCTTTAAAGCTGCCATCTTGTGTATAATGAATCAGTTCTGTTTTGGACTCGATTGTGACAACATGTCTATGATTTTGCAACAGTATTGCAGCTGGGAAAAACTATACGGGTGGCTGCCCCAACCCTTCGCAATGTCTTATGGTGTTTCTTCTTACAACACCAAATGAGCTCCCATGTAAGATCCGACAGTTAGAAAACAGAACAGAGAATTCTGTGTGGACTGATTTTGAAGTCTGTGTCCTTTTTGTTGTGCCACTGTACACCCTTTTGCTTTTTGTTTCAAAGGAATTAATTCTTAGATTCCTAGTTGGTTTGCTCTGGTTCCCTACTGCCCAGCACACTAACTATCTATCTATATTTATGTACAGGTGTTGTAATGTAATACAGGACATGGATTGGCTGGCGTCTTACCCAGAGGCCTTCATAACTGAAATATGGAAGAAGACTTCCTCCTGTGGCCACGTGCTTCCCCAACATGATAAGTAACAGCACTTCTATAGTGAATCTCCCATGTGCACACTTGCAGGGCTGCATGGAAGTTATAGTCCTGATGGACAGTCCTGTTGGTTTCTTGGGAGCCTCTGGGGTGAGTTGCAGGAAGGTGGGTTCCATACCATAAGACGGTTCCATCTGATCCAGGAGTGCTTCCTAGTTGCAATATTGAAGGTAGAAAAAATTTCACACTTAAAAAGGACAAGAGGGATAATGGCCAGAGGGTGAAAAAAGAAAGCAGTCACAAAACAGGTCATAAACAGAAGACAATGTTACAATGGTAACATATAAACCAAAATCAGCAGTCAAAATGGCAGGCTAAAGTCAAAAATACCAGAATTAACAAAAAAAAAACACTAATAAAAGTTTTAAATAAAAAAAAGCCACAGAACAAGAACAAGGAAAGGCACAGAAGGTAGTTTTACAATTTTCCAAAAGCTTGGAAAGAGTGAATATCACACTGTCATTTTAGAGATCAGCTGCATGATGTTGTCCCACATCACAACACAAGCAGTCACATAATAGAAACTGGTGTGGTTGCTGTACAGCCTGACTGCAGCCATGAAAATCCAAAGCACCGTGACAGGATTCAATCATAAAATAGCAGCCCTATGACATTACAGTTTAAATAATCATAAAAAAAACAAAATACCCACATATCAAATGATAGAAAAAAAGGTAAAAAAAAAAGACAAAAATTTACATTCACGACAAAAAGTAATCTGGTCTGGATTTGGAAAGATGGTTTATGGTAAAGTATCAACAAGTGAAAGTAGGATGAAGGTGCTAAGGTTCATAAAATAGCCAGAGAGAGAGCCTGCCTTTCAACGTGCATTCTCACCTAAGCTGCTCATCTAGTGCCAACTGTTGGACAGGTCTTGCAGCGTCTTACAATCCCACTTTGTCTTCACTTTCTCTTTGAGGAATGTGTTATGCTACAGCCAGGGTTTATTTCTATTTATTATCTGCTTTTTTATATTTGAAATATTTATTTTCATATTGTTATTTTTGTAATTATGTACTGTTTTACATGTGAGTCTGTTTCTTGTGTTCTGTGGCTAGTACCCCAAAAGGCAGGGCCACCTTAACATCACCACTCCTGAGACCTCCCTCTGCTACTTAAGTTCAGGAAAAGAGGACCTCAGGAGTGTTGCATTGAGTTTGAGGAGTCTTCACAATTTTCTTTGATTTTGACCTTCTGGTTTCTGACTACTTCTGCTCTGTTTATTGAATTATTCTATTGGATTGTGTTTTCGGACTTTGTTTCTTAGCATTGCCTTTTTGGCAACCCCTTTTTGTTCTGTTTTGAGCCCTTTGTGACATTTTTTCTTTTTTGAATAAACATATTCATTTATAAAGATTCCTTGTTTGAATTCCTTGTCTCTGTACAAGCTGGAGTTTTCATGGTTTCTCCCTGTTATATGGAATTTTGAGACCCTAAAGTATTCTTTTGTGGGTGTTGCTTTAGCTAATGCCGCAACTAACAGTTGGGGTTCTTACTGGGTTGGGTCTCTTCTGGACTGGCTAGTGAAGCTCCTAGACTGCATTTGTGGCTCTTTTTGTCATTTTCTGATTCCTTATCATAACAGGATAAACTCCCTGCTTGTTGCCCTCCTGAGATTTCTGGTCCATACACTGTTATACTGGTCTTTCTTTCTCCTAGTGTAGCCTGTTCCCATTTGAGGATGAATCTTGTTTCTCTTGAAACTTCCCAGTTTCAAGTTGGCATTGTCTTTGAATATTTTATCTGTATATCACATAGTGGTAACTGAGAGGGTTGCTGCAATCCGGAGGGTAACCTATAGATTTAGACTTCAATGCTATTTAATTGCAATGATATAAAAATTGTTGTTTTCTTTGTAAATGAAGAACTAATTAGTAGTAGTAGTAGTAGTAGTAACAACAACAACAACAACAACAACAATGCATGGTCCTGGGTATTAATGTGCTGTTACGCTTTGTTACGTGACAGAGCCAACAGTAAAACTTGTGATGTGATACAACAACAAAAACCAGTTTTAATACTACTACTACAACCACTAATAATAATAATAATAAAGATATTAATGTAAAATACAACAACAACAACAACTACTACTACTACTACTACTACTACTACTACTACTACTACTACTACTACTACTACTAATAATAATAATAAAATAAAAGCTACTACTACTACTTAATATGAACTTACTTAATGCACTAAATACAGGATTAAAAGGAAGCTGAATATGTAGATATTTAAAAAATGAACATGTGATTATATTACCTACACTTATGAATTTATCTAAACTTCATCTTATCCTTATACTGACAGCAGATGACAGTAAAGCATTAACTAGATCAGTAATGTTAGCTGCCAATAAAATTAACCAACAGTTGAAGTTAATCTGAGCCAATTTCTCTTTTTCTGTGTCAAAGTTGCTTGCCAGATGTTTTCCCACAATTACACCAATAGCTAACTAGTAAGAAAGAAAGCCTGTGTCAGTTGGTGAAATTTATAAATGTGTCCTCAATGGTACAACACTCAGAGCACTTCATATGTCGACTTAGGTTAGCAGCCTTTAATAATGTTTAGATTCCTGAGGTGCATTATGATGTTAGTAAATAATCCACAGCCATGAATCAGCTAGGAACTGTAATATCAGGTAATATCTGTCAAACACTAGCTATCAAAACTATTACATAATACTACTCCATTGTTCCTCCAATAAACCTCTAGCTTTAGCTTAGTGGCAACTGATGTAACTTTAACTAGCTTACTGGAAGTTGGACAAATTTAGATTTTAAACACAAAGAAAGTTGTGGACACAGCCATAAATGTTCATGTTTTGATACCTTTTTATTAAGGTATCATTAAATTTGTTTTAAAATTCAGCTAGGACATTACTAGTGTTTCTAATGGCTCTCACTCTTTAAAATGAACAGTTTTTAATTTATTATTCACATTGGTGTGCAAATCCCCCTTTTCAGCAGTCTTTCCTTCAGTGTTAGGTTTTATATAAACCTTTGTAATTGCTTTAGCACCACTGGAACCTGTTATTCTCTTCAGCAACACGGGAGAGATGATTCCAGGATGTCTTGGCTGTATTTTTAAATCAATTGAATGGTACCTTGATAAAAACTTTCTATCAAAGACATGAACATTTATGGGTGTGTCCAAACTTTTAACTGGCAGTGTATATAAAGATACACAGCATATGTACATACTGCGTATAGTGACTCAAAAATACTTTAAAATGCTTTGGAATTAACTTAATTTACTTGTTGTACTCTCAGTGTTTATTTCAGCTTCAAAAGAAATCTAGTGAGACAAAGGAAATGATTTCTTCTTTTGAGGCTCTGGTGGTGGGCTTGACAAATACAGCTTGATAGAGTAAAAGTCAGAACAGTCAACTCATTCCACGGCAACACTCCCTCAGATTAGAAGAACAATCATTAGAATTCACTTAAATCTCTTCATCTACTATTGCTTCCCTAGAGATAATCTTCTGAATGGGTACAGAAACTGGTTTAAAAAGAAGTGGAGCTTATTTCAAACATATTATTTCTCACATTTACTACTGTAAAATTCTTCTTTCTTTTGTTATTTCAGTTAGAGGAGTTCCTAACAGCTCCGGTCTCAGATGAGAGTGAGTGCTGCTAGGCCATTTTACCTGCAGCTGTGTTATTTAGACTGCCAGGGATGGCTGAGCAGCATGTGGTACACAGTTTAGCCGTTCCAGGGGAAATGGGCACAGTGATTGCTGTTTTGCGTACAATGTGGAGCCATGAGGCAGCAGTGTCACAGTATAAAAATAAATTTTAAAAAATTATCATTACGTTTTCCTATATGTTTTTTTATTTGTACACTGCTTTATACTGTCCTTGGAAAACATGATTTGTCAGGCTTATTATGAATTAAAAATTTGTTTACCTTCAAAAAGTACATGCATGCATTTTAAGTCCTTTCTTTCATTCACTGTCTAACTTGCTTAGTCTTGAACAGAGACGCGGGAGGTGCTGGAGTCTTTCCCAGCTTGGGCACGAGGCAGAAACAAACCCTGGACAGGGGCCAGTCTATTACAGGGACGAACACACACACACAATAAAAAACACACACTAGGGCCAATTCAGTATCACCAATCCACATAACCTGCATGTCCAGATGGAAGCCGGAGCACTCGGACTCGGAGAGACATAGGGTGAACATGGAGACTCCATGCAGGGAGGACCCAGGTTGCAAACCCTGATCTCCTTACTGCGAGGCAGCAGCGCTACCACTACGCCACCATGTCGTCCATTTTCAGTCCTGCTTGATCTCACTCAAGGTCATGAGGACCAGAGGTTATCCTGACAATACCATGTACATGGCAGGAAACAATCCTGGACAAGATGCCAGTCCACCATTGAGCACCCACACACACCTGCAAATTCACTGTCACCAATTAATGCAATATAAACATCTTTGGGGATGCAGAAATAATGTAAACTCTAACTAAACACTGGGACATATTGACAGGGTGTGTGATTTAATCCCAGGATACTGAATCTGCATGGCAGGAGCACTACACACTGCACCATCCTGATGCCCTCTTCAAAAATACAGAATCCTAAACTGATACCTTTTGAAACACCTCTTAAGGCATATTCAAATATTAGTATTTTTTTGTACATTACCTATACAAATGGTCTCCCAAAGAAAGGTATCCATAAAAAATGTTTGCAAAATACAGAATATTCCTTTCACGAAGTGAAGGGTAAAAAAGGCAATATGCATTACAGATATTAAAGAAAATTAATGAGGGCCACACTGATATGACATGAACATTTGTCAAGCAAATTACCAGCATATGAAGAAATTCTGCTTATGTTGTATCTTTTTCATGCCTTATGTTTCCATTTGTATATATTTGATATCGGTCTGCTGTCTGATCCCTGGGCATTTGGCACTAGAAGGTGCAATGAACTGTGATGACAGATAAATGTTGCCACTGACCTCTGACTTTTCAGTGGAACAGGTTTTTGATCTTTGCCAATGGAAGAATCAGTATTTGAGATGGTTAATCCTCGCCCAAGAACAGATTTGCAAGAGCTGGGGCCTCATGTATAAATGGTGCGTACACACAAAAATGTTGCATACTCCTGTTTCCACGCTCAAACCGCAATGTATAAAACCTAAATTTGGCCTAAAGCTATGCACATTTTCACGGTAGCTCAAACCCTGGCTTACGCAAGTTCTCCGCTCGGTTTTGCAAACTGGCGGGACCCAGTGTCAAAGCAGTGCTACTGTTTCAGTGTGGTTTCCCTTTCTTTTTTAGCTCCACATCCCTGACGCGGCTTTATAAATAAACTAAAATTAACCACATATTGTTTATTAGTTTAATGCATCTGATTGTAATTAACATGTAACAATATAATGGCCCACAGAATGGTCAAACTATTCTAAATACCATACTGTAGCTGCTTTAGCGTTGTTACTCTCACTGCACCTTCTTCTTCTTCTTTCCGCTGCTCCCGTTAGAGGTTGCCATAGCAGTTCATCTTTTTCCATATTACTCTCACTGCACCACTCGGAATATTTATATCACTGTATCTGAGTGTGGAATCACAGCTCTACAGCAGCTGATTGGAAAGAGAATTACTGGTATACAGCATCTAGCACATGCTGCTCAGCCATGCTGTCTAATGAACTGCTTTCATATGGCAAACACTTCAGAGCCTTTCCTCACAGTTCAGAAACAGTTTCATCCCAAGATCTATAAACGCACTCAAACAGTCCATCAAGTGTTCCTTGTAGAACGCTTTGTACTTATAAGTACAATTACCTCACTGTAAACTTGCGATAGTTATAATATTGCGCAACCTGAGCCACTTTATAAAGCGCATATTTACATATGATGACAATATCACTTTTAAGATGAAATGCAGCAAAATGTTTATTATATTATACAGATAAAACATTAACTTCATTTAAATAATCTATCTATATTGTTAATAATTAAACATGTGGGGACACGGTGCCGCAGCGCTAGCACGGAGCTGGCGCTCCGTTCAGGGATTGTTCCTGCCTCGCGCTGTACTCTTGTTGGGGCTGGCGCAACACTGGAAGGATAAATGGATAGAATAATTAAACATGTTATACCAAGATATTTCAATGTTCCTTAAAAGTTTTGAAGAATCGGCGTTCTAAGATTACAGATGGCTTAACATCTATTACAGAGCTGATTGTGTGGCGATTTGGAGAAAGAAAAGTAAGGACAGGAATTAGGGGTTAGTATGTTTGAAAGAGACAGTACTGCCGCAATAAATTATTTCATCGAAGGTCGTGCACGGCACAGCATGCATCTTGCGTGAGGCATGAACAATCACTGCGCCATTGTGTTCCTATGTTTAATAACATGCTTTAACTCCTATCATCATGAAAATGATATCAAGTATACATCTCAGTATTTTAATTATTAAGAGAGCTGTAATATCACAAATGTAATGGATTCTGTAATGGAGAAAGCCTGTAGTGATTCACACACATAGAGCACATAGAAGATCAAATACAAAACAAAGCATTTAACGTGCTACTTTAGTTACGATGGGATTTGAGAAACTAGTAAATTAAGCGATTTTATGATGAAGTTTATGATGTTCTACTTTAATGACAAAATAAACTACGTGATTAAAGTGGAAATTTCAAGATTAAAGTTGACATTTCGTGCTTTTTTCCCCACTGTGTGCCTATTTTTTTTTCTCTGTACTCTAATAAGGTTTCATATGACACTCAGACAGTGGGCTATGACACGCCTTTTCACGGCGACTTTGATATCTGACAACTTCTTTTTTATTTTAGGCACTGTGCGACTTTGTGAACTTTAGCTTTCGAGTTTCTCCGAGCCTCTATGTCACTCGATCAACTTCCTTTTGTTGTTTATGCCACAGTTTAAACCAACAAATAGTACATTTTTCTTTGCCTCCACTTGGTATTCGCTGAAATTCTTCTGTTTTCCCCCGTGCTTTTGCCATTGTCTTTTCACAGAACGTTGAGCTTAAGGGCTATTTATATTGATTTGCATATTCAAAGAGGCGTAATTCTGGGAGGAGACGGGGCAGGACAGCAGGCGCATGCACGTGCGTTACTTTTCACGCTGACCAGGATTTATGTACAGGAAGAACATGGAAGTTGGCAAACGCACAGATCTATGCATCTGGATTTTTTTGTGCATATGCACATTTCCACTTTTGTCCTTACGCCATGTTTTAGGGTGAATTCTACGCACAGCATTATGCATGAGGCCCCTGGTGATCAGCAGAAGAGGTGACTATGATCAAGATGCTCTAGACCTCTTGTGTGAACCTCCTGGTTAAGTTATCTCTAACAAAACATTACAGGGGTACACTGATTGCATACACTCTGCTGGACAGACACTGATGAACACCTCATTATGGCCCCATTTTTAAAACTATACAATACTAATAGTATTTATAGACAGCAACTTCCTTAACATTGTTAAAGTGACACAAAGTTTAAGGTAAGACTACTTTTTGCAACAACAGCAACATTTATTTATGCTTTAAAGGATGAAGAAAGAGAAAAAAGACAATATATAAAAATAAAATTAGGTAATGCTAATTAACATTGAATAAAAGTAAGGTCCAATGGCCAAGGAAGACAGAAAAAAAAAAAAAAAACAAACAAAATCTGCAGGGGTTCCAAGGCCATGAGACCGCCCAGCCCCCTCTAGGCATTCTACTAACATAAATGACCTCAATCAGTCCTCATGATTTTCAGGGTTCTCATGGAAGAATTTGATGATGACGGTCATGTGGACCTCAGGCCTGTACCACTATATTGCAGTATACCAATTCATAATGCTGATATCATATCTTTATATATAATACGCTGCCATGGCTGTCCATTTGTCTGTCCAGGATTTTAAATCACCTGTAGCTCACAAAGTGTTTAACCTATTGACCTGAAATTTGGTACACATATACTAAGTGATGTTTACTATCCACTTTTGGGGTGATGATTGACCTCCAAGGTTATTCCTCTTTTCATTTTTATTTTATTGTAGAATCAACTCTCAGTGGCGGCCAGCAGGGCAGCCATGCGGTGCATGCATACTGGCTTCATTTTCATCCCTACCACTTTTGCCGTCACTTCCTCTACCTCCTCATATCTTTAATTATTCTTGAGGCAGATTGAAGACTTAAGTGCCAGCTTAAGTGAAAAATGAATGAAAACGTACTAAGTAATTTCAACACAAACACTGACTTAATCAGTTTTAACGCGAAAAGATCCTGACGAAAGAAGAAATTAAGCGGGCCACTAGGGTGGAGAAAAGAAGAGCTGCTCAGGAATCAGCAAGCCCATCAACCTCTGAGCAAACGAATGCTAAATGTACACAAAAAGAGGATGAAAACTATGAATGCTCAAGTCAAGCGTATTCACTGCACGTTATTGTGCAGTGCACCGTCACTGGTAAAGAATAATGTGCTGGATATATTACCTGTGACAAAAGTTTTCAATTCCACGTTGATATAGTAAAATTTTTAAATGAATGGGCAGCATACTTCACAGATTATAAACATGTGCTGATCACACTGTATTATTTTTTTCTCTGATGTCCACTGTTAATTTTATATATTAACTTTCTTAGCAGTCAAAGGAAACCACAAACTTTATTCTAAGGATGAGTTTGGTGGCTGCCCCCTTCACAGCTCTTAAAGTTGTTATTGTAACATATTAATAGGGGAAAATGCATAAGCATTTTTTAAACAGAGATCAGGAGATAAAATGTTAAGTCACAAAACAAAGGTCAAAAACGCAAATCTTTCCTATCTTATGTCAGAGCCAAATCACTAAACAAAGACATAATTTCAATGTTATCTAGCGCTCTTACTGAGAACAGGCACAAAGCACTGTGACAAGTTCTCTGATTAAATGCAAATACAAATTGTACTAATTACATAATGAGTACATAAAGAAACAAAGCAGTTTGAAACTGAGCAACATAAATGGACCCTAGCAGTATCTATCCATTAAATTCATTGCTGAATTGTGTCCAGTTGACAACGGAGGACAGGAAAACAAAAATTCTAGTCAGCAGCTGCCTCTAGAGGGTCCAAGGTCAAATATAAATGAGAAAGTTAAAGACAAAGTCCTGGAGACCTAAACAAACTGGCTGCCCCCCACTTCAGGGGCACTCTACAAGAAATACCATAGTCAAGGTACCTTTACATAAATTCTGCAAGCGAGAAGACCATAACTAATGCTGACAAACTCTCAAAAGTTTTTGGGTTTCTATCCAATGTCAGATAATCAGGAAGTGAAAATCCCCTGACCCTTTGACCTTGTATTTAGTGATATCACAGGTCATGACCTCTGGTTGTTCCACATAGCAACGTGGCTAGCAACTGTATACAAGCAAAGTACAAAATGGCATTGCACTTTATGATTGCCTTTAGCACATCATAACCTTAAATATAAATTCTCCATATTCCAAAACCACCAAAGAGACACAAACAACATGAAATAAACACTAAATAAAACCATAAAATATTCGAGGAAAAAACAGGATGTTTTTGAAGCATGATGACACAAACTACACATTGTACTCCACGGTCTCAACAGCATGTTAAAGACTTTAAATATAATGTCACTTGACTTTCATTCAGTCATTTTTTTACAGAGTAATCAAAGTGTATGCTTTTTAATCATTTTGTCAGTATTAAACCTTAAACTCACTTTCTCAGACTCGCATTAATATAAGAAACATATGTTGTGTTGATCACAAACACAGTGCGATTTATGTTTTTACTACTTAAAAGATTTCACACCTTGTAGCTATATTTTTTATCTAAATTATAATTCCTTATGCAGAAAATATTACTCTGTGTATTTTAAATATCTAATAAAAATTTAACTAAGACACAAATCATTTATACAGTTACAGCTATTTGTTATTTTATGCCATGCCTTAAATGATAGCTAACAGTTTAGGACCCATGCCCATTTCCAGACCCACTTGCTTTAATATTTGAATTAAACCTTAATTACATATTAACTTTTATTAGAAAAGACATTTACCTTGTTTGTGTACATTTGGACATATTAATAAAACACCTTATTTTGATATGTTGCATACTTTTAAAAATAATCTATATTAAAAAAAAAATATGAATTCTTTATATAATTATTTGGTCAGACCTACATTGAAATTTGCAGTTGCATTTCTTTTTAAAACATTACTGTTTTGCCTAATTGAAAATGTTTTTGGTTTTTCTATAGCACTCTTTAGTCTCTTCTATACAGTATTTGGTTAACGTCTGTGCTATTTGATCTGTTTGTATGACCAATGTTCACAGAACCAATTAATTTGTATTAATCCTCAAAGGCTTCATATCTGTTTCTCAAGGAGCCACTCGGTATCTTGTTGATTTGCTTCAATAGTTGTCTGTGGCCTAGCATACCTAATTTTACATAGTCTGCAAATGTGTATAATCTGCATTCTCTGTTGTTATTTAAATAATTTATAAAGAAGAGAAAATACAATACCCCTAGGACTGATCCCTTTGCTAATTCTTTAGTTAAAACTTCCTATTTTGCAACTTGACCTTTAATTATTGGGCTCAGCTTTGCATGTTGTTACTGGTTGCTGCTGCATTATTTTTGCTTTCTGTTAAAATTCATTAATTCAGTACCATTTCTTTATAATGTATTTTAAAATCCCACTGAATTCTTTTCTCATAATGTATTATATGCAGTTGAAAGTATGCAGAATTGGAATCCGATATTATGAACAAGAAGGTAGTCTACTAACTACAAAATGTTTCTTTTCTCTACTCAATGGAAAGAGTCATTGTCAACAGACATTACTGTCTAAAGTCCTAACAGAATATTGCATACTTTCTTCCCAGGCAGTGTGTGCTATGGTCATTTAGGCAACATGTATTATGATCGTGGATGATAAAACAAGGTGAGGTGAAAGCCAAAGACTGGGTAAGCAAAAACAGAAATTAATGGGGCTATCAGAAACTAAAAAAATACTAATTGGGGGAGAATACACCAAATAATCAAAAGCAAAAAAGTGGAAAACATAATAGACAGAAAGGAAGAGGTTCCCATTCATAGTTATCAAGAAATTACCCTTCAACTTCCTCTATTCTAAGAACAGCAGGACAGAGTAGCAAATAGGTCTAAGACAGACAGGATATCAGAAATACTGGAAAGTCAGCAAGACGGTCTAATGGGAAAACTAAAGTGTTAGGCAAAAAAAGTTCAAGAGTTCAAAAAAAAGCTCAAAAGTTCAAGTTCAAATGAAGTAAAAAACCTTGCACTGGTAATCAACCAAAAGAATAGACTTACTGTATGTGTGCTCAAGAAACCAACTGCAAAATGTCTGGTTCTTCCATTCTGAAGTCATTATCAGCAGTAGTTTTCCTAATTATCTGTCCTCTTTCTACAACAGTAAAAGTCTGGCTTTAACTTCTGATCTTTAGCAGAACCCCTATATTGTGATTTACGATTAATGATTTCTTTTCTGGAGTCTTTCGAGATGTCATTTATAACTTCTCCAGGTTTTTTTATCCTGTAGAATTTATTTACCATGTACTTTTACACCTGTTTGATTAAAAGTTTATTTTTGATTTTAACTTTATTGTGACATCATTTGATTTTTGCCTAGCCATATTCTGAGTTCACCGCTTGACTACTATGGCAATTCTCCCATGAGCCTCTGGAAGACCTCATAATGTGTGAATCTATTTAATTGCTTCATACAAACTTGCTTTATCCAAAATTGAATAATCTAAGCCTTTTCTTGTGCTGTTACTTTTGTTTCTGGCTTTGATCCTCTGCATTGTTTTTCTGAACTTTGATTTTTGGCTGGTAATTGGGCTTGTTGAATGATCAGCTTTACTATTTGGTATTTTGGACTGGGTTTGTTATTTGAACACCTGTCTATCTCCTGGGGCCTCATGTATAAATCATGCGTACGCACAAAAATGTTCTGTACTCCCGTTTCCACACTCAAACCGAGATATATAAAACCTAAAATTGGCATAAAGCCACACACATTTTCACACTAGCTCAAACCCTGGCATATGCAAGTTCTCCGCTCGGTTTTGCAATCTGGTGGCACCCAGCGTCAAAGCAGTGCTTTTGTTCCAGTGTGGTTTCCCTTTCTTTTTTAGATCCACATCCCTGATCATATACACTGAAATTAACCACATATTGTTTATTAGTTTAAGGCATCTGATTGTAATTAACCTGTAACAATATAATGGTCCATGGAATGGCCAAACTATTCCAAATACCATAGCTGCTTTAACGTTGTTACTCTCACTGCACCTTCTTCTTTTTTCAGCTGCTCCCATTAGGGGATGCCAAAGGGGATCATATTTTTCCATATTACTCTCACTGCACCACTCGGAGAATTTATATCACTGTATGTGAAAGTGGAATCACAGCTCTGTTACAGCAGCTGATTGGAAAGAGAATTATTGGTATACGGCAACAAGCACACACTGCCTCAGTCATGCTCCCTATTTGAACTGCTCTCATACGGCAAACACTTCAGAGCCTTTCGTGTACTGACCTTGCGGTTCATAATCATTTTCATCCCAAGAACTATAAACGCAATCAATCAGTCCATCAAGTGCTCCTTGTAGAACTCTTTGTACTTATAAGTACAATTACCTCACTATAAACTTGCGATAGTTATAATATTGCACAACCTGAGCCACTTTATAAAGCGCATATTTATATGATGACAATATCACTTTTAAGATGAAATGCTAAATATGTTTATTGCACTATACAGATAAAATGTTAACATAATTTAAATAATCTATATTTTTATTAATTAAACATGTGAGGACACGGTGTCGCAGCAATAGCAAGGAGCTGGTGCCCCGTTCAGGGATTGTTCCTGCCTCACGCTATATTCTTGCTGTGGCTGGTGCGACACTGGAACAATAAATGGATAGAATAATTAAACATGTACTACGAAGATATTTCAATGTTCCTTAAAAGTTTTGAAGAATCAGAATTCTAAGCTTACAGATGGCTTAACATCTATTACTGAGCTGATTGTGTGGTAATTGGGTACTTGGAGAAAGAAAAGGAAGGACGGGAATTGGGGGTTAGTATGTTTGAAAGAGAGTGTACTGCTGCAATTAATTATTTCAGGTCGCACACAGCATCTTGCGTGAGGCATGAACAATATCTGGATGGGGCACCAGTTCGTCACTATTACTGCGCCACCATGTTCCCATGTTAAATACATGCTTTAATTGATATGATATGAATACTGAAATGATATCACATCTCAGTATTTAAATTATTCAGAGAACTGTAATATCATGAATGTAATGGAGTCTGTGTCCTGTCAGAGGAAGAGAAAGCCCATTTAAGAAGCACGTAGTGATTCACACACATAGAGCAAATAGAAGAACACATACAAAACAAAGCATTTAATGTGCTACTTTAGTTACGATGGGATTTGAGAAACTAGTAAATTAAGCGATTTTATGATGAAGTTTATGATGTTCTACTTTAATGACAAAATAAACTATGTGGTTAAAGTGGAAATTTCAAGATTAAAGTTGACATTTTGTGCTTTTTTCCCCACTGTGTGCCTATTTTTTTTTCTCTGTACCCTAATAAGCATTCATATGACACTCAGATGGTGGGCTACGCACTTGGTATTTGCTGAAATTCTTCTGTTTTCCCTTGTGCTTTTGCCATTGCCTTTTCAAAGAACGCTGAGCTTAAGGGCTATTTATATTGATTTGCATATTCAAAGAGGTGTAATTCTGGGAGAAGTTGGGGAGAGGTAGCAGGCACGTGCGTTACATTTCACACCGGGATTTATGTAACGGAAGAACGTGGAAGTTGGCGAACGCACAGATTTATGCATCTGGATTTTTTTGTGCGTACTAACATTTCCGCTTTTGTCCGTACACCATGTTTTAGTGTGAATTCTACGCATGACATTATGCATGAGGCCCCTGGTCCTTTCCATACTATACCCACTGAGACAGAAGCAATGGGTGAGAAGCAAGAGTAGATGAACTTTGACAAAATCAGCACCACTATCACAGCAGACAGATGCTGACAAGCTTAAACCCAGAGATAGGTTTATCCATCTATAAGTCCATAACTCTTTCAAAAATATATAAAATGCAGTCCTGAATAATGTGTACTTGGGTAATTATTTAGATAAGAATTATGGTTATTGCCCAACAGGGGTAGGAAACTTTCAAAAACTATGGCCAAAAAGACTCAAATAATTAAAGTTACTTTATTAAACAAATTAATAATATCAAAACAAAGCTCAGAATTATGTTTCTGTATCCACAATTAATTAACAAAGCAAAAAACTCACAATTCAAAAAAGTCAAAGATTTAAAAAAGCCAAAAACTCCTAAACAAAATGGCCAAAAGAATACAATACTTTAAGTAAATATTGGATTTTTTGTCTATATTCTCCTGAAATCAGTCTTTATTTACGTCACATTTTATTTGTTCCTATTATGTACAATATTATTTGAGTTAACATTGCCCTTTCCTGTTATAGCATTCCCACAAACCATGCATCAATTACTAGTCTTGTACTTAATATCTTATTAAGAGAAAGGGACATTGGAAACTCCTGTGTCTGAATTTTGTATTAGTATAAAATATAGTCTTTGCCAACAATTAATTATAACCTATAAATTTCAGGTTGCATGATTCATCAGAAATTGCAGGTTTTCTGGTTTCTGGGTAAAGGGTCAAACTTTTTTTTTTAATTTAATTGATTATCATTTAAAGGTGCAACAGGTATACTGGTATGGAAGTTTGTAGGTCTGATACTGTATATACGATACCATATCGTCTATCATATAGTGATATTTTCTGTTTAAGTCCGTCCTTTACTCTCTGATACATTTTGAAAGTGAATGGCCAATGGTGATTGCAAAAAGCAATGGTGAAAGGGGGGATCCTTGTCAACTACTACATTCTAGTCTGAAGTAATTTAAAATTATGTTGTTAATACAAAGAGTGGCTTCTGGACTGGTCTATAGTAGTTTGATCCTTGCACATATATTTGGTCCATACCCAAATTTGTACAAAGTGGTGAATACGTAGTCACAATTCTGTCAAATGCTTTTTCTGTGTTCAAAGATAATAAGGTGTGTTACATATTAAAGGTGAGTACAGTATATTATATTAAACAAACGTTGAAGAAGCTAAGTGTCAGCCTTTAATAAATCTAGTTTGGTCTTGAGATATTACAGAAGGAGGCACTTTCTCATTCCTTCTAAGTAGAACTTTGGAGAGTAGCGTAACACTTAAACTGCTGGAACCGGCTATAGTCGGTTCCCAATGCAATTTGCCAGTACGGTGGAGCTGAGTATATTCAGCAACGTACATTCGTTGAATGCGGCAACCGGTTAAAGTCAGTTCACAGTGCAATTTGCCAACATGCCGGAGCCAAGTATATTCAGCGACATACATTCATTGAACACCACAACCGGCTATGGTCGTTTTCCAGTGCAATTTGCCAGCACGCAGGAGCTGAATATATTCGGCGATGTATATTCATTGAACTGCGGTGGGTTGGCACCCTGCCCGGGATTGGTTCCTGCCTTGTGCCCTGTGTTGGCTGGGATTGGCTCCAGCAGACCCCCGTGACCCTGTGTTCGGATTCAGCGGGATGGCAAATGGATGGATGGATGGATATTCATTGAACACCGCAACTGGCTATAGTCACTTCCCAGTGCAGTTTTGCCAGCACGCCAGTGCTGATCAGTCAGTGCCGTACATTTATTGTGCAGCCAGATAATGACCACTGCTGCCCCCTGCAGCATCACTGTCCCTGGGATTCAGCTGCTGCACTAGACTAGCCTGCAAGCATCAGTGTTTACCTCTGTGTTCTGAATTTCATCAATGGCGTCAGTTACACCTTGCACATATTGTTCCAGTAGTTTTTATAGTTCATTGGCAGTGCGTAAAATGATCAGTGTTGCAGTAATTGTGATGTTCTTTGAATGAAAAAAATGTGTTCTATTAAAATTTCACTTTTTCTTGGTGAATTGTGACATTTACTTAAAAAGTACAGCAAAAAAGTGCACCCAAATATGTGGCAGTTTAAAGGTTAACATTATTATTTAGAAGTGAAATTGGGCTGTATTATGCACATTGTAATAAGTCCTTTTTCTTTGGAAAGATGGTAATTCATGCTTAGTGAAAAGTTTGAGATTGAATTTTGTTGTTTCTAGCTCCTATAAATGTTGCTAATAGTAGTGGAGCTAACTCATTTGATTTTTTTATAAAATTCCACTGGGCAGCAATCAGGGCCTGCTGCTTTCCCACATTTATAGTTTATAGTGTATAGTAATTCTCAGTTCATAATAATGATGTCACGATTTAAAGATGAGCTGCTCCGTTTCTTTAATTGTCAAAGGGTTAAATTCTGATTGCAAAATCTGTCTTCTCCTATAAAGTCCCTCATTTGGGGACCTGACATATTCTAGATCTATTCTGGTAATTTCATTGATTAGCCCTGACATCTTGGTTTCCCATTTATTTTTGTTGGAAAGATATGAAATAACCTGTTCTCTTAAAAAAGCCTTCAGAGTTTCCCATAGTATTCCTGCAGAGACCTCTGAAGATTTGTCTCTAAAAAATAATCAATTTGCTCAGAGATTAATTCTGTACAGTTGTCATCAGCTAATGGCAGGGGGTTAAGCGGTAAGATTTGATGACATAAATTATTATCTATAGGGAAATAATCAATTCTTGAGTATCTGTGATATACTGGTGAGAAGAAGGAATATGTTCTTGAGTTTGATTTTGAAAATCTCCATTGGTCTGATAAGTTATAATCCATTACAAACTGTGTGATTATTTTTGCAATATTAGATGTTATTGTCACCGTAGTTGAAGACCCATCCTTGTCTGGATTTAAAACAAAATCTCCGGCCATTATAATTTCATGAGATTGTTTTGTATATTAAGATTCTCACAGAGCCTGAAGAAGTTAAGCACACATTTACGACTCATATTGAGACAGTTGAACAATTGACATCCACTGCTTTAAAAAAAGCAACTGCTGTAGAATCCGAATGCAAAGTGCTTAGTCATAAACTAGCTGAACCGGAAAATAGGTATAGATGGAACATCAGAATCAAAGGTCTCCTTAAAAACCATTAAAGTCCAAACCCACTGAAATTCATAACTGAACTCTTCTCTAAAAGTATTGGAAAGAACTTAAAATTAGACACCGAAATCTCAGCAGTTTACCGCAAACATGGATCAAAAGCCTCAAAACCAACAAGCCTTATTGTCCATTTTGACAAACTACAGGTTAAAGAAAATTTCTGTAGATTCTCAGAAAGAGCCACATTCTACAGTGCTTGCACAATGCTGAAATCAGATACAACCCCTTTTTTCCTGATAAACCAAAAGTAAGTTTTGTTGACCAATTCTGTATCTTTAGTTCTCCTAAAGAAGCAGAAAAAGAGCTAGAAAGACTGATCCCGACATCTTTTTAAAGCGTGAACATGAGTCATATTGTGTCCTGGTAATGCAAAGAAGATTCTGGTTGCAACTTGATCTATTTATAATGCAACGTTTGCCATAACTATACATTTTCTTTCCTTATTGGCCACTTTTTGTTTTTGTTTTCTTTTTCTCTTTATTTACAATACTGAAATCTCTTCTATGAAATATATGTATATTTTGGTAACCACTAAGAAAGTAGTATTGACAGATATAGTTGTTGATCACAGTTATTACTTATTTTTGGCTGCTGTCTTTATCCAAAGAGAGTTACAACATTTGAGATACAATTGGTTATGCTTAGTTTGGTTTTCTAATTGGAGCACAAGCAAGTGAAGTGACTTGAAGATGGTTACATAGTGTCACTAGCAGGATTTGAATCCACATCCTCAGGGTTTGAAGTCCATAGTCCAAAGCCTTAACCACTGTACAGCTTAATTATTGCATAAACATGGAATAAATGAACTAGATGACCATAGAAATGTAAAATCAGTCTTTCAGTGTGGTTGTGTTTCTTATCCATATCATGGTTGTAACTTTTCCCTCATCAAGTTTTTAACTTTTCTGTAGTAACCCATATATTCTGAATATATTTCAGGCTTAGTTGATTTTTCCACTTTTGGTTTTTCCCTGATCGTAATATCAAAGACAGTATTAAATTATTTGAAGTACAATCAGAAACAAAAAAAGAATTTTAATAATGTATGACAGAAGTAGCAACTGTGATAATGTGAACAGCTGAAAAGGAGATTTATGTTTATATATCAAAGAACAGTTAAGTGTATCTGACATGAATTAAGCACACATAAACATATGTGAAAAATAACTGTAGACGTGTAGTCAAAAGTTAGTTCATTTAAGTCATTTATCTAGCCAGATAAAATCCTTTAATAGGAGTATGTAGGATGTTGTTAAATAGCAGACCTGAAAGCAAAAATATTTAGGAGAAAAACATGTTAAATAGCCATATAGATTTTTGAAATAACATGGAGGTAAAAGCATTTGATGTTAGAATCCCCAAAACACCACCTTGTGTGCTTACCTGATAAAGCTTGCGTACAACTCCTGTTACTGGTCTTACTGAGCAGACAATTAAAGAGAATTCTTTAATGCTGTTTAAAGTAAATGTACAAAAGACACTGACATACAACGTTTTCTGTTGATAACCTCCAATGCATAAAACTAAAATGTCACAAGGACGGTTCGTAGTTATCTGAAAAGTTTGTTTTGGTTTCAAAGCTCATTTTACAGGACAAAGTGGCCAACATTACATTGACATGACAGTGTTTTACCCTTTGCCATCTTGAAAACCAAGCAGATAACAAATTAAAGGCAGGCAGAAAAAAATAATTAATTAAAATAAGACACCAAACCGAGTATGAAAAACAAGTTTGTCTAAATGGTGAACCTGATCTACAATTTTTATTTTCACCAAATAACCGAAATATTAACAATAGATATTACTTTTTATACTGTACAATGATCTCTTAGAATGGCCTGATGGAGGTGTTTTATTAATAAATTATGCAGTTGCAGTTACATTTTAGACTGTGCACAATATATATGAAAACCAATGCATGAAGCAGGCTGCTAACTGTACGAAGAAGAAGAAAGTAAAGTTCAGACGAAATCAGAAGATTATCAAATTACACTTGACAGGGGAACTTTTCTGTTACTTTTTCTTGAAATGTGCCATACATATATTTTTTTTCACCAGTAAATCACAAGGGCATTGTTGAAATTGGATAAACAGTCAATAAATAAATAAATAAATAAATACAGATTTTGAGAGATCAGTGATGCAGTGATGCAGTGCTTAGCAGTATAGACAGTTAGGTGGAACACTTGAGGTGCTGAATAATAAATCGGAAAGATTAGTAATTGTATACATCTGCTTCTAGCCTGAGACAAAGGAACTCATGTCAGAGCTTTGTAAAACTGATAAACATCATTTTTTATTAGAAAGGATTATCGAATTGTGTCTAGTAGGACTACTGAATGTGTTTCACACAGATTCTTAATTAATCCAGTGTTTATGAGGTTGCGGAGTATGCAGCATCAGATGTAAGGCACGAACCAAACTAAGATGAGACACTAGTCAGTGGTATAAAAGTAAACAGTGTATGTCACATTTAAGTGAAAAAGAATATTATTTTGTGCATTTCCTGAACTTGGTAAAATTATTACTGGAACATGAAGCAGCAGAGCCTATACTAATAGCAATAGGCACAAAGTAGGAAAAAAAATGGGATTACAGTCAATTCAAGGTACATTCTTGCCCAAATCCACCTAATTTGAATTCCTTAATTAAACTCTCTTGAATGTTGAAAGAAACCAAAGTGCCTAGGGAAAGACCAGGGAGATAATGGGACAGAACATATATAACCCACACATACAGTGACCAGGCTGGGAATCAAACCCATGTTCTAGGAATGGTAAGGCAGCTATGCTAAGCTAAGCATAACGCAAATATAATTTTTTGAAATCTGTTAACGCATTTATATAAAGGCAAAATTAAGAATAAAACACTAAAAATGAATCCATCTGAATTTCTATTAAAATGATTTTTTTTGCCAGACTTTGCTAACTCTTGATTAAAATGTTGACTTCTTACTCAGAATTAACCTGATTAATGTAATTGAATGTAAAAGCCCATAGCTCAGCACTTCACATGATCAGGGGAGATGGATTAAGAGAGAAGGCTTTCAAATTGAATACAGTTCTCTCTCTTCAGCTGTTAATTGCGCCGTTTACCACTACCTGAGTCACTGACCACCGCTATTTAGTCTAACTAATGATGATGCACAGACTGGGTCTTCCAGAGATAATTAAAAAACATTCACCCTCCTTTTTTTCATTAAGTGAACTGACGGACATGCACAATCTAAAAATATTGAGCTCTCTTTACAAGTGATGTCTGTTCAATGGACAGTTATTGGAAGAAAACTTTGTTGCTGCATTTGTGATTCTATACTTAATTTTGATGGCTCAGTCTGGAGACAGGGAGTACATGAATTAAGCATTGATGAACTTTTTATGTTAGAATGCATCTGCTTTCTGTGTTTATTACTATGTGTCCTTTTTTCCACATGAGTGTTTTGTCACTACTTTGACTGATTACTCAGAAAATAGTCTGCCAAGCTTTTTCTTTTGTAGAAACTTTTATTAAGTAAGATTTGTATAGCTTTCAACGGTGTACATTAACAGTCAAATTACATTACCATTCACTTTAAAATTAAAATCAGAAAAATAGACTGTTCCTTATTCCTTTGGTTTACTTTCTTACATAATGGATCAGATTGGACTTGAAAACAGATGCAAAGAAAGAAATGATTGTCCCTATTCTACAGTGGCCAACTGGCACACTATCAGTGCTGGGTTCTACCATGTGCCTCTTGTTGCTCACCAAAGGTCCAGCTCCAAATGAGCCTGACCACGGCCAAGTTTTTTTTAAGAAGTTGGTAAATGGAGTAACATTAGTATATCATAGGTATAATAATAACAAATGCAATTGTACCAACTTAGACATTCTTTGGTGTACGGGAAGTTTTTAAACTTACTTAATCAAATGTTGTGGTTGCAGAAACGACCACTGGAAAGTATGAAAGTCCGCTGCAGAGCACACTTATACAAACCAACTGAGCCAACTTCAAAACCAATTATCCTATCTTGTACATATTGGACATATTAAAGAAAAACCACAGTATGCTGGGGGAAGTAACGTGCAAACATGGACAAAATGTGAGAGGCCCTCACATATTATTATAAGGAAATCATGTTCAGGATTAAAACCCCCTCTTCTCTAGCTATAATGTTCTACAACCCTTTCTGGCCTTGAAGAATGTTCTGTTAATGTCTTGCTAGTTCTAGATTAATATATTGGCAAATAAATCATACTTTTTCACATTTTGGTACTATTTTATCTCAGGACAACAGTATCTTAGCTTAATATTAGGACATGACTAAAGTCCATTCAGTCATCCATCCTTTACTAAAAGCCATTATTGTTTTGGGTTCTATAGGGTTACAAATGGGGTACCCAGTGCTATCCGGGGTGGATTACAATGCAGGTGTGGTCACTAAATAAGTTCCTCAGAAGAAAAACTTTTGGCCCAGACAAGCAGAAATTCAGCTTTACATATTAGATTATTATCACATGGAGAGGGCAGAGTGAAATTTTTACTTGCTTATGCTAATCAGCACACAACACACTGCCACTCTTTGGTGTATGTGATCCAGATTTAACTCTATGTGAACTCAAAGGGTTGTGGGGCGTTGGAGCCTTACCTGCCAGTTATAGGTACAAACAGGGACTGACCCTAGAAGGGATGATAGTCTATTATAGATGTAGCATGTATTATACCTTTATTTTTTTAACTATTAAGCATCATGGGGCTCTGGGAAAAAATGTTTGTCTATGATAGTTAGATGATGACTGCAGTGGGTTGGCACC
Organism: Erpetoichthys calabaricus; assembly: GCF_900747795.2. Lineage (NCBI taxonomy): Eukaryota > Metazoa > Chordata > Cladistia > Polypteriformes > Polypteridae > Erpetoichthys > Erpetoichthys calabaricus. The sequence continues at coordinate 267,726,374 of NC_041395.2, read as the reverse complement.
CTGCCCAGGATTGGTTCCTGCCTTGTGCCCTGTGTTGGCTGGGATTGGCTCCAGCAGACCCCCGTGACCCTGTAGTTAGGAATATAGCGGGTTGGAAAATGGATGGATAGTTAGATGGTGAATTCCAGAAAAATATTTGGTGAGCATGGTCATAGCATGTTCGCTAGGAAAATATGAATTTGCCAATCAGCAACACCAATAACTATTAACTGGTACATATTTCAATTGAGGTGTCTGGAGATATTCTAATGAGATGGCCAAATGGCCTCAAGTAGCTCCCCTCTAGTTTGCCACTTTGGTTCAGATGTCTCATATATAATTCTTTATATAACCAACAAATAATACAGTTTCGAACTCTCTATTTACTCTTAAAAGATTTAATTCTCTGTAACCTAAAGATATATTGAGGTAATACTACCCTCCACAAGTACAAACTCCAAATGCACAGAATTAACTGGGTAGCTGTGTGTTTCTCAACACCCTCTCATATTGATCTTGTACTTTCCAGTTTCTTGTTCTGTTCTGTTATTCTCTTTTCGGCAAAGACACTGATGACGTCTAGTGTACCTCAATCTGTCTTCTATGCGCTTGTCAGTCAATGGGAATGAAAGTTGTTTGCCCTGCTCCCCCCATCCGCCTTTCATTTGCAAGAAGTCAGGAAGTGAACATGGTGGCTTCCTTTGGTTGAACTTGACCAGTCTTTTCCAGCCACTCATTGACCAGTTGTCAGAAATTTCACTGGGTAAATGTATTTTAGTACTGTTTTGGAGTTTTTCTTCTATCTTTTATTACTGAAAAAATACATTTTATTCATTGTTTGGTTTTAAACTATCTTGATGAAATCATGCTCTGTTCAAACATTGTGTATTGCATCTAAGGATGCCTCCTCGTAGTTGGTAATGTATCAGACGTGGCAGGACTGCAGCACAGATGTTGTCTTTATCTAAGAAAATAAAGGAACGACTTTCCTCAAAAATAATGATTTTTTTTTAATTACAGGTTTCCAACTTGCTATTCAAAAGTATGAAAATAAAGACTTACTGTATAATGATATCTTGCTAGTATGATTAATTTTTGCATGTTCCTAGACTACAGCTTCAAAATAACTAGCGATTTCATCTTTTTTACTTGAAAAGACACTGTTGTTAGTCACACCAGGGGCTTGGATTCTGAAGTAGATAATGGTACCCTGGTTTTTGAGTGAGGTTCTCCTGATTTTTATTTGAATCTTCTTGTAGGTCAGTTTTACAACTTTATTTATCTTTCTTCAACTCTTGGACTTTGTTGCAAATTGTAATCCTTCCCCTGGAACAGTGCAGCTAAAAATATAGAGCTAAGCATCTCTAATGGCTGTTCACCACACTAAGATCATGTGTTTTAGTATTCAGCTCTTGATTTTGTTTGATTGTTTTCAAGGTGCGTCTCCTGTACTTTGATAGATTATCACCAGGATTTATAGATTCATCCCATATCCTAAAGAATTACCTGTTAATGCTATTTTGGCCAGAACTGAGTATGTTGTTATGCATGTTGTCCTGTCAAAGTCTGATTCTGTGCTACAGAAAGCAGGTGCAGAAAAAGATGAAGAGACGGTCAAGAAAGAAACATAGTTTTTTAATTGTATGACTGTAATTCCATAGAATAAGAAAAACATTTTTTGTTACTGTGACTATAGCTTGTAACAAATGAGCACTATCACTTGGTAATTGGTAATTTTTCAAAATTTTCTCTTGTATGTATATTTTATATTATCATTATTTTATTTAATTTTTTGGGTACAGTGCCGGGCTTTTTGACAGAGAAGGCCAATTGACTTCTAAACTCTTTCATGGATAGAAAACACATTTTTCCAGTCATCTTTTGCATTTTTGCATTTATTAATCAGTGTCTCTTCATTTATATGATACGAGATAAGAGCAGACTGATAATGTTAGCTATTATACTAATTATATTATTATTTAAAATTAACCTAAAGGTTTAAAATGAGTTAAAAAATGTAGAAAAAAATCCCGTGATGGTGGCACTGTGGCTAGTACTACTGCATCAGACCTCCAGAATGGTTTGGGCATTATGTGCTGTTTGTACCCTCTCCCTATATCCACAAAAGCCTTTCTCCATGTTCTCTTACCACTCCACCCATACACCCCGCTCTAAATTACCCTTCTCTAAATGTGGACCTGCAATGAATTGATGTCTCCTATTGGGCTGGTTCTTTCCTTGCTCTCTTACTCTGCAGCTGGGATCAACTCCACCTTTCTGCAACTAAGAATATATATATACACACACACAATGGTGTACTCAAGGATCAGGTTTTGGAAGATCACTATATACTTGCTCATGCTATTTTTTTTTAACTTCTATTGAATTTATTTAAAGCATGTAACATTCCATACAGTCAAGTCAAACTTAACAAAACTAAATTCAGTTCAACCCCCACCCATGAAAAAGAGAGAAAGGCCAACAGCCAGAGTAAAACTTTTGAGAGTAGTAAAGAGGAAAATGAGTCTTTCTTCCCAAAATAAGTGCTTAATCTAAAATGTTATTGATTAGATCCTGTCATGTTTTAAAAACGTTTTGAACAGATCCTCTAATAAAGAATTTGATTTTTTCCAATTTCAAATAGTATCTAACATCAGTTTCCCACTGAATTAACAGAGGTGAGCTAGGATTCCATTTGAGCAAGATACTGTACTGTAGTGAAGTAATGACAATTACAGTTTGTTTGTCCTTCTCCACTTTAAGCCCATCTGGGAGTACACCAAACACAGCCATTAATGGATTAGGAGTGATTGTGATACCAAGACTGTCTGATAGGTATTTAAAAATTTTTGTCCATAATGATGTTAATATGATACACACCAAAAGCATGTGGCCTAGTGAAGCTGGAACTTGATTGCAATGTTTGGAAGTTGGATCTTGCCCTGGAAACATTTTGGACAATTTTAAACAAGATAAATGTGCTTGATAAAAAAATTTTAAGTTGAATAATTGAATGCTTTGTGCATATGGACCTAGAGTGAATTCTGTGCATGGCTGCCTTCCAGACCTTTTCTTAAATGTTGAGTTAGTGATCCTCTTCCCACTGTACTTAGGGATCTTTTAAAGGAAGGGACTTTAAAATTGTTTTATATATTATAGAAATGCTGTCTGAGTCTTCAAGACTAATCAGTATCTCTTCTGGAATAGAAAATAGGTGGGAGGTGAGGAAAATTGGGCAGATTTTGTGTAGCAAAGCTTTTAATTTGGAGATAGTGGCACAACTGTGTGGATGGGAAACTAAATTTACAGTGTAATGTTCATAGGTTGCAAATATATTATTTATATACAAATCTCAAAATGATTTAATCCCATACATTTTCCAAACATTAGAAACTGTGTAAGTTTGAGAGGGTGGAAAAAGGTGGTTATCATGTAGAGGTGCCTCAGATAAAGTAATATTCTCTAACTTGAAGTGCTTCCTACATTAGTTCCATATTCTGAGTGAATGAAAGACAATTGAGTTGTTATTAGATTGACAATACCTTGTATTTAGTGGTGTAAAAAGCAAGGAATATAAAGAAGTACTGCAGGATTTCATTTCTATTGCAGACCAAGCTTTTGTGTGTTCATTTTTTTGTGTCAGTGTCCAGGTTTTATAGCTTGTATGTTTGGTGCCCAGTAATAAAATTGAAAATTAGAGCCATGCCGCCTTCTGATTTAGGTTGTTGTAGGGTCGGCCCTTTGGATGCATGGATATTTCAAATCCCAAATAAATGAGGTTTTGATTGAATCTAATTTCTTAAAAAATGATTTGCTTATTTATATGGGGATGTTTTGAAATAGAAAGAGAAGCTTAGGGACGATATTCATCTTGACAATGTTAATTCTCCTTACTAAAGTAAGCTTAATTTTGTCCATGCAAACAGCAAACTTTTATTGAAAAAGATATATATTGTATATATAGATGTAAATTCAGATGTAAATCCCAGGAGATTTCCGGAGCTCTGAGGCAGCAATGTTAGATTGGATGTGTGTGTTTGGTTAATTGCCGCTGCAGAGGTCCGATATTGTCATTTGATTTACTACTGCCCAGTATTAGGCTGGTTTCTGCCGTATTGCCAATGTTACCAGGAAATACTGCACCTCTCCATTGCCCTGACTGAGCAGTTTTGGGATTGTGATACAAGGTATTAATGTATTAATTTCTGTGATCAAGTTTATTGGGAAAGGAGCTATATTGTAAATTGGCTGATTCAACCATCCACCCATCCATTAATTTTCTAAACCTAGTTTATCCTGAGCAGGGTTGTGGGGAAGTAAGACCCTTTCCAAGCACGCATAACATGAACAATTCCAGACAGGGCATCAGTTTATCTCTATATTACTACAAAGACACACTCAAACAGATTAGAGCCAATAAAACTTCACCAGTCCACCTAACCTGTATGTGTTTGGACTGTGGAAACCAGAGTACCTGGAGGAATTCTATGTAGAACCAGGATGTGAAACCCAGCCTCCTTGCTGCAAGGCACCAGAAATTTCACTGTTCACCATCTCATCTGCTAGGCTGATTCAGTGTTTAATATTATTAATACAGTTTCAAAAACTAAATGCAAGTGTAATTTACTAATTGTTAATTTTTTTATTACCTTCTTTACTTAAAAGGTTTTACTTTTTTTATTAAGGGCAGCAAAGTGGCTTGGTAGCTAGCAATGCTGCCACATGGACCTAGCGTTATGAGTTTAAATTAGACACTTGGTTACTGTCTCTGTGGACTTTATGCATTCTTTCTGTGTGGGTTCACAACAGCTACTGCAGTTTTCCTCCTACACCACAAAGACAGGCTAGGTTAATTGGTGACTGAAAATTATCCCTAGATGTAAAAATTAATACATTTTCCTTTTATACAGTATTTTGCAATCTATTTATATGTTTTGTTTAGCCACTATGGTCCACTCAATATTCCTGTAACTGTGCCACTGGTAAAAATGTGAAGAAAGAAACAACCATACATTGTAGGAAAATATATGTAAGAAATGCTAATGTAATAATTCACAATTATAATTTAAGACCCACTACACTGCAGCTGTTTCTTATGCTCTAGTGCCCAAATAGTCTGTTATGGCTTGAAAAGATTTTCTGTTTAGTATATTGGTGCCTAATCTCTTTAGAAGATGATATGTTGTTTTTGTCATTTAAATTTCACAAAATCTTTAAATGGTACTGATATGCGTTTTTAAATATTATGCATGAAATTTAATGGTTATTTTATGATTTTTGTTTTGTTTGCTGTAAAACATATTTCTAGGCAGATCCAATTTAATTAATGCATCATTTTTTTCATGTTCACAAAGCTTCCCTTTGGCCTCTGACCACCAAGACAGTAGAAATCTCCCCAATGTCCTTTTAATTTCTTAAAGGAATGTGTGACTTAACACACACAAATGTTGGAAGATATTGATGATGTAACACAAAAAATAATGATTATAAAACCTTTACCATTTGGATTTTTACTGACAGCTTTTTCACAATAACCCTGCCCTTAGTAGCAGAAGTTTACTGGCTGTGTCACAAAAATACATTTAAACATCATATTACCTGCTGCTTTCCTGGGGCCTCGTGTATAAATGGTGCGTACGCACAAAAATGTTGCATACGAACGTTTCCACATTCAAATCGAGATGTATAAAACCTAAACTTGGCGTAAAGTCACGTACATTTCCATGGTAGCTCATACCCTGCCGTATGCAAGTTCTCCGCTCTGTTTTGCAGACTGGCGGCACCCACCGTCAAAGCAGTGCTACTGTTCCAGTGTGGTTTCCCTTGCTTTTTTAGATCCACATCCCTGACGCGGCTTTATAAATACACTGAAATTAACCGCATATTGTTTATTAGTTTAATGCATCTGATTGTAATTAACCTGTAACAATATAATGGGCTACAGAATGGTCAAACTATTCTAAATACAATAGCAGCTTTAGCATTGTTACTCTCACTGCACCTTCTTCTTCTTCGTTCAGCTGCTCTCGTTAGGGGTTGTCACAGCGGATCATCTTTTTCCATATTACTCTCACTGCACCACTCGGAGTCTTTATATCACTGTATCTGAGTGTGGAATCACAGCTGTACAGCAGCTGATCGGAAAGAGAATTATCAGTATACAGCATCAAGCACACGCTGCCTCAGCCATGCTGTCTATTGAACTGCTCTCATACGGCAAACGCTTCAGAGCCTTTCCTAGCGGTTCAGAAACAGTTTCATCCCAAGAACTATAAATGCACTTAATCAGTTCATCAAGTGCTCCTTATAGAACTGTTTGTACTTATAAGTACAATTACCTCACTGTAAACTTGCGATGCAGTTATAATATTGCACAACCTGAGCCACTTTATAAAGCGCATATTTACATATGAAGATGATATCATTTTTAAGATGAAATGCAGCAAAATATGTTTATTATATTATACAGATAAAACTTTAACTTAATTTAAATAATCTATATTGTTAATAAATAAACATGTAAGGACACAGTGTCAAAGCGCTAGCAAGGAGCTGGTGCTCGTTTCATAAATTGTTCCTGCCTTGTGCTGTATTCTTGCTGGGAGTGGCACGACACTGGATGGATAGAATAATTTAACGTGTACTACGAAGATATTTCAATGTTCCTTAAAAGTTTTGAAGAATCTGCGTTCTAAGCTTACAGCTGGCTTAACGTCTATTACAGAGCTGATTATGTGGCGATTTGGGTATTTGGAGAAAGAAAAGTAAGGACAGGAATTGGGGGTTAGTACGTTTGAAAGAGACAGTACTGCTGCAATAAATTATTTCATTGAAGGTCGCCCACAGCGCAGCAAGAATCCTGCGTGAGGCATGAACAATCACTGCACCACCGTGTTCCCATGCTTTAACTCCTATCATCATGAAAATGATATCAAGTATACATCTCAGTATTTTAATTATTAAGAGAGCTGTAATAGCACGAATGTAATGGATTTTGTCTCCTGTCAGAGGAAGAGGAAGCCGGTTTAAGTAGCATGTAGTGATTCACACACATAGAGTACATAGAAGATCAAATACAAAACAAAGCATTTAACGTGTAATTCTGGGAGGAGACGGGGCGGGGCAGCAGGCAAGTGCACGTGCATTACTTTTCATGCTGACCGGGATTTATGTAGCGGAAGAACATGGAAGTTAGCGTTCGCACAGATTTATGCATCTGGATTTTTTTTAGCTTAAACACATTTCCGCTTATGTACATACGCTATGTTATAGTCTGAATTCTTCGCACTGCGTTGTACATGAGGCCCCTGGTCTTTAAACCCTGACCACAATATCTTCCAGCTAGTTGGGCCATTGTCCAAACAGCTTCTAGTTCTTAAGGTCCTATTTTGTTCACCCTCATTGATGTATTTTCATAGCCAAAATGAAATGTTTCTCTACAAGCCTTCACCTTGGAAAGCCACCGGGAGCAGGGCAGAGGGGTTAGGGGGGGCAACCCTAGTCCTACCCAAACTGTAGTGGGTGCAGTCCTTTGTTACATTCAGAATCTTATTATAATAGATAGATAGATAGATAGATAATTTTATTGATCACAAGGGGAATTGTATTGTTACAGCACCGTTCACAGATATACAATACACGAAAACTGCACAGAATAAACTTAAGTCTAAACAGTAAAATAACAGCCTATGTTAAATAAACTCTTCCTTTGATCAGATGACTCACCCCAGTCCCTTATATATGCAAATAAATATAAATATCACCTTCCCTATTCAGTGCTTTGTTAAAAGACAATTGCAAAAGCGAATTGAAAAACAGAATTTCAGTGAATGCGAAGTGGAGGCAAGAAAAAACACTATTTGTTGGCTTAAGCAGTGGTATAAACAACAAAAGGAAGTTGATCGAGTGATACAGAGTGGCAGAGAAACTCGAAAGTTCAAGTACAGAAAGTTGCACAGTGCCCAAAATAAAAAGAGAAGTGTTCAGATATCATAGTTGCTGTGAAAAGGCGAGTCGTAGCCCACTGTCTGAGTGCCATAGGGTACAGAGAAAAAAAAATAGGTACACAATGGGTAAAAAGGTCAAAATGTCCACTTTAATCTAATAGTTTATTTTGTCATTAAAGTAGAAAGTCGCAAACTTAATCTTATAATCAATGTTTAATTTACTAGAGTTTCTCAGATGCCATCGTAACTAAAGTAGCACATTAAATGCTTCGTATTGTATGTGTTCTATGTGCTCTGTGTGTGTGAATCACTATGTGCTTCTTAAACAGGCTTTCTCTTATGTGAACAGGACACAGAATACATTACATTTATGATATTACAGCTCTCTGAACTGCTTAAATACTAAGATGTATACTTGGTATCCAGGATTAAATGAATTAAAGCATATGTTAAACATGGGGGCACAGTGGCATGGTGGTAGCGGTGAGCTGGCGCCCCATCCAGAGATTGTTCCTGCTTCCCGCAAGATGCTTGCTGGGACATGTGTGACCCTCGATTAAATAATTTATTGCAGCAGTACTGTTTCAAATGTACCAACCCACAATTCTTGTCCTTCCTTTTCTTTCTCTACATCACCAATCGCCACACAATAAGCTCTGTAATAAATGGCAAATGAGCTATACGCTTAGAATGGCGATTCTTCAAAACATTTCAGGAACACTGAAATATCTTCGTAGTACATGTTTAATTATTTCATCCATCTATCCATCCACTCCCAGCAAGCATAGAGTGTGAGGCAGGACCAATCCCTGGACAGGACAGCAGCTCATTGCTACTGCTGCTGCAGCGTGCCCACACATTTAATTATTGACACTATACATTGTTTAAATTAAGTTAAAAATGTATCTGTATAATGTAATATGCATACTTTAATGTGTTTCATCTTAAAAATAATTTCAAGAGTTCCAAGAAGATCTTAAGAATTAGAAGCTGTTTGGAAATCTAAATCCACTTAGAAGCCAGTCGTCATCATCTATAAATATGAGGCGCTCTCTTCTATTGAATTGAATTGAATTCCTTTATTGTTATTGTATGGTACAATGAGATTCAATATGCAAATCCTCCATAAAGTTATTTTCCTATAAAATGATAAAATAACAAGAATAAAAATAATAATAATATGATAAAAAAGCAAAGAAAAATATGCAATATGAAAGTGTAAGTACAATATACATTTAGATATAGTGCAGATAGTGCAAATGATTCATAAAGTGACTCAGGTTGTGCAATATTACAACTGTAGCAAAAGTTTACAGTGAGGTAATTGTACAAGGTCCCTACAGGAAAGGCTCTGAAGAAGTTCAAATAGACTGTGCATGTGGCTGGGGCAATGTGTGCTAGAAGCTGTATCCTGATAGTCCTCTGTGCTCGTGACACAATCCGCCGTGGAGCTTTCCGATCAGCTTCTGTACAGCTGTGATTCCACACTCAGATACCGTGGGTTAGGCTACTCTGAGTGGTGCACTGTAAGTAAGAACGCTAAACCAGCTATGGTATTTGGAATAGTTTGGGCATTCTGTGGACAATTATATTGTTACAGGTTGATTACAATCAGATGCCTTAAATTTATAAATGACATGTGGTTAATTTCAGTGTATTTGATAAAGCCGCATCAGGGATGCGAATCTAAAAAAGAATGGGAAACCAAACAGGAACAGTAGCACTGCTTTGACATTGGGTGTTGCCAGTTTGAAAAACTTAGTGGAAACTTGTATATGCACAGGGTGAGGCTGGCATGAGAATGTGCTTGGCTTTACACCAAGTTTAGTTTTTATACATCTCGAAGTGAGCATGGAAATGGGCGTATGCAACATTTTTGTGCATACACACCATTTATACATGAGGCCGCAGAACTTCACACAATACTCCAGATGCAGTATTACTAGTGCATTATAGTTTGAGCATAATGGCCCTTGACTTAAATTCATCAGTTTTTATGATATAACCTAACATTTTATTTGCCTTTTTAATTATTTCTGTATATTGCTTAGTCAACAAAGATTTTGCATTAACATACACCCCTAAATCATTTTCAGAGGTTGCTTCCTGTAGTCTCCACTTTTTACACTTTATTTATTGCTTGCTGATAATTCTAAATTCTTAACTAATTATTATTTAATTAGTCTAAACCAGCAGACAATAACCAGTTAAACACAAATAGCAAGACAGTCTAAAGCTAACTACATAAGTGCTTGAATTTCAAGCAAGCAAAGCTTCAGCTCTAAACTACAGGTTGCCTGCTTGGAGTGACTGTTGGGCCAGCCTGTACTGTGTGAGTTAAGGTAGTCTGCCAACAAAAATCTCCATGTGTGGGAAATCCAATTTAAGACATATTTGTAAAACAATAAACTTAAATCCTAAGCAATCACCAGATACCCAAAGGCATTTCTCCCTATCACTCAGTTTTATCACACTGAAGAGATTATTCACTTTCCAGTGTGGCATTTTATTTTTCCCACATGACTCAGTGCTACATCTTCTGCAACCTTCTGCTTGGGATTTTCTCTGGGTACTCCATCTTTCCTCCCACATCCCAAAGTTATAATAATAATAACAATAATACATTTTCTTTACAGAGCATCTTACCCATGCTCATGGCTTATTCATGTGAGGGTGATTGGTAAGTTAAAATAAGCTCCAAGCAAGTTTTTTATGTGTGTGGATCCCTAGATGGCACCCCTTCCAGGGCTGTCTCCTGCCTTGTGCCCAATTCTGCTGGGATATGCTTTAGCCCTTCCAAGGCCCTGAGCTGGATTACACTGGTTTGAAAATGTTATTTTATTTGTATAGCTTTTTTCTGTATTTCATCCAACAAGTTGCACAGCAATACACAATGTGTCATGCAGTTAGTAATTCATTCCCCATCTGTGTATTTGTATTAGTATTTCACATTTCATCTGTGTATTTGTATCTTGTGGAAACTGAGAAACAAATTGGCTGTGCAGTGCCAGTGGGAAAAGGTAAACTGGCAGGGGTTGCCTTGAGCATTTCTATAAAAAAATCCTTTTTTTCTGGTGAGGCATCTTTCAGACATTGTCAAAGGTGGTTCTGGTCTGCAGAGCAGAAAATGGCGTAAGCAGACAATGAGAATGGAGACGAGGATGGAGACTGTTCATTTTTTGTTGGTCATGCATCCTTCAGCATGGGGGACTTCTAAGTGCATTGAAGCTTGAATTGGACATTTCCAAGCTAAGGAATCAAGCAGTAAAATAAATAAATAAATGAACAGAAAACAATTGAATTGTATAGTCACTGTGCATTGGGTTTCTGTATTGGCCACCCAGCAGAATTATGCTGGAGTGTGTCCTAACTCTGAACCGAGATGATAAACTGTGCCTGATGCTACTGTATAATCATTTGACTAGAGCTCAGTATTTTTATTCTCTCTTAATGTGTTTTAATACAGTATGTACAATATTCTGAGAAACTGTTTTCTCCTTCTTATTTTATGTATTTATTAAATAGTTCCATTCTGAGTTTTCATAAATCTTCAAATAACATGTAATATCAGAAAAAGAGGCCAGTATAAGCACAAAACTTTTATATTTATTTAATAAAGAAATCTGTGCAATAACAAATGCCCCCTCTGAAAACGTTATTGCCGTACTTGGAATTGTAACTCAAACTTTTTGTTGACAAAACTACAACCCCACAGTGAAGTAAAAACATCTCAAAGGAGTTGGGGTCTGGAATTGAATAGTCTATTCAGGTTCTTTAACCATCCTAATACAGACCTGCTTATGTGTTTCAAATTATTATCTTGCTGCATGATCAGCTCCTGCTGTATCTCCAGCTCACAGACAGATGGCCTGACATTCTCTGGAAGACTTCTTTGATACACAGCAATGTGATGGATCCTTCGGTGATCCTGATACAGACATTACAATCATCTAACCATAAGAAGTAGGTTCTTAACATGTAATGCACTGTTAGCTTTTGTTTAAACATGAAGGGGACCATGTTAAAGAAAATTTCACACTTTTTAATCATCTGTTCATGTAACACTTTAGCAGGACTCTAGGGGTAATTTTTTTTAATTTTGAGGTACTGTAAGTACTTTTTTTTATGTTTGAATAGTCATTTCTGTCTTGGTGCCCTGTTATGAATAATGGTTTTGTCCAGCGTATTTTACCTGGTGGAGTTGTGACAATTGTTCTTAACCAAGTTGAGGAGGGCTGTAGATCCTTAGAGGATATTCTAGGGCTTATATATGTTGCAATGTGACACATTTTGGTAAGATAATCATTTCTTATTAGAGTGATTACTGTTTCTGTGGTCAGTTTTTTATTAATGAGACAATAATTCCAAATAAACACAATGGTGACTGTTATAACATTGAAATAGTAAATCTTTTGGGAGAGAAAAGAGATAACATATTGATGAAAGTATAAATGCCAAATTAAGTCAAAAGAGTCCTTCCAGTGCTAAAATATAAATCACCCCAAGCCACCCTAATATTCAGTAATAACAACAAAGTAATAAATACGCATAAACCCCACTCTGAGTCTTTTATATAATAAGCCATAAACAGTCATAGGCAAACTAACAGAGAACAAACAACCAAACAAACTGACAGATAAATAAATAAGAAAAAATAAACACAGGTTTCCTCAGTGAAGAGAAGGATATATAGCTATACCTGTTGGCACCTTAATTGTCTTTGCTTGTAACTACATATGTAGACTTAGCCAAAATGGCAGTGGGTTTTGCTGTGTCTTTTATTTTTTTGTGCTGCCTACCATGGTAAGTGGATACAATTGTGGAAGGTGGAAAATCAAAAGAGGTAACCAGCTCTGGAGGAGACATTTGGCAAAAACTGTGCCCAAAGCAAAACCTTTTTCTTGATAGTACAGAAAGAGCAAGGAGGTGTCCTTTAAACTAAAAGTATCGGAAAGAAAGAAAAAATAGAACTATATAACCCAATATAAGGAGTGACTGCAGACCTGTGGTGGAGCATATCCAGGGTCATGGCAGGGCAAAGCAGGTGCAAGGATTTTAATAGTGCAGTGAGTGTTGGTTTGCAGGAGGAAAGCTTTGTGGCCACAGAGAACTTAGTGGGGGAATTGGTGCATCTGCACACACTAGGTATAGAAAAGGTCCTAGAACTTCTGAATGAGAAGAATGGATAAACAAAAACAAGGGAAGAAAAAACTTAAAAGTATGGGAGAGCAGGATCAGGCAGCACTGTGAAGAAGAGGCAAAGCAGTTGGGAACACTCTGTAGAGAATGAGAGGAATGGAGCTCCAAGGCAGATCGGTCCTGCTGAGCAGCTGGGGCCAGGGGTGATCACAGGCTCTAGTGGTCCTGCTGGACCTATGGAGGTAGTGGAATGAGACAGACTCGGCTGGTCTCAGCAGGTTGCCGACAGATGTAACAGGGATGCAAGTCAGAACGTATACTGCATTTGTCAGAGTCCCAGCCCTGCTGAGTAAACTTGTGGGGGTGAGCAGGGGAGACATGAGAGTTGTGCACTGGGCACATATTGAGCGAAGCTGACCCTGACTGTGGTTTTATTCCTGGTTTTATATAAATTGATATGGACTTATTTATTGGTTTCATCTAACGTAATGCACTATTTTATGGATTATTTATTAAAAACTTTTTAAAAATTGCACAGCACTTTGGGCACTGTTTGCTTGATGATACCTTGTTCATTATGTCCTCATTTTCCCTATTCCTTTTCAGTTATGACTACTGATGTCCTGGTAAAAAGGAACAGGCCTAAGGCTGCGGGCACCCAGGGGCCAGCACAAGACCTGAAAGAAAAGATAGGAGGACTGACTTGAAACATATGTAAATACGTCCCTAGCTCTGTAGGGAAGCATAAATAACTACAGAGGTATAGAGTAGGCACATGGACCTCAGGGGTTTAGTTTTAGGTAAGCCTGTTGGAATTGTGTGAATTGGAGGGTGTGATTTTGTACAAACAAAAATGAGGATGGAAAGAGATTTTAAGGAGAGGAAGATATTCAGAAAATGATGTGCAGTACTGCCATAGTGAGAAGGCTATAAAAAAGAAAATTATTTGTTAAAAATAACATGCAGGAGTTGTAAGATGAAATGTACCCAAAACACCAAAGGCAAATACATCAGCCAAACATAAAGTCAAAAATATGCACAGACTCCCTAGAAAGACTTTGGTGGTAACTATCGCTGCAGATTTTTTTGATTTGAATCCATAATTTTGGATGCCAGAAAGTTCACACTTCCATTTTAAGTACTTTTCCTTTTCAGAGGTCACATAGAGGCAACGAAGCCCCATTACAGAAAAACAGCCTGCCTTCTGAAATGCAAAAGTAGCCAAAGTAGCAATACTTGTTATATATTATTAATGTACACAAAAATGGTACAATAAGGAAACCAGTTTAGGGAAAGGGTAAAGAAGGATAACTGTACAGTGGGAGTGGACAGACATCCATCCATCTATCCATGTCATCCATCCATCCATTCTCTTCCGCTTATCTGAGATCGGGTCACGGGGGCAGCAGGTTGAGCAGAGATGCCCAGACTTCCCTCTCCCTGGCCACTTCTACTAGCTCTTCTGGGGGAATTCCGAGGTGTTCCCAGGCTAGCCGAGAGACATAATCCCTTCAGCATGTCCTGGGTCTTCCCCGGGGCCTCCTCCCAGTTAGATGTGCCCAGAACACCTCACCAGGGAGGTGTCCAGGAGACATCCTGATCGGATGCCCGAGCCACCTCATCTGACTCCTCTCGATGAGGAGGAGCAGTGGCTCTACTCTGAGCTTCTCCTGGATGACCGAGCTTCTCACCCTATCTTTAAGGGAAAGCCCAGACACCCTGCGTAGGAAACTCATTTCAGCCGCTTGTATTCGTGATCTTGTTCTTTCGGTCACTACCCATAACTCATGACCATAGGTGAGGGTATGAACATAGATCGACTGGTAAATAGAGAGCTTTGCCTTTCGGCTCAGCTCCTTTTTCACCACAACAGACCGTTGCAGAGCCTGCATCACTGCGGATGTCACAGCGATCTGTCTGTCGATCTCCCGCTGTATTCTTCCCTCACTCGTGAACAAGACCACAAGATACTTGAACTCCTCTACTTGGGGCAGGATCTCGATTCCAATCCTGAGAGGGCACTCCACCCTTTTCCGGCTGAGAACTGTGGTCTCGGATTTGGAGGTGCTGATTCCCATCCCAACCGCTTCACACTTGGCTGCGAACTGATCCAGAGAGAACTGAAGATCACGGCCTGACAAAGCAAACAGGACAACATCATCTGCAAAAAGTAGTGACCCAATCCTGAGCCCACCAAACCGGACCTCCTCAACACCCTGGCTGCGCCTAGAAATTCTGTCCATAAAAGTTATGAACAGAATCGGTGACAAAGGGTAGCCCTGACGGAGTCCAACTCTCACCGGAAACGGGTTCTACTTACTGCCGGCAATGCGGACCAAGCTCTGACACCAGTTGTACAGGGACTGAACAGCCCTTATCAGGGGGCCCGGTACTCCATACTACTGGAGCACCCCCACAGGATTCCCAGAGGGACACAGTCGAACGCCTTTTCCAAGACCACAAAACACATGTAGACTGGTTGGGCAAACTCCCATGCACCCTCCAGGACCCTGCCAAGGGTGTAGAGCTGGTCCACTGTTCCATGACTAGGACGAAAGCCACACTGTTCCTCCTGAATCTGAGGTTTGACTATCTGACAGACCCTCCTCTCCAGGACCCCTGAATAGACTTTTCCAGGGAGGCTGAGGAATGTGATTCCTCTGTAGTTGGAACACACCCTCCAGTCCCCCTTCTTAAAGAGGGGGGCCACCACCCCGGTCTGCCAATCCAGAGGCACTGTCCCCGATGTCCATACGATGTTGCAGAGGCATGTCAACCAAGACAGTCCTACAACATCCAGAGCCTTGAGGAACTCCAGGCGTATCTCATCCACCCCCAAGGCCCTGCCACCAAGGAGTTTTTTGACCACCTCGGTGACCTCATTCCAAGAGATGGGAGAGCCCACCTCTGAGTCCCCAGGCTCTGCTTCCTCATTGCTGTTCCTCAGCAGCGCACCATCCCCACCATATACAGTGTTGACACTGCACTGCTTCCCCCTCCTGAGACTCCAGATGGTGGACCAGAATCTCCTTGAAGCCGTCCAGAAGTTGGTTCTCCATGGCCTCCCCAAACTCCTCCTATGCCCGAGTTTTTGCCTCAGCAACCACCGAAGACGCATTCCGCTTGGCCCTGCTTGTACCTGTTAGCCGCCTCTGGAGTCCCACAGGACGAAAGGTCCAATGACACGACCACGAAGACGATCATCAAACTGAGGCCTAGGGCGTACTGTTGCCAGGTGCACATATGCACACCCCTATGCCTGAACATGGTGTTCGTTATGGACAATCCGTGACAAGCACAGAAGTCCAATAACAAAACACCACTCAGGTTCAGATCGGGGGGGGGGGGGCATTCCTCCCAATCACGCCCTTCCAGGTCTCACTGTCATTACCCACTTGAGCATTGAAGTCTCCCAGTAGAACAAGGGAGTCCCCAGCAGGTGCGCTCTCTAGCACCCCCTCCAGGGACTCCAAAAAGGGTGGGTACTCCAGACTGCTGTTCGGCGCATACGTGCAAACAATAGTTAGGACCCGCTCCCCTAGCCGGAACCTCTCAACCTCGCGCAGTAGCTCAGGCTTCTTCCCCTTCAGAGAAGTGACATTCCACGTCCCAAGAGCCAGCTTCTGTAGCCGAGGATTGAATCGCCAAGGTCCCTGTCTTCGGCCACCACCCGACTCACACTGCACCCAACTTCCTTGGCCCCTCCTACAGGTGGTGAGCCCATGGGAAGGGGGACCCACGTTGCCTCTTCGGGCTGTGCCTGGCCAAGACCCATGGGTGCAGGCCCGGCCACCAGGCACTTGCCATCGAGCCCGACCTCCAGGCCTGGCTCCAGAGGGGGGCCCCGGTGAACCGTGTCCGGGCAAGGGAAAACGCCATCCAATGTTTGCACGCATCATAGGAGGTTTTCTGAATGTTCTTTGTCACGTCCCTCACCTAGGACCAGTTTGCCTTGGGTGACCCTACCAGGGGCAAGCCCCCGACAACAGAGCTCGTAGGATCATTGGGACACACAACCCCCTCCACCACGATAAGATGACGGCTCGAGGAGGGGAGTGGACAGACAATGAAGATTTAAAAGATCAACTACCAGACAGTATGGGGAAGACAGAAGCAGATTATTTTTTGATAAGCGCAGGGCTAAGGGCCCGTTTATACTTCACGTTCAGAACGCGTACATGCATGGTAGCCGCACATTCCCAGCATTCATTTGACGTGTCCTCTGAGCATGTCCTCAGAAATTAATGAGATACTTGTGCGAGTTTCAGTACCAGCAAAATGTCGGGGGGCACACTGTGATCAAGTCAGAAAGTGACATCAGAGTCTCTGTTTACTATCTACATGTAACAGCCGCTTTGAGAAACCTACTGGATCGATGTTCGTGCTTCGATGTTTGATGAATGGTTTGATGTGGTGAAGCAAAATGCCAACATACAAATGCATTCGTCACATACCATCTTCTATGTCGTCTTTTTTTTTTTTTTCCAACTTCACAACAGCATCAGAATGTACAGCAGTGTATATGAGCCACACAGAAAAAAATTAAGAACATAGTGAAAAGGTCTATTATGTAATTAAAGTGGAAATTTCGGCTTTAATCTCAAAATGTCCACTTTAACCTTGTAGTTTACTTTATCATTAAAGCAGACTAACATAAACATCATCTTAAAATGTACCCAGTTGTTAATCTCTACGTGCTTCTGGGGCTTCCTCCTGAACTGACAGCAGCAATCACCACACAGAACACATTAAATTTGTGATAGTCCAGCTGTCTGCACATTTAGAATCCTTAGATTTATACTTGATATCACTTTCATGATCAAATGCATTAAAGCATAAATGTTACATTTTACAAATAAGTCATTAACTTCATTTAAATAATGAATACTGTTAATAACTACACATACTTTGGAGGAGCAGTAGTGCTGCTGCCTCACAGGCACTCTTTATGGAACCTTAAAAGTAAGTAAATAGTGATATTTTGAGCAGTTGTCAAATGTTCTGGATAGCTTAGGTCCAGGATATACTATAGTAGATCTGTGATTTGTTTTGATTTCAAAAGATGCTCATATGGCCAAAAGGTTGGTAACCACTGCTATAGAGCTTGCTTGTCTGCTAGTCTCCAACTATTCTTCTCACACATCCTTAAAGATATGCACATTAGATTACTAAAAAATTATAAATTGACCCTTTGAGAGTGTGTGCATGAATGGATCCTGAACTGGATTGGTGAACTGTTCAGGATTGGATTGCTTGAGTCCAGTCCATTCCAGACATCCTTCATGTTATTCTGATTGAATTTGTTTTCTATTTTAGCTTTTTAAGCTTCCTTTCCTTCTCTCAGCTTTTCTTTAGTACACACTTTACGTCCTTCAGAGCCTCTTTGTTCCCAGATTTGAATGCTTTCTTTTTCTCATTCAGAAGACCTTTTAGCTCCTTAGTAGTCCAGGGCTTGTTATTTACTATATTTACTTGTAAACTATTAAGTAAACTGATCTGTCCAAACAGCTCTGAACACAGCGCCACAATGCTGCCAAATACCCCTTGGCTTATCTTGCTCTCAGCCTGTTAGTTACACTTTTGGGAAAATATTCCACCACAAACAGGATCACCTCTACTGACCCTTTGAAGAGTACTTGGCCAGTGCTGCAAGATGGAAACTAGCAGCAGGCAGACTTACACATTTTTTTCATTATTATAGGCAAATACAGAACAATAAGGGTTTAATGTATAATAACAAAACAATCCAAGGCTTTAACAAACTAGATTTAAAATCATAACAATTCAGTTTCTGTCTTGGCAGATGCAACGTGTGATGAACGTGAATGAAAACAAACTTTGATGCAATAATAGAGGTGGTATGCTACAAGGATATTAGATAGGATACAAGTCTTTCACTCATTTCTTTTTTCTTAAAACACATTCAGATCATTTTTATATGCCCAAAGCTCACATCTTTGAGGTAGCTTCATATCTACACACTTCTCATAAAAACACCTAAACTGCCATGCTACACTGCTTACATGAATTTAATCTTGTAGAGTCATTAGAACAATCCAGACGAGAACAGGCCATTCAGCCCAACAAAGCTCACCAGTCCTATCCACTTAATTCTTCTAAAAAATGTAAGATTAATTTTGAAAGTTCATAAAGTGTTGCTGTCTAACACGCTACTTGGTAACTTATTCCAAGTGTCTGTGGTTCTTTGTGTAAAGAAAAACTTCCTAATGTTTGTGCAAAATATACCCTTAACAAGTTTCCAACTGTGTCCCTGTGTTCTTGATGAACTCATTTTAAAATAACAGTCTTGATCCACTGTACTAATTCCCTTCATAATTTTAATCTTCTTTTGCTTAAAACTGAAAAGGCTCAGCTCCTTTAATCTTTCTTCATAATTAATCTCTTTTAGCCCTGGAATCAGCCAAGTTGTTCTTCTCTGGACCTTTTCTAGTGCTGCTATGTCCTTTTTGTAGCCTTGGAGACCAAAACTGCACACAGTGCTCAAGATGAGGCCTCACCAGTGCATTATAAAGTTTTAGCATAACCTCCTTGGACTTGTACTCTACACACCATGCAATATAACAAAACATTCTGTTAACCTTCTTAATGGCTTCTGAACACTGTCTGGAAGTTGATAAAGTAGAGTCCACTGTGATTCCTAAATCCTTCTCATAAGGTGTACTCTCGATTTTCAGACCTCCCATTGTGTATTCAAACCTAATATTTTTACTTCCTATGTATAATACTTTACATTTACAGTAATCCCTCCTCCATCGCGGGGGTTGCGTTCCAGAGCCACCCGCGAAATAAGAAAATCTGCGAAGTAGAAACCATATGTTTATATCGTTATTTTTATATTGTCATGCTTGGGTCACAGATTTGCGCAGAAACACAGGAGGTTGTAGAGAGACAGGAACGTTATTCAAACACTGCAAACAAACATTTGTCTCTTTTTCAAAAGTTTAAACTGTGCTCCATGACAAGACAGAGATGACAGTTCCATCTCACAATTAAAAGAATGCAAACATATCTTTCTCTTCAAAGGAGTGCTTGTCAGGAGCACAGAATGTCACATAGATAGAGAAAAGCAAACAAATCAATAGGGCTGTTTGCTTTTAAGTATGCGAAGCACCGCGGCACAAAGCTATTGAAGGCGGCAGCTCACACCCCCTCCGTCAGGAGCAGACAAAGAGAGAGAGAGACAGAGTTTGTTTTTCAATCAAAAATCAATACGTGCCCTTCGAGCTTTTAAGTATGCGAAGCACTGTGCAGCATGTTGTTTCAGGAAGCAGCTGCACAAAAGATAGCAACGTGAAGATAATCTTTCAGCATTTTTAGACGAGCGTCCGTATCGTCTAGGTGTACGAACAGCCCCCCTGCTCACACCCCCTACGTCAGGATCACAGATAGTCAGCGCAAGAGAGAGAGAAAAGTGAGTTGGGTAGCTTCTCAGCCATCTGCCAATAGCGTCCCTTGTATGAAATCAACTGGGCAAACTACCTGAGGAAGCATGTACCAGAAATTAAAAGACCCATTGTCCGCAGAAATCCGCAAACCAGCAAAAAATCCGCGATATATATTTAAATATGCTTACATATAAAATCCGCGATGGAGTGAAGCCGCGAAAGGCGAAGCGCGATATAGCGAGGGATCACTGTACTGACATTAAATTTCATCTCGTCTTACGTCTGCCCAAGCTTGTATGCTATCCAAGTCCTTCTGTAATGATATAATGGATGCCACATGATCTGCCAGTCCACCTATCTTGGTATCATCTGCAAACATAACCAGCTTGTTATTTATATTTCTATCTAAATCATGTATATATATTAAAAATAGCAGTGGCCCTAGCACTGACCCCTGTGGAACACCACTCTTAACATCGGCCAATTCTGATAAGGTTCCTCCCACCATCATCCTCTGCTTCCTGTGTCTGAGCCAATTCTACACCCTTCTAAAAACATCACCCTGAACTCCAATCTCTTTTAGTTTGATGTCCAACCTCTCATGTGGCACCTTATCAAATGCTTTCTGAAAGTCAAGATAAATAATATAATATGCTCCACTTTGATCATATCCTTTGGTTGCTTCCTCATAGAATTCCAGCATGTTAGTGAAACATGACCACTGTCTTCTGTGTGTTGAAATTACTGTCTGCATTGGGTGGTCTATAACACATTCCTAAAATAAGGCCTCTTTCCCTTATGCTTTCCAGGCAATGGGGTTCATTGTCCAACTGAAGAGAACTTGCATCTAAATTCTGTTTGACATAAACAGCAACGCCACCTCCTTTTCTGTTCTGTGCATTCAGATTTCCGTTATTGGGATATGGCAGAATATCTAACTTTGGAAAGACATCTATTCTTAGGACCCATATTTAGTCTCATGAAGAAAGCTCTCCATTTGGTTTGTGAGATAAATCAGCATGTTGGTGTATCCAAACTCTGTTGGTGGCCCTGGGAGTCATCATGGTGCTGCCTTTCTGTAATGAATTCCTACATTTGTTGCCCTCACAAGCTATTGTAATCCTTAGTGCCTAATTCTTGCAGTTCTCTTTTCAAGTGATTATATTCTTTATATTCACAGTTCTCAGGGTAGACCAGCATAACTTAGTTTAGGTCTCTAAACATTATTAAAATCTCATGATAACAAACGTTATTACTGTTATTTTTAAGCATCTACATCTTGTCTAGGAAGTGCAAAGCATTGGATGGTCTATAACACACTCCTAAAATAAGGCCTCTTTCCCTTATGCTTTCCAGGTGAAGCCACATGTCCTCACTAAGATGGGGTTCATTCTCCAACTGAAGAGGACTATCTATCTATATATTGTCACATGCATGTGAGTAGGTGGACGTTGTGTGGACCAAGCAAAGGTAATTCCACGCCAGGCCAGGAGGTGGCGGGGTGCACTAAACCTTCTCCTGTTATCTCTACAGATCAGCTGCGGGAAAACCTATCTGAGTCAGTGATGACGATGCCGGTTCCGGCACCCAGAAGAAGGTCACTTCCGGTGCCCAGAAGAACATCACTTCTGGCGCACAGGCTGATGTCAGAAGAACATAAACTTCCAGTTCCCCTACATCACTTCTGGTCTGATCCCTTAAAGCCGCCATCTTTTCCAAGCCTTGTCAGTTCTATTTTGGACTCAGTATTGTCAACAGCTCTGTACTGTTTAAAAATCATTTGCAGCCAGGAATATTATACGGGTGGCTGCCCCAAACCTTTTCACGTGTGTCAAGTCTGTTCATTTTTGCAATATATATATATATATATATATATATATATATATATATATATATATATATATATAAAATCTAATGTCTGTTCACTTTTCACAAGAGAACTACTTAACGGATTTAGATTGGGTTTTTTTCTATAATTTGCTTCAACATTCTGGTAGATCTTGCGACTTCTCTCATCCCGCTAAGTATCATAGTTCGGTACCAATTTATTTGCGCAAATCCGAGAGAGCGACTGTGGGCCGAGGGGAGGGGTGCAGGGCCCTCCTCACTCATGCATCAGCCTCTGTTTGAGTCGGTCTACCTCTCACTACGTGTTGGAGTGTACCTTGCCTCCGCTTAGCTAGTGATACCTGCTTGTTCAACAGACATTATCATCTACAGATTGTTAAGCAGTAACGTTTGCCATTTTTGAGAGAGAGAGAGATCAGAGCTATGTGTGTTTTAGAGGATAGCTGCTGATTGCCAGACATATGTGCTTTTCTCCCCACACAGAGGATGCTCTCCCGTCAGAGCTGAACACAATCAGATACAATGCAAATGTTTGCTGTTTGAGCGTACCTACCTTCCACTTGGCCAGAATTACATTTTAAAAATTTTTTTTGCTGATCTTTAAAGTTTGTCCTGTTTCACTATTGTGTGGGTCGAGCTGCAGGGGACAGCTAGTACAGTATAAACAAGGCATTACATAGGGGAAAAACTCTGGTTTTTAGGTATTTTGAGATTCTAAAGTATAGTGTGAAGCACTCACAGCTCTGTGGGTCTGAATCCCGGGCCTATCTACATTGAGCTTGTTTGTTCTGTCTAATGTCTGCTTTAGAAGAGTAAACCCCACACAAACATGAAGAGTTCATCTAAACTCTAAATAGACTGTGACCAGAGGGTTGACTGAAGCCAGTCGCTTGGAGCTCTGAAACAGAAGCACTGATCGTTGTGCAAACTTGGAGCAAATTCAGGTCTCTAAAATTTTCAAAGGGCATTGATGAAGCTGAAGCAGCAGACAACTTCAAAGTCAATAGAATAAACCACTGAGTTGTTCATTTAAAGCAGACAACTAAATAATCCTAATAGACTGAATAATCTCTTAATTTATCATTTATTTAACATGAGTGTCAACAGTAAATATTTGTGGTCTATGGATTTAATTTTTACAAGAGTTATTTCAAATTCTCTATCATATATTTAATTAATGAAAAATATTAATGTATATGACTAACGTTCATTTACATACTATGTACTATAACTAAATGGCTTCCTCTGTACAGAATGTTAGGTGACATGATAGTACAGTTATTACCACAGCTGCCTTACAGTGTTAAATTCATCCATTGCACCCAAAGCTTCTGGAAAATTCTTCTACCTCTCATGACCTTATAAGTGAAAAAAGGGAATTAGATGGAAGAATGGCCATTTCAATCATACTGTGTATAGCACAATTATAAATATTAAAATATTTTTTTCTTGCATAACTTAATATTAGCAAAAACAAATTGAATTTTATCCATCCATATGTTGTCCATAGGGACACTCACTTACACACTTGTATACATCATTTCAAATCCTGGACCACTTTATAAATTCCAGTACATTTAATATTTACAGTGGTGTGAAAAACTATTTGCCCCCTTCCTGATTTCTTATTCTTTTGCATGTTTGTCACACAAAATGTTTCTGATCATCAAACACATTTAACCATTAGTCAAATATAACACAAGTAAACACAAAATGCAGTTTTTAAATGATGGTGTTTATTATTTAGGGAGAAAAAAAATCCAAACCTACATGGCCCTGTGTGAAAAAGTAATTGCCCCCTTGTTAAAAAATAACCTAACTGTGGTGTATCACACCTGAGTTCAATTTCCGTAGCCACCCCCAGGCCTGATTACTGCCACACCTGTTTCAATCAAGAAATCACTTAAATAGGAGCTGCCTGACACAGAGAAGTAGACCAAAAGCACCTCAAAAGCTAGACATCATGCCAAGATCCAAAGAAATTCAGGAACAAATGAGAACAGAAGTAATTGAGATCTATCAGTCTGGTAAAGGTTATAAAGCCATTTCTAAAGCTTTGGGACACCAGCGAACCACAGTGAGAGCCATTATCCACAAATGGCAAAAACATGGAACAGTGGTGAACCTTCCCAGGAGTGGCCGGCCGACCAAAATTACCCCAAGAGCGCAGAGACGACTCATCCGAAAGGTCACAAAAGTCCCCAGGACAACGTCTAAAGAACTGCAGGCCTCACTTGCCTCAATTAAGGTCAGTGTTCACGACTCCACCATAAGAAAGAGACTGGGCAAAAATGGCCTGCATGGCAGATTCCCAAGACGCAAACCACTGTTAAGCAAAAAGAACATTAGGGCTCGTCTCAATTTTGCTAAGAAACATCTCAATGATTGCCAAGACTTTTGGGAAAATACCTTGTGGACTGATGAGTCAAAAGTTGAACTTTTTGGAAGGCAAATGTCCCGTTACATCTGGCGTAAAAGGAACACAGCATTTCAGAAAAAAAACATCATACCAACAGTAAAATATGGTGGTGGTAGTGTGATGGTCTGGGGTTGTTTTGCTGCTTCAGGACCTGGAAGGCTTTCTGTGATAGATGGAACCATGAATTCTACTGTCTACCAAAAAATCCTGAAGGAGAATGTCCGGCCATCTGTTCGTCAACTCAAGCTGAAGCGATCTTGGGTGCTGCAACAGGACAATGACCCAAAACACACCAGCAAATCCACCTCTGAATGGCTGAAGAAAAACAAAATGAAGACTTTGGAGTGGCCTAGTCATAGTCCTGACCTGAATCCAATTGAGATGCTATGGCATGACCTTAAAAAGGCGGTTCATGCTAGAAAACCCTCAAATAAAGCTGAATTACAACAATTTTGCAAAGATGAGTGGGCCAAAATTCCTCCAGAGCGCTGTAATAGACTCATTGCAAGTTATCGCAAACGCTTGATTGCAGTTATTGCTGCTGAGGGTGGCCCAACCAGTTATTAGGTTCGGGGGGCAATTACTTTTTCACACAGGGCCATGTAGGTTTGGATTTTTTTTCTCCCTAAATAATAAAAACCACCATTTACAAACTGCATTTTGTGTTTACTTGTGTTATATTTGACTAATGGTTAAATGTGTTTGATGATCAGAAACATTTTGTGTGACAAACATGCAAAAGAATAAGAAATCAGGAAGGGGGCAAATAGTTTTTCACACCACTGTATGTCTTTGTGATGAGGAAGGACACTTTTACCACACAGATGAACATGGCTAGAATGTGCAAATACAAATGCAACTTTTCTCTGGGAATATTTGCTTTAACTGTTAAGTAGCATCCCTGATGTGTGCAACATTTGTTGTTCCCTACTAATTTTCCTATCTTACTCCATTTATAACTAGTGATGAGCGAACCCTACAGAGTTTGCTTCACAGTGAGTCTAGTGACAAACTGCAAAATTATTATTTCTTTTTTTTTATTTGATATACTGTATTAATTGATTAATCCCTGAGGGAAAATTGACTTCTTGCATGACTTTTGGGGGTTAGTACACTGGGCCAGCTATTTTACGGGGCTCTAGAGCAATTTTTGAGTTAAAGGCATTGCTCAAGGGCCCAACAGGCTAGAATCTCTTCTGTCAGTAACATGATTTGAACCAGCAACCTTCCAGATACCAGTGCAGGTTCTTAGCCCAGTAAATTCATTGAAGTCAATGATAAAGGAGGAACTGAACTAGTTTTGAATGGCTTATTATGGTGCAATGGTGTTTTAAGTATTCCTGAGAGCTAGGGAAGCATCTGCAATCATGCTTGACTGATTATTGTGGCCACGAATGTGGCCTGAGCTGTGTGGAGCAGAGCTAACCACTATGCCTCAACCAACAAAAGGCATAGACATAATGATAAATCACAAATAAAAGACAACAAATGGCCACAAATTAGCAATAAAAAAAACCAGTAAAAATACTGTGCATATATATATATATATATATATATATATATACTAATATAATAAAAGGCAAAGCCCTCACTCATCACTAATTCTCCAACTTCCCGTGTAGGTGGAAGGCTGAAATTTGGCAGGCTCATTCCTTACAGCTTACTTACAAAAGTTAGGCAGGTTTCATTTCGAAATTCTACGCGTAATGGTCATAAATGGAACCTCTTTTTTGTCCATATACTGTAATGGAGGAGGTGGAGTCGCGTATCGCGTCATCATGCCTCCTACGTAATCACATGAACTGAAAACAAGGAAGACCCCCAAAGAGCGCTGAAGAAACATTCTCCGTCAACCCCCACACTCCCCCCGCCCTTCCGCACATCACGGCATTTTCGTTAATGAAGTGACGTAATACTCCAGCTCCACCTTCTTCACAAGTTCATTCACCAAATTATTTGTCAATTATATTTCACAGTAAGAATTTTCAGCATGACTCAAATGCGGGAACGAAGGTAAATGACGTTAATTGTTGAGTGTCTTTTAATACTGTGTAAGCATACATATTAACACATGTGCAATTAAATGTGTGCATTTACGGGGTGATTTCTCAGGCTTAAAAGCTTGCCTTTTATTAAAAAGGTAAATGCAAACTGTTTTCATTCTGAAGGGCACAAACCACGTTGGATTTCAGCCGTTAAACGCGCAAAAAGGTCAGTAAACCAGATAAATAAGCTCAACATATTATCAGTTGTATTGTATGCTTACAATACATATAGAAATGTGTTAATCGTTAACTAATAGTATGGGATGTTGTTTTTCGACTCAGCTACAGATGCCGATGGAGACCAGAACTGCTTTGGAAAAATATGAACGCCTTGGGGCCGATCTGGAAGAAGGTAGCGCAGCGCCTTGATTTAAACAATTCCATGTATTGGTGGGTTTGTGTAGCTTATTGTCAATATCTTTACACCTGTTTTTAAGACTTATTGACTGAAACGGGCTTTCACGAAAAAAGTTAGGGCTTTGCTACAGGATACACCCTCCACAAGTTAAGGAAGTAAAAATAAAGGTATATATTTCTGTTTTATTTAAACCTTTTAAGTTCGTATGCATAGCCCTATTTGGCTGTTTTAGTTTGTTTTTTTCTTTCTTCAGTAATATTTAATCTCCTTAACCCTTTAACCGCCAACTCCCTAAATATTCCCCACGCCAGGCGAAATCTGAACAATTTTTGTTTTTTTACTTTTTTACATTTTTTTTACATTTTTTACATTTATTCAAGCAGTATTGACCACTAAATGTTGTGCAAGTTGCCAGTGTATACACGAAATCTATAAATGTAACCTGAATTCTCAGCTAAGCAAAACATCTTGATACCAAACCGTGCCCTTTTCAATGGTAGATACTGTCGAAACTGTAAGCGGCCCTTCCACGACAATAAACTTTCATCAACTGCAACTGACGGTCCTGGCATGTAGGGCAACTGAAATGCTTCAAATAAATGATCAATCAAAGGACGTAGCTTGAACAAGTGGTCGCGGTTTGGATCTTTCTTATCTGGCTCGTTTCTGTTGTCATTCAAATGAAAGAATTTCAGCAGCAAAGAGAATCGGTTACGTGTCATGACAGCTGCAAAGATAGGTGTTGCATACATAGGATCTGTAGACCAGTACATCTCAATATCTGGTTTTCTGATTATTCCCATCAACATCAAAATCCCAATGAATTTTTTCATTTCGTTTTCATCAGTGTCAAACCAAGCACGAACACGGGAATGTGGAGGTAAATTGGGATTTTTCTCAATAAACTGTGCTGCATACAGATTTGTCTGATGAACAAAATGTCTAATCAAATCAGGTGACACAAACAGCTCATAAAACTGCTCAGCAGTGTAATTGTTTACATCAACAATAAAGCCACACGTTCCCTCAAACGAATGCAGAAAAGGTAGTTCACCACGGGCAGCAGCCCAGCTGAGATGCTGGGGATACACCCACTCAGCGCCGTCATCCGATGCGTCTTCATTCACAATATCATGCAGCACACGTTGCTGCTCATCACTGTCACTAAAATCTTCTTCAGAACTGCTACAATCATGATCAGAACTGTCCAAAATCGCCTGCAAAGCCTCACTTGAAGTCAGTTTACGTTTCGCCATATTCACAGCTGTTACATGCGAATCACGTCACATGACCGGCCAAAACAACCACAGACTTGTCAAAATACAACGTAGTAATAATACCCACGCCAAACCGTCAGTTATACTACTTGCCAGGCATTCATATAACCACAGGCAAATGTGCCGGATAATTCCGGCAGTATGGCGTTAGCATTAAAACAACGGTGCCGGATATATCCGGCAGAGGGCGGTGAAGGGGTTAAAGAAAAACAACATATGCATTTTACTTTTTTTGTATCTCTTTAGTATTATTTTAGTGTAAATGGACAACCAGTATTTAAACCCTTTATGTTACTTTATAAAGTTATTTTACACAATGTTGAAAAATTAATAAGAAAGCTACATATTTTGGCAGCTGCTGCTTTAATTTTCAATGAAATGAAAAAAGCTCTCCAAGAGAAAACCTCAATGAAGAAGAAACAGTTTGCACTATCTAAAAACGAGAAACCCTCATTTATAAAGGTTTGCTGCAGATGACTTAACTGAAAATAAATGAATAGTTCCTATGTGTATAATACATATTTATCTATTTGACTTATGGCTTTATTCCAGCAACTTGCAACATCTGAGGTACAATTTGTTACATTACTTTTGTTTTTTGCAGCACCGGCAGGTGAAGTGACTTCCTCAAGGTCACACAGTGGTGTCAGTACCAGGATTTGAACTGACAAGCTCCGGGTTTGCTGAAATATTACTGAAGAAAGAAAAAAAACAAAAACGGGCAAATGGGGCTATGCATACAAATGTCCATCCATCCATTATCCAACCCGCTATATCCTAAATACAAGAGCCAATCCCTGCCAACACAGGGCACAAGGCAGGAAACAAACCCCGGGCAAGGTGCCAGCCCACCACAGGGCGCACACACCCACACACCACGGACAATTTAGAATCGCCAATGCACCTAACCTGCATGTCTTTGGACTGTGGGAGGAAACCGGAGTACCCGGAGGAAACCCAGACAGATACGGGGAGATCATTCAAACTCCACGCAGGGAAGCGAACCCAGGTCTCCTAACTGGCACCTTTCACTGCGCCACCATGCCGCCCGCATACAAACTTAAAAGGTTTAAATAAAACAGAAATATATACCTTTATTTTTACTTCCTTAACTTGTGGAGGGTGTATCCTGTAGCAAAGCCCTAACTTTTTTCATGAAAGCCCCTTTCAGTCAGTAAGCCTTAAAAACAGGTGTAAAGCTAAACTTGCAGCACCGCTATTCAATTACACTTGCCTAACGCCTCTCTTAAGGGGAGATACTGTGGGATCTGGGCATCAGTCAAAGCACCAATCACAGGCCCGATTAGAAAGCGGGAAGCTGTGATTTGTCGTCTCCCTCCCATGTAACGATCACAGCCCGTGTTACAACGCACTATGTATGTATGTGTATATGTATATATGTATATGTGTGTGTGTATGTATGTGTGTATATGTATGTGTATATATATATGTTGATATGTGTATATATATATATATGTATATATATTGGATGTGTATATGTATATATATATATATATATATGTATATATATATGTATATGTAGATATGTAGATATGTGTATATGTAGATATGTATATATATGTATATGTATATATATGTTTACATAACCTCTTTAACACACTACTTCTCCGCTGCGAAGCGTGGGTATTTTGCTAGTATATATATATATATATATATATCATTGTGCTCACAGAGATCCAGTCTTGAGGTACACATTAGTTGTGCAATGAAACAGAGTGGAACTGGTCCATTTCATTATCTGAAGTCATGACACCAGGTACAAATGGTGTCTTTTTTTGTTTTCGATCACTCTGCAGATGTTTTGCACTTTTTTCCTCCATGAGGTACATAGAAATGCCTTGTAAACAGTATTACATCTTTTGTTATTATTATTATTATTACTATTATTATTATAATCATTTCAAAGGATCGCATGTCTTTTCTTTCTCTGGGCCCTTTTAAGGCTTGTTTTGGACTGTAGTGCCAGCACATGGCTAATTATGCATGTGCTGCCAGTGCACTGGGATCAGTGCAATGTATCTAGTGGCAGTACCCATAATATTGTCATTAAGTTAATGTATCCTTCAAGTGATTTTTTTTTTAAGCACATTAAGAGCGGGGAGCTGAAGTACTGATCAGGTCGTGACATTATGTATGCGCAAAGCAAATCAGCAATAATCTCATAGCTGGAATGTATAAAATCACTGTGAATTGTTATTACAGCTTTGTGTTGTCACACTCGTCTTGCAAAGCATTATGGAACATTGGGTAAAAATGTCTAATCCGGCTTCAAGATGCATTTGCAGAAAAATATTTGGAAAACAAGGTTACCAGCAAATACAACATATTCACTGTGAAAAATGCTTTGGTGAATTTCTCTGATCAAGACTATTTATAACATAACGTATCTTGACATTTTTCAAACTTGGTTAATCCAAATTATGACTGAGGTAGGGTGGGATTCTACCCTGGAAACACTCGACACCAGGCAAGAAACAACCCAGAATGGCACAGCAAACCATCACAAAGGCTAACATACAGTGCAAATTTGAAATTGCAGATTAACCTGAACTGTACATTTTTGGGGATGTGTAAGGAAAATTGGACTAACTGGAAGAAAACCCACACAGACATCTGGAAAACATGCAAACACTACATAGACAACCTGGCTTTAGGTTTAGAGCCAGGGAAATGGATCAGTGAAGCAGCAGCTCTAACAACTTTAATAGTAGACTCACTTTAATTTACTTGTGGACTCACTTTATTCAAGTTGCAGGTGACAGTGTGATATCTTATCCTGGCATCAGCAGGTACAAGGAGGGAGTCAGTTCTGCCAATCCATTTTGGGGTTCACTCACTCATACCAGTCAAAGTTAAAATCATGAATGAACCAACCACACTGATTTCCACAGGCACACTTTACAGTCACCAGTTAGTCTAACCTGCATGTCTTTGCCATTTGGAAGAAAATCAGAGTACCTAGAGAAGGATTAAACAAACAGAGAGAATATGTACATTTCTCACAGACAGTGACTGGGACAGTCTATAAATACAAACTGAAAGTAAACAGAATTCATTGAAATACTAAAATATTTCCTTGTGTTTGCATTTCTGTTATTTGACATTAACTTTGATTTTCAAATAAGTATATTTACTTGTTTATCCATCAGATCCTGCTTAGTTGGCTCAGATTTCATCTAGTTTCTTTCTTTTAGCTTCTCGGTTGAGAGAGATGAACTTGACATATGGATTATTTCTTTGGTGGCTTTCCTTGTGCTTCATGATCGGGTTTTAACTGAGCACATCATATATGAATTAAAAAAACGGTTAATTGATTCTTACAGTTGAATCTAACTACCTGTCATCATTAGTGATGTCTTTTTATTTTTCAAGTTAAAGAAAAAGACTGGAATGGCATGATCTTTTGTTTTGTACAATACCTACATTGTATGAATTTGGCGGCCAGTGAGCCTAGCCATTTTCCATTTCTGTACACATTATATGTGATTTTATTTAATGTCATGTAAGAGAAAGGTTTTAAAAAATCATAATACAATTCCAAAAGGATCATTATTCCATATGTTGATGGCATCTATAATAAATGCCCAACAAGCCTGGTATTTCATTCACAGAACATCTTTTTTCCCATTGAGAAGCGGCAGCAAACAGCATTACAGTGCAATGAGTGATCTGACACTGCTTTACTATTCCAAACACATGGCTGCAGGCTAAGTGACATCAAGCCTCATTATTTTCATCACATGCCACATTTGTAACCTGTTAGCGAGTAAATTGTGATAAAATAGGCTGAAGCCCCTTCTGTGCAGCACTTGCATGAGCCGGACTTTCTTCCCACAGATCAGTACAGCGCTGATTTAGGGAGGGTTAATTGGCTTGCTTTTGCTGTGATTTCACTGTGGCTTCTGCTACAGTATTGTGTTTTGCAGCTTGACGCACCAGATACTGTATATTGAAAATGGTTCAGTGCACAGCGATAGAGAGCCAAATATGAGACGTGACATTTTTATTTGAAACAAAAAAACAGATTATTACCTTATTACATGGAAAATTAATAACAAAGAATGAAATTTTGGTAGTGAGTTAAAGTACATCATTTTACAGCATTGGCCTATGTGTTGCCCACCCCAATAAGACAATGGTTATATTATAATTTTACATATATTGTAGTAAAGTAATTTAAATTTAACAGAGTAATTTTAATTCTAGTCTCTAAAGTAGGTGTGTATGCACACATACAGAAAAATATAAATGAAGGCACCTTGAAATCACAGAAGCTTACCTGAATGTGGCATTGGATAGATAATATATCATTTAAATTATGCACATTTGAGATGAACCATAAATCCATTCCTCAAAGTAATTAGGATTCCAAATCAGCACAGGTGTTATAAAACCCTGTTATTCTTGTATTCTTTTTTGTTTACACGGTACTATGATGATGATTGTTATTGTGCATGGTGGCCATAGTGGTTTTAATTCACTTGTATACTGAGATTTGCTCAAGCCTTGAGAGTCATATTTTCATTTGAAGATCTCACATACCAAAACCAGCCAGATCCATAATGTACACCACATTTTTAGTTTGCCCATCCATTATTGCATCATTTTTTCCTCCTAATACAGTACCAAAATTAAGGTAACCAGAGTCCTTTTTTAACACTTCCACAATAACCATAGAAGCATTTCTGACATTTCTAAGTAAAACTGCAATAATAAACAAAGCAAAGGAAATCTTTTGTTTTGTGATAGTAAAATACCACAACATGCACTGAAGTTCTATCTTTGTATTCCTTACTTATAATTGCAAATGTTTTAGTTGTGCAATTCATTGCATTGGTGAAAAGCTGTTTTTCACTGATACATTTGTAAAAAGAAGATTTTTCAATATTGTCATGCAAGTGACTTCATGTACAAAATATATTTTATTATAGAAAATTATTTTACTCTGCTTCTTCGTCATCTTTTGGCTGCTCCCGTTAGGGGTTGCCACAGCAGATCATCTTTTTCCATATCTTTCTGTCCTCTTAATCAAAAGTCTTAGGTAAATATTGGTGGTTGGGGTTCCAGCTCAGCATTCTCTGCAAGTAATGTTCTAGTATAGCTACAGTACGTTATCACTAAAACTGGACTGATCTACACTACTCGTCAAAAGTTTTAGAACACCACAGTTTTTCAGTTTTTATGGAAATGCACGCAGTTTAATATCTTAATGTTTCATGAAATCAAGGCCTAGAATAAATAAACAATGATAAATAAAAATAAAATAAATCAAGGAATCTTTAAGTGTGAAATTTTATTCAAATGTTTCATTAATCAAAGTAGCTTTTTCTTCTATAACAGTCTCCAGTCCAACAGGTGGCAGTGAAAAGGTCCTATATGTTATGCATAACTCTTTGCTACCCACTATGGTGGATAGGAGACATAGGGCTTGCCAGGCCCAATATTCTGAACCAGGGAACTGCAGGGGCACCTCAGACTGAAGGGAAATACTAGGAGAATTGACTCAAGAATGACATGGGTAGGGTGGCACGGTGGCGCAGTGGTAGCGCTGCTGCCTCGCAGCTAGGAGACCCGGGTTTGCTTCCCGGGTCCTCCCTGCGTGGAGTTTGCATGTTCTCCCCGTGTCTGCGTGGGTTTCCTCCGGGCGCTCCGGTTTCCTCCCACAGTCCAAAGACATGCTGGTTAGGTGGATTGGTGATTCTAAATTGGCCCTAGTGTGTGCTTGGTGTGTGGATGTGTTTGTGTGTGTCCTGCGGTGGGTTGGCACCCTGCCCGGGATTGGTTCCCTGCCTTGTGCCCTGTGTTGGCTGGGATTGGCTCCAGCAGACCCCCGTGACCCTGTGTTCGGATTCAGTGGGTTGGAAAATGGATGGATGGATGACATGGGTTGTTCTTCACCCTTAGAAATGATTACTCAGATACTTTAGAAAGTAGTCCCTGGCAAGGGCTTCAAAGCCCCTTCTGACAATCAATTTTTGATTATAGAGCTGAGATTTAGTGGTAGGCTGAAGTTGACAGCTGGAGAAAACTAGAGAAAAGGCACTGTAAGTACCAGCCACCCTACCACATGACTACTGTCCAATCTGAGGCTGGTGTTCTACCAGAAAGACCTATCAAGGTGTGACTGATTAATTTGTTCGGTTGAATTTTTTGAAAAGCAGAGATTTTTTCATAATCTAAATTTCCTCACGTTAGTCTCTCAGTTTCGTCACAGTGGGATCAGTTCCCTTTTGTTTTCTTTGGAATGAGGATAAATGTTTTTGAAAAAGGTACGGACCACAGATTCTCTCAGTGAAGCATTAAATAATAATTTAATTGGTTGTTACATTTTTTAACACTAGAAGCACAGCAGCTGTGCTTTGTTTTTAAGTATTTAATTATATGTGTGTACACCACACTCTTGTCCTTCCTTGACCTTTCTTAAAAAGTGGCACTGCAAATGACAATGTACTTGTAACTCTAAAATCCTACTCAGAAAATATAACTGATGTTATTTTTCTTTATTTTATTACACAATAGAAAACCATTTAGCAACACAAACAACGCCATTGAACATTGGTACCAAGGTATGAAATGCTGCCTTTTTCCTCTGACGCAAACTTCACTGCATTTACATTCTCTTTTTGCCTTGGAAAATCCATTCTAACTGCCACTGTTGAGGTTAATATATATTGCTACCAGAATGGGAATTCCTATATTTCTTTCTTCTTCAGACAACTATACAATAATCACAGAGAAATATCACTGATAAGCACTCATATTTTTAGTACATGAAATTAAAAATAATAGGCTAGAAACTATTGAGGCTCCATTTATTTCAGTTGGCTAAAAATAAAAAATAGATTTATAAACTCACGTGAAATTGCATTGCAATGTTTTTACAAAAGTTGGATTACAAAATTCATTGCCAGGTTCAGTTTGAGGCAGGGAAAGGAGAACACGCAAGGTGGCACATGATGGATGGTTCAATCCACAAGTGATCATGTAATCGTGCCTGAAGAAGGGGCCTGAGTTGCCTCGATAGCTTGCATATTGTAATCTTTTTAGTTAGCCAATAAAAGGTTCCATTTACCTTGACTTCTCACTACATTCACAATGGCTAACATAGTACAACACCATAGTACTACAAACATACACAAATATTACATTTTTATACATTTTTCTATCTGTGGTGAGCTGTCGCCCTCCCCGGGATTTGTTCCTGCCTTGCGCCCTGTGCTGGCTGGGATTGGCTCCAGCAGACCCCCGTGACCCTGTGTTAGGATATAGCGGGTTGGAGAATGACTGACTGACTGACATTTTTCTATTTTGTGTACCAAGCTGATTGAAATATTTTGCTCTGCTTTTCAGTAATAAATGCTGTGTTTTTGATAGAAAACTCTTTTCTATCATTTTTTTAATTGAAAACATATGTCAATAATTAAAGTGAAAATATATCCAAGCATTATATGCTGTGTGCCAAGAAATTATTTATTTTTATGTTTAGTCAGGCTTTATCAGGCTATCTGTGCCTTTGGAGGGTTAAGCAGTAGGGATACGTTATCAGGGTGCTGAGCTGATGGGCCATTTGAGAGAAGAGAAGGATTCAGTCGCCACTTGGCATCCCTTGGCTGTTTAGTACTGAAAAATTGCATGGTGGTTTTAGTGTTAAATAAATCCTGAAATTATATCTGGACCTAATACTGTATAGAATTTAATGTTTCCTTTTTTTAAAAGTGCTTCAGTTATTCCCAATTCTCAAGAATATCCAAAGCCTCGATTAATATTTTTTCAGTTAATTTCTAAATCTTGTAATTGAGCAAAAAATGGAAATTATGTAGAAGTTTATTTAAGGTATTTTCCCTAGTTTTGCACTATGTGGATGGCACCCGAATGGCTTGGTCATTTATCTGACATCAAGTTATTTTTTCTCTTGCTTTTAAAGAGTGACACTGGGTGAGGAGGAGTTGGCAGTCACTGGACTTTTAACAGAGATGTATTGATTAAGACTGAGGTTAGAAGTGGAAAGCAGGTTAGTGACTCTACTACAGCCAATCACTTCTTCATAAAATTGTTCCTAGTGAGAGACTTATCAATCTCATGAGTGACAACAAAAAGGTCACAAAGGTACTAACAATAAATACTTTTTACCTGATTTCACAGTTTACCTTCATCATTTACCCTGAGCAAATTCACCTCTTAGAGATGTGGTTTAGCAGCTTGAGTTTGACAGACTGAATATCTGGAAACCTTCAGTTTCACATGTGGACTCACTCTTTTAAAACTTGTGGAAATATTTTTATTTGGACAAGCTTCCATTCTACACCTTTTTATGCCATGCTTGCTGTGTGGATTCCTGACATGGTTGATACTGAAGGGAAGATGTTAATGATTGAATGAAGCTAACTTGGCTAACGTGGATACCTTTAGGTTTTTGTCATGATTCTTTCATGGCTGCATTTGGACTTGTGTGAGAGGACTGAATAAATAAAAAGACAAACTTTTTTTTTTTTTTTTTTGATGTTTCTTCAGTTGTGCCTAAAGTGTATAACTTCATGCCAAATAATATGAATAATGTGATTGAAATATTTTTGAATAGGAACATATAATACAATGTATTTGAAATTACAAAACAGATTGCTGCTTATAACATATACTGCAGATATAGTGATTCAACATCCTGACAGTCATACTCAGAAGGCTGCACATTTTTCCCATACTTGGTTTTCACCCATATCATAAAGACGTACATGGTGGGAATTCTTAACTGACCATGTTTAAGTAAATGTAGAAACACATTGCAGGATAATCCAACCAATTATGGGCCTGACTCAGCCCTTCCAAACAATCACAAACAAGTGTATTTTACTTACAAGACCTTCAGAGACACCCCAATTCCAAATTGTAATTATTAAACATTTTCAATATTTAGGATTCCATTTCCTGTAGTATAGGTGGAAAACAATTTTTTATATGCAATGTATATGTGAAAGATCAATAGTCAATGGGAGAGGAGTGAAAGAACTTAAATAAACTCACGACTAGCATTCACTACAAGATGCACGTCATGCTGCATCTGTCTTCCTAGGCATAGCTTCATCCACATTTGATTTTTCACTACAAACTAATGCACAGACATTGTACGGAGTGCAGGGATTGTAAAATTCCTGGTTTTGTATCAAAATTTAATATTTTTGCATGCAACAATCACACAATTCTGAACGTTCTTTACCAGTCTCCATACAGATAGAGGTCCACCATAAAACGTTCCAAAGTGACTACCCTAACAACAGTGCACCTGTATAATCAGGAGACCCTGCCCCATGGGCTGCATCTAAATTAAGAAGGACGTGCTGATACAGCGCATTGCCGCACCCACCACATGACAAACCAACTCAGGATCCCAGATTAGGACCCGAGTGCAGCCATGCAACGAGTGACACCTCAGCACCACACTAGTTCACATGGAATGGAACCAATGTGAGTTTTTTTTATGGTGACTGGAGTGCCAATTCTGCCACCAACCCCCAGGTTTTCCCTGTAGGTTGGAGGGCCTACATGCAGGGCTGGATGCAGGTTAACATCATACCCAGGATGGAGCATTGCAGGTTAAGGGCCCTTGCTCAAGGGCCCAATGAAGTAGAGTCACTTTTGGCATTTATGGGATTCAAAGCGGCAACCTTCCGATTGCCAGTGCAACTCCCTAGCCTCAGAGCCAACACTCTGCCCTCTTGCATGAAAATGAAAAATAATAATTAATAACATTTATCTAAACCTGCAAACCATGTTTGAAAATAAACTGATTAATTGTATCAGTAAAATTAAGGAATATGGATGTTTAGAATAAAACAGGCAATGTACAGTAATCACTTCTAGGCATTCTAAGGGATTTCAAAGTTCATCAAAAAGTTATAACTGAGTCATCAAAAGTTATAACTGAGGATAGATTAGGGCAAGTGAAGACACCACAGTAATAGTGCAAAAGAGTGCAAAGCTGCATGTTTATTACAAAGAAAACAGGAAGGCAATAAGAACAATTAATAAACAAACAACTATAAAACAGTTAACAAAGAAATTAAAAATGACAAGAGAGTGACAAAACTAAAACACTGAGAAAACATAATCAATAAATGATAAGAAAATAATCAAGAAATATGAAACTAAATCAAATTCTAGGACCAAGCACTGGCAAAACTCCAATAGTATAAGTGGCAGTCTTTCTTTGGTTATAAGTTCTTCAGTTTGAGATATCTTGAAATGCATTTCAGATATCTGAAAATGGAAATGAAGCTATTTTGAGACATCTAGAAGCATATTTCAGTTATCTTAAATTGTATAGTAGATATCTGAAAATTATATTCAGATATCTTGAAATAAGTTTGTTTTTTCAAGGAATGATGTATTAAAATGTATTTGAGATATCTAGAAATGAAGTTCAAAATATCTTGAAATTTAGTTACCTGAAATGTAGCATTGATGCATTTTAAGATATTATGAAATTAATTTGAGATATTGTAAAAATGTGTTTGAGAGATCTAATATGTGATTCAATGTCTCAGATACATTTTAAGTAATCCAGGCCATTTTGGGATGTCTGAAATGCATTTTAGGATTTCTCAAATACAATTCAAGATATCTTAAAAGAGCTTCCTGTCTTTTGAGATGTCTTAAATTCATTTTAAGATGTCTTAAAATATACTGGAAACCCCACTGGGAACATAGGCAATTTTTCAGGAAGTGATTTCAAGAAATCCTAAAATCTGTTTGAGATATCATAAAATGCACTTAATATATCTTGAAATACTTATTTTCAGATATGTGTAATTCATTTTAAGATATTGTAAATGCTTTTCCAGATATCTTAAAATGCCTTTTGAGGTATCTCTAAATGTTAATTCATCTTGCATAGACTAAAGCTGCTTGAACAGCCCCCCTGGTATCCCAGTGCCTTTTGATCCCTCAAGTGTCCAAGGCAATTTCTCATCTGCCTTCTCTCTTAAAAGGACAATCCAGTGCCATTTATGAACTCTCTCCTGCCACTTATAACCCTTAAATGTTTATACTGAAACCCTACTTTTTAAGTTATGGTCACTGTGCTGCCACCTGTTTGTGAGGAGGGCTTGTGGCATATTGCTAGCCCTCCATGGCTTCACCATTTTATTTCGTCTATGCAAAAGATCAAGCACCACATGACATCCGATGTGTTACTGCACTGTAGCATCCTAAAGAACAACAGCATATTTCCATCTAGCCAGTTTACTTTCTCCTGTTCCTGCTTCTCTGATGCATCTATGATGACTGATAGGAATCTTGTGGCTGTGTGAGTTTTTTCTCTCTTTCTTATTTTCTCTTTCCTTCTCTCATTCTCTCATGTTCTTGTTACAAGTTGTCTATCATGGTGTGTGCAGCCCATTGTTATCTGTATAGGAAAGTAGGAAAGGTGCCATATAAAGTAGCAATTTATCTATAATCATAACTCCAGACAATTTCCACACTGTTTTCTGTTAGTGCTTCCTTCTAACAGGAATTAACTGTGATTCTTTATGCATTGCTTTTTGATATTGTAGTGCTAAGCATATAAGGTAGTAAATAATAATTTCTCCCTTGATTTTTTGTATGGTGTCTTTTGAAAGCATGACTATACAAATACTAATTGTAATAGTGATAAAGAACAGTGTTGAAGGTACTATATAAAGTTATTGATTGTAATTTTACTTATGGTTACTGTAAGTTTTTTCATTTTAAAATGTATAAATATTTTTAAAATTCTGAAATAAAAAGTATACTTGCTGTTGTTATCGGGACAAGCCAATGATACTTACATAAATATGTGATTTATTTTTTATTGTATGGAAATGTAATGCTAAACTCCAATTAGTTTAACAACAGAGTATAATGTTGTGTACTTTAAAATGTAAAAAAGTAGTGAAATATTATGCAAATTAGAACAGAAAGTGACATTTATTTTGTATTAAAGTGCATTTTTTTAAATCATATTCCTAGAAAGTGAAGTAAATATTGAAACATTTGACCTCTGCCTTTAGCTCCATCCTACCAGTATTGTCTCCAGTTCCCTGTAACTGAATTAAATTAAACAAATCTCAGAATATAGATAGATAGATAGTATATGCATGTATTGTGCAATAAAACTAAACCAAACAGAAACATAACAAGAATTAGGGTCCCAGATGGGCATATCCATTTAAAAGTGGAAAATTTTCATTTAAGAAAGAAAAGGAGGAGAAAAAGGAAAGAGCAATTCTCCTATGGTAGCTTGAGGATGCCACAGCTATGGTATTTTATGTTTCAAGGACCACAAGAAGTGGAGATGTGATGTTATTGATCATTGGAGGGGGGACTTCCTCATGTCTGTGAAAAGGAATGGAAATGTTATAGTGTGTGAAGCCCTTCTTTCCTCCTCATGGTTGCCCCTGTGATGCCCTTCTAAAGTGGTCCCCAAAAAGCACGCATGATGCTGAAGTGTTTGGCAGCATACATGCAGTGTCTGATTTTTTTTGTTTAACTTCCCTTCACTTTTTATGGATTTCACACATTAATGTCTGTGACAACTTCAGGATTTTTTCATTGCACCTCTTGAAATGAAATGACTTATAGCTCGTGTATATCTAATGTGCATTTCACAGTTAGCATTTGGGGTTCCTGGGATGAGTTATTTCCACAGGGAAAAATTGTTTATAATATAAAGTATAACCTTTTCACTGTTTTAAAGTATATCAAGCTTAAAAAATAATTTTCTCTAATGAGTTATTTTGTGTTTTAGACATTTTTGATGTTAAATTTATTTTATTTATAGAAATGATGTTAGCTTTATCAGTAGTAGAGTACAAAGGTAATTCATGCTGCTGCCTCACTAATCCAGGGTTTGAATTCCATGCCTGATCCCTGACTTTGAACATTGGCTGTTTTTGTCCTTCCACATTTACCAATCATTAAAATTAAAAAATGTATGTTTTAGGTTATTTTGTAGTTCTTCATTGGCCTAGGGCATTCTGTGATGATTTGGCTTCCTGTAGGATTAGTTCCTGACTCACACATGATTTTGCAGGGGAAAAACCCCCCTACAACCTAAAGATTGATAATACATATTTTGTTTTATTTGTTATGACCATTATTGATAATATAATCATTTTCTAAATGCTCTTTTCCTGCATACATTCTTGACAATTCTCAACTGATCAATAAAGCAATAGATTCAAAAGGTAGTTCCTCACCAAATGAGAGGTCATTTCATTACTGTGCTTGCAGTCCTTGTAGAACATGCAAACTCTAAGAAGATGGCATCTAAGCAGCCAAAAAAAATTCAGTGTTGTATTACTCTGCTAAAGTAACAAATCAAAAAAAATGTGAACTGTTTGGAAAAGCCTGTTGAATGATGCAAGAATATGTACGAGTTGCGTACCATAAATGAACACATAAATTAGCCATTTCTAACTCCAGTTCTTTGTTTATACTAAGTATTGCGATATTAAAACTCTAACTTAAAATCTAAGATAACTCAGAAGGCAGGCTCAATTATAGGACATACTCTCAACTAGAAATATTAGTGAAAGAGAGAATGAAGACAAAACTTAGTGCCATTATGGACAATGCTGGACATCCTCTCTCTGACACATAAAAAAATGAGTACTTTCAGCCAATGAATCATTCAGCAAAAAGTGTGACAAGAAACACTACATGGGCTCCTTTATAACAACAGCAATATGTGAGCATAATGCCTCACTGGGGCTGGGATTGCTCTTTTTACCTTTAGCCAATTCATAAGTTTTCTTTTTTAAGTACTTCTGGTGTGCATTTTGAGGTTGTAATTGTTTGTTATACCTATCTATCTAAATGCATAACATTATGACATTGAAACCATTTAACAGGTGTGAGAGCAGTGGCATAGATAGCTTGCTGAAGGCCCCTGTGCAGCGCCCTGATGTGGGTCCCTCCTGTTTAGCATAAAGTATTCGTAACTAGCTCCTAGGGCAGTGGTGTCTCCGACCACGTCACTATCAGATTACACACTGGTGACAAACAAAACAGCTCTCTAAATGGAATGTTTTTTTTTTTTGTTTGTTTGTTTTTTTAAGCATTTTATTGAATTTGTTAAAAGCAAATAACATTCCATACAAGCAAGTCAAATTTTACAAAACTAAGTTCAAATCAAATCAACCCCCACCCATGAGAAAGAGAGCTAAACCAACAGAGTAAAACTTTAATGGTAGGAAAAATAACTACCGCATATACTCACGTATAAATCTGGTCTTGAAATCCAAAAAAATCAATCATAAAATCAGATTCCGACTTATATGCCCGTTCAAAAATACGACACTTACACTTTTTTTTTTTTCATCTTCTTGCCTCCTCCAATCTCGCACCAGTTTCTCAGGCACATCGAAGTTTGTTGCAGCAGCACAGCTACCAATTTCTTTCACCACTTCAACAACTT
Source organism: Erpetoichthys calabaricus (assembly GCF_900747795.2). Taxonomy (NCBI): domain Eukaryota; kingdom Metazoa; phylum Chordata; class Cladistia; order Polypteriformes; family Polypteridae; genus Erpetoichthys; species Erpetoichthys calabaricus. Next base: position 267,683,505 of record NC_041395.2, on the reverse strand, counting down.
TTAATTCAAAACCAGCTTTATATTTTCTTCTGATTGAATGCTCCATCGTAGATAAGGGATGTTCTTATGATAAAGGTGTATGAGGGTGTGAGATACAAAAAACACAAATCAGTGCAAACATCGTTTCAGAATAGTTCGGGTATTACAGTGTGGTGACATAGGCACAATACATAGAAAAAAAGGCAGTGTGCTCCGAGGTTACTCTCTCAAGTGGGTGTTAGCATATCATAATCTCTTGTACCAATAGCATGAGTTTTCCGCATTCGAGTTATATGACTGATATTATAAAATACCGGAAATTATACAGTAAAATCAAGCCCCGACTTATCTGCGGGAGAACTTAAATGCGAGTATATACGGTAAATAAATAAATAAATAAAAATAATTAAAATAAACAAGGGAAGAGAATCCACTTCCTCAATTTAAATGCTTATTCTAAAATGTTATTGATTAGACCCAGCCAGGTTTTAAAAAAGTTTTACAGAGATCCTCTAAGTGAGAATTAATTTTTATTCAATTTCAAATAGTATATGACATCAGTTATGCACTTACTTAACAGAGGTGGAATAGGATTCTTCCAGTTGAGCAAGATAAGTCTATTACTATCTAGTGAAGTAAAGGCGATTACAGTTTGTTTGTCCTTCTCCACCTTAAGCCAATCTGCATGGAATTTGTAATAAAGGGATTAAAAAAGTTATAACAGCCGCTGTAAGTTAACAAAAATAAAATAAATTGTGGAAATGGAATGTGGGAGGTGTGGGTAGTAGTAGTAGTAGCAGTAGTACATAAATATATGTAAAATGTGGACCCGCTTACTTTTCAAACACAACTTTGTGAAGGAAGATGATTAAAATGTAATGTAAGCTAGAAAGTAGAAACCTTTCTGTGCTATAAAATGAAGCAATTTCAAATTGTAGCAAATTAAAATGACAGGATACTACTACACAATCAAACTGTTTTATGCATGTTCTGATAAAATGGACATCATAAAGTGGTAACGCACACAAATCCTCACAGTAGTGACACTAATGCACAGTAAGCCATATTAATGTACACAATAAAACAAATTACTGATATGTTAAACTGTAAAAGCTTACAAAAATGGAACTGACTGACAAGTCACAAATCATATTACTTATAATATCACGTAAAATACTCGCTTGCATGCCTTCTGTTGCACAAAAGTCTCAACAATGTTTGACACGTCAAGTTGTCTGGCACGGTCGTTTTCGATTGAGAGTACAGCCAAGCCACTAAGTCTGTCTTGCAACATGGTGCTTCTTATGTAATTTTTGTTGAGTTTTAACTTCACAGTCACTGGCATAGTCAGCAGTAACACTGAACACAGAAACACTGTGCAAACGTCAATGAAAGTAGACAACAGTGCCCAGTGATCTATCAGCAACAGTTCAGCTACTTCAAAAGCAGTTGACTTGGTTGACAGGATAGATTGAAGACATGCATGAAATGGCTACAATTGAGCGGAAAACGCCTGTGAAATGTTGGTGCTCTAGTGTTCAACTAGAAGATCGGCAGCAGCATACAATTCGTCGTGAGCCATCAAAGTCAGAGTTTATGGTAACAAGACATTGAACGTTGAAGCTACTGCCTCGAGACTGTGAAACCACTGTTTTAGTTAAGTTATTAAAACTTTTCAACTTTTTTAACTTTTAAAAAAATCTGTACTTCCTTGAGTGAGCCCCCCAAGCTCGTAGGCCCTTGTTCTTTGCACAATCTGCACAATCCATTGCTACACCACAGTGTGAGAGGAATGTTAAATGCTTGGTAAGACTGAAAAAATATTTTACCCTGATTTTCTGATTGTTTCTTACTTTCTTCACCAGATTCTAAGTTAATTCCTCAACTTGTACTGTATTATACAATAAGGTCCAAAAATAATAATGAAAATATGTTGAACACATTTGGTTCATTAATGTCATTAACCAGGAATATAATCTCTGAAATTTATTATTACAAAAGGAAAAAGTTGCTTACATAATTTGGAAAGTGACATGGCTATGCTGTGGATAGCACTACTGCCACATGGCTACTCTATCGAGTCCTGGATCAAATCTTGGCCCAGACACAGTCTGTTTGGAATCTGTGCCTTCACTCTGCATCTGAGTAGATTTGTTTTAAATAGATATTAAGGTTTTCTTCCAACATTTTAATTTCAGCTATACATAGTAATAGACAATTCTAAATTGGCCTACATGAGTGTGCCCTGCAATGGACTGGCGACCCATTTACGGTTGGTTCCTGCTTTCTGCCTTATATTGCTGGGATATGCCTGAGCTCCTGTGAACCTCAATTGGATTAAGTAGGTTAGAAAAAGCATCTCAATAGATGGATGGATAATAAAAATAAAGGTTTGTGTGTATTCCAGTATGTGAAAGTAAGATATCATAGGCAATAATATTTTCTGAGCTTAATAACACTCTTGTTTAAATTAGCCATATTCATGCATCATACTTTTACAACAAATTTGTTTAAAAACAGAGTGAAAATACAGAACAAACAGGTTCCTTACGCTTAACAGGACTAAATAATTCACTTAAATTTTTAAGTGAAAAACCAGAAGAAAAGGACTTTTAAAGGTGGTGATGAGCATGAGCTCAAGCGCGTGCAGAAGGAACTCCGAGTCCAGCTCAGGGCGGCGACAGAGCAGTACAGGAGAAAATTGGAGTAAAAGTTGCAGAATAACAGCATGAAGGAAGTGTGGGATGGGATGAAAATCATCACTGGCTGCTGCTCGAAGCAGGGTGCCTCCATCGAGAAAGACATGGAGAAAGCAAACCTGATGAACAACTTTTTTAGCAGGTTTGACAACCCTAACCCACTCTCACTCTCACCTCAGAGCACTGCATCCTCCATCCATCCTTCTGCTGACACCAGCACAGGAGAGAGTTTCCCCCCACCCACAATTACAGCAGCCCAGGTAAGCAGAAAGCTGAGGAGACTTCATGCCAGCAAAGCAGTGTGTCCAGATGGAGTATCGCCACGACTGTTGAAGGAATGTGCATTGGAGCTGGGAATTCCTCTACAGCAGGCATGTCAAACTCACTACCATTGGTGGGCTGCTTCAACTGCCATACGTGCATCAGTGGGCCGCACTGTAACAAATACTATTATACAAAGTTACTGTAGCTTTCTTTCCAATACTGAAAACTTAAAAAAATGTAACACTTAAAGTTTAAAGAAAAGCAATTTATTTCCATACAATCTCTGTACAACAGCGTACAATTAGAGTCTTAGCCTCTTAGCTAGGTCCTTATATTATTATATTATATTCATTGTATTATATTCATTGCTTATATAGGAGTCTTACAGTGTGAGATCTATTTCTTTTGTCCCGACACTTGGCATCTCTTTTTAGTAACCAGTTCGTCAATATCAGGCTTGAAATCTTGTGCAGCTGCAACTTTTATGAGGGATGAAAGGTGCTCGACAGTAAGTCTTGAGCGATGTGGGGTTTTGGTAGCTTTCATTAACGAAAACAATTGCTCATAAAGGTAAGTGCTTCCGAACATAGACAGTACTCTCGATGCCAACTTACGGATCTGCACATATGAGGGTGGCAGGTAAGCATACAAGCCTGGCACACCAACTTCGTTGTATTTTGCCTTCAGAATAGAATCTGACTGCAGTTCAATCAATTCCATTTGGATATTCTCAGGCGCATTCTCAACGTTGTAAGAGTATGGTGACGTAAACAGCGCAAAGTCCTGTTCGTGTGAACTGAAATTACGAAAACGCTCACTGAATTTCATTGCTCTGTAATTCAAGTTGGAAAACAAATCCTCCAAAAATCAAATGTTACTTTACTAAGTTTACTTCAAAGTTTATATTGTAAAATAAGCTGATATGCAAAAAGACCCCTGACCTACACTAATTTTACAAACTCAGAATCATAAAAATTTGTTAATAAACAACTCACCAACTTCTTGTGTCCACTTCAGATCTTCAGCTATAGTCTGCACTAACTGTTCGTTACAATACTAGCACAAAATTACATACAACTAGAGCAAAAAAACATGAAAATATGCAAGCTATTACTACTCGTGATGGTCAGTTCTGCCCAGTGGCCAGTCTCAGTATTCCAGCCAGTAGTGTAGCCTGCCAGGGGCAGCTCTAGGCTCGTGGTGGCCCTGGGTAGAGAAAGAATTGGTGGCCCCTTTGCCCGCCAATGTCAATATGGTATCTTATGCACAGCGGATGGCCACGTCTGTTGCATAGCCACCTCGTGCTCATGACACACTTTCATATGCGCGTGTCCGTAACTTGAAAACCAAGTGGCGGCCCATGATATTCTCATTACGGCAGAACGTTTTAATACTACATATAGCTTACTGCTCCGACTCGAGTGACATTAGTAAATGCAGCATACTAATTAACAAGAAACACAATGTTTTTCGGCCACATTGCCATCAGCTGTGTTGTTATTTTCTCTTTCTGTTTTATATTCAATATATATTGGCGTGGCGGCCCTGTGCAGGTGCACAGTTTGCAGATGCCTAAGGCCACCCCTGCTGCCAGGATGCTGCAGCCTAGCACTTCAGTTGCGATGTCGTGGCTCATTAACTTTGGACAAGGCTCGTGACTATACTACCAGATGACGTTTCCAGTACCATAATGCCATGGGAAAACGCGCTTTTGTCAGAAGGCAGAAGTAAGAAAAGTCAATAAGTAATGCCGAAGATGCAGAATGATTCAATCACAAACGATAGTAATCATTTTGTACAAGTTTAGTGCTAACTAGGATCTGTCATGTTGGCCGCACAGATTTCTGTTGTGGGGTGCATGCAGCCCGGGGGCCACGTGTTTGACATACCTGCTCTACAGGGCATCAACAAACTTGAGCCTGGAACAAGGGAGAGTCCCGAGACTTTGGAAAACATCTTGCATCACCCCAGTCCCAAAGGTATCACGTCCTAGTGAGCTGAATGACTTCAGGCCTGAAGTCACATGTGATGAAGACCATGGAGAGGCTGCTGCTTCACCACCTGAGGCCACAGGTCTGCCACGCCCTCGACCTTCTGCAGTTCGCATACCAGGAGAAGGTGGGAGCGGAGGATGCCATCATCTACATGCTACACCAATCCCTCTCCCACTTGGACAGAGGCAGTGGTGCAGTAAGAATTATGTTTCTGGACTTCTCTAGCACCTTCAACACCATCCAACCTCTGCTCCTTAGGGACAAGCTGATAGAGATGGGAATAGATTCATACCTGGTGGCATGGATTGAGGACTATCTTACAGACAGACCTCAGTATGTGCGTCTCTGAAACTGCAAGTCTGACATTGTGGTCAGCAGCACAGGAGCGCCGCAGGGGACTGTGCTTTCTCCGCTCCTGTTCAGCCTATATACATCGGACTTCCAATACAACTCGGAGTCCTGCCACGTGCAAAAGTTCGCTGACAACACTGCTATTGTGGGCTGCATCAGGAGTGGGCAGGAGGAGGAGTATAGGAACCTAATCAAGGAATTTGTTAAATGGTGCGACTCAAACCACCTACAACTTAACACCAGCAAAACCAAAGAGCTGGTGGTGGATTTTAGGAGGCCCAGGCCCCTCAGGGACCCCTGGTGAGGAAGGCAGACTCTATTGTAGGCAAGGAGCTGGACAATTTGACATCTGTGGTGGAGCGACGGGCGCTGAGCAGGCTCCTGTCAATCACGGAGAATCCACTGCATCCACCGAACAGTATCATCTCCAGACAGAGGAGCAGCTTCAGCGACAGACTGCTGTCACTGTCCTGCTCCACTGACAGACTGAGGAGATCGTAACATTATACAATGTTATTGACTGTTATACCTGCCTCGCACTCTGCACTTTGCACTTTTTAACTTGCACTGTGTTTTTATCACTCTTTAATTAATATTGTTTTTATCAGTATGCTGCAGCTGGAGTATGTGAATTTCCCCTTGAGGATTAATAAAGTATCTATCTATCTATCTGTCTATCTAAAAGGACAAGTGTTTGTGTGTGTGTCTGTATAGCCATGTCCATCCGATTGTTATGGTTAGCAAGCAAATTAAAAAAAGGCAAAACTTGCAGAAGAAGGGTCTAAAAAAATAAAGAAAATGCTAATAAAAATTCTCAATAAGGGTCTAAAAATTGGAAAATTGGTTTTGTTGGCTTATCCTGTTTTCCGATGTCATACACTTGCAATAAGAGCATGGTAGTGACTTCCTTGCAAGTGCTCGTGTAGTGAGAACATGGTTTATAGCTGTAATACTAATGACTGATTAACTTGCATGGTGGGCAATGAATGAGGGTAAATAATGATAAATCGACACACAGGCTGGGAAACCATAGCCCCAACTTGAGGAGGCTAGAATTGCTGAACCAGGCCAATGCAGTAATCACCACTGCTGCATTTTCCCTGCAAAGCACTTTGACTATCAGAGAGGTCAGTTTGATGAGAAGAAGCAGTGAAAATGGGTGGCTTGAAGAGGAAGAGGTTATTGTGAGGGAAAGGGATTGAGTGCGTGTAATTTTACCAGACCAAATGGCCAACCCATGTATGAAATATGAGATCTACGTTGATTATTTAGATATTAGCCCATGTTAGACAAGTAGCACATCTAGTGTACTATTAAAGTTTGCCTTTTCTTGAAATCTGTGAACATATTTGAAAGAATAAATGGACATCAATGGACTGGCATACTGCCTAGGTTTGGTTCTTAGTTTCTGCTTGATATTGCTGTTATTGCCTCTCCAGCTTCTAATGTTCAGCAACAAAAACTGGGCTTAGAAAATGGATCTAATGGACGGATAAAAAGACTGCATGATATTGCCTTTCACCACCTTGTCAGGATTTTTATTTACTGCTGCAATGAGTATCCTATTTATGAAAAGTAATTAAACTTTGTTTGAACCGATGAAAACAGCTAAGTGCTTATGAAAACAATATCAAATAACTGAATTCCAAAGTTTTACAAGAGTTATGTTAAAATGCAAAGTATAATGTGCAGAACTGATCACCTTAAGGGAACACTTGATTAAGAAACCTGAAAAGAGGTTCGTGAATGACAATAATATGACAGCCTTCTGGCCTTTAAAGTTTCCCTTCTGATCATTTATGTGCATAGTTCAAAGTGTCTAGAATATGCACAATAAATTGGAGTTAATATATTATTACTTTAATGCATATTTTAAATTTATAACAACTTTATACAGTATGCTAGGAAATTGCATGGATCTCTAGGAGCAGAGTAGTCTGTATGCTGGTATATATCTGATGTTTGAGCTTGAAAAGTTTTGGCAAGTTTGCATACATGAAATGGCAGTGACTAAGAGCCCAATCTCAATTTATTCTTCAGCCAGTTTTGAGCATATGCTGAAATAATTAGTGAGGAAGAAAAAAAAATCCTCTCGCTTGTGCAAATTTGCAGTTGCCAAAAAAATAATCTGTCTCTAACAAAGGAAAGACCCCCATGGCGCCTGGGTCTACAGTTTCTGTCATATATATTCCTTGGAGGTTTCAGATGACAAAATGCAGAAAGTTGTTTTGTCCCTCTTCCTGTCACGTTACACCCCTTAACTGGAGTTTTTTCATGTTGTCTCGCTGTCTGTGCTGTCAGCCCATAGCCTGGCACCTGCTCTCATGTTCCTAATTAGTCTCATTTAATTAATTATATTCTGCCGCACATCTCCTTATCTCTCGTTCACTTGCTTCATTTTTTTCCATTAACTTTAAAGTAAAAAAAAAAAAGTAAGTGCCCCTTTTTTTACCTAAAATAATATATTTTTAGATCATTGAGAAAGCTCTTTTTTGCAGGGTTGGCAATTTTTGCTTAGGTACACGAAAACTGAAAAGTGAAAATTTCATGTTTGTGTTCCTGAGCCACATACACTTACCTTCTTGTGTGTGTGTGTGTGTGTGTGTGTTTTTAACTTTCTTTGACCTATACTTCATATCATCTACTTGTCAAGTGGTATTAGAAACAAAGCTGCTTGCAGACTCTAATCTCTGGGACCAGATGCCAGTCAAAGGGTACAAACTTGGTGTGCTTTTTGTTGAAAGGTATGTGAACATTTTAAATGCATATTGTTGCATCCAATGAACATTTAAATATAAATTGAGCACTGAGCAACTGATTTATTTTTTTCCAAGTCAGGTAAAAGTATAGCATGTCTTTGAAGTACTCATGTGTACACACTCAACGTTAATTCCCACGTGAAAGACTGTATTTATTTATTTAAATCAGTCACTGCATCCATTTAATAAATCCTGATTAATAAGGAGCAAAGTGTGTTGAATTTCAAAACTCGCAGATCATTATGGCTGTGACAAGTGTGGGGCTGTGCACCTCAGTGACAAGATTAAAAAAAATATTAATATAGAAATTAAAATGACAAAACTGATGAAGAAAATTCGGTTTTAGGTTATTAATAGGCATTGCCTATCACTGCTGTCTCAAACCCTCGGGGACCCATGTTCAGTTTCCATCTCAGCCACAAACTTTGTGGAGTTTTTGCATTTTCATTTTTGGGCATTTTCTCTGGGCATCCCAGATTGATCCTGAATCTTGGGGACATGTCTTCTAGATTGATGTGCTTCCCTAAATTTCCTCAATATTATTTCATGTCCTGAGTAATGCTTGTTCCTACCTTGTACCTTATGCTGTCAGAATTGGCACTGGTTCTCCTTTGAGCACCCTGTAATGAACCAAGTGGATTACTTAGAAAGTTTATGAATATCATTGTTTACTGAAAGTGAGAACATGGTTCATATGTAGAATTTGTAAATTATAAAGATATACTGTATGTATATAAAAAAAAAAGGTAGATATACAAACAGACAGGCAGAACAGTGGCGCCTTGGTAGCGCTGCTGCCTCGCAGTAAGGAGACCTGGGTTCGCTTCCTGGGTCATCCCTGCATGGAGTTTGCATGTTCTCCCCGTGTCTGCGTCGGTTTCCTCCCACAGTCCAAAGACATGCAAGTTAGGTGCATTGGCGATCCAAAATTGTCCCTAGTGTGTGCTTGGTGTGTGGGTGTGTGTGCCCTGCAGTGGACTGGCACCCTGCCCAGGGTTTGTTCCTGCCTTGCACTCTGTGCTGACTGGGATTGGCTCCAGCAGACCCCCGTGACCCTATGTTAGGATATAGCGGGTTGGACAATGACTGACTGACTGACAAACAGACAGACAGATTGATAGATAGAGTAGGAACTTGTTCTGTCCAGAAGCTTAACAGCTATGTCCGTCTTTAATCAAGCATTCATTTATTTAATGAGAAGTTATTTAAGGCATTATAAATAAAATGACAATCCATAAAATATAACGAAATGGAAGAGATGCCAAATATAATAATGATCTGCTAAAGACATTGCGGTCAGTTTAGGAGATCATGAATCATTCATCTTATTGAGCAGTTTAAATCATAATCAAAATGAATTTTGCCACAGCTAAGATGTCTTTTGCTTGATGCACTAAATCCTTATAGTTTTATTTACACAAATAAAGAGGAATAAAAAGCTAAATTTCTATCAGTCACTTGTCTTGTGCAACACCTTAATTTTCAGTTGTTAAACTTCAATAAATTATTGCTCCATTGGTAAAAACATAATTAAATATTAATATTACTACAACTACTACTACTTGAAATAATAATAATGATAATAATACGGTGGCATGGTGGTGCAGTGGGTAGCACTGGTGCCTCGCAGTTAGGAGACCTGGGTTTGCTTCCCGGTCCTCCCTGTGTGGAGTTTGCATGTTCTCCCCGTGTCTGTGTGGGTTTCCTCCGGGTGCTCCGGTTTCCTCCCACAGTCCAAAGACATGCAGGTTAGGTGCATTGGTGATTCTAAATTGTCCCTAGTATGCGTGTGTCCTGTCGTGGGCTGGCACCTTGCCCAGGGTTTGTTTCCTGCCTTGCGGCCTGTGTTGGCTGGGATTGGCTCCAGCAGACCCCCGTGACCCTGTAGTTAGGATATAGTGGGTTGGAAAATGGATGGATAATAATAATAATTAGTCAGATGTTCAATAAAGCCAAACTTTACTTATGATTGTTATATTTTAATTAAGATAGTCTGTCCAAATATCTAGGGGATTTTTCATATTTTTTTTTAAAATGAAATCACATTTGGTAAAGGAAGAATCCAAAATCCTAAAATTTCATGGTATAGTCCATGTTTGACTAGTAATTGAAGTAATTTGACTAGTATTGAAGACATCTACACCACACGCTGCATCCGCAAAGCCACCAGCATTGTGGCTGATCGGACACACCCCTCTCACACACACTTCACCCTCCTGCCATCTGGAAAAAGGTACCGAAGCATTCGGGCACACACATCCAGACTGTGCAACAGCTTTTTTCCACAAGCCATCCGTCTCCTCAACAAAAAGGGACTGGACTGATAAACACACACACACGCACGCACACACACACACACACAAACATTATCACTTAGCTTAACTCAACTACCTCAAAACATTGAGATTGGACTGACTAATCAACACAAGCGCAAACACACTGACCTACACTACCAAACTATCGTACACACCAACCTGTAAATGCTTTCTTTTTTTGCACAATATCCATTACTGGACTACTTTTTTGCACTAACTTCTTTACTTCCTAATTTTTTTTTTTTTTTTTTTTTTTTGCTGCTAAACTAAGGAATGTTTACTGTTTCTCCACTACCTCAACTCATCACCACAACACCATATTATTATGTTACGTTTGTGTTTTTGTCGCACTGTCACTTGTTGCTTTTGTTTGCACATTGCACGTGCACTTTGTTGTCTGCTGTCTGGTTAAAAAGTCTTCCTTAGATAGTTAGTTAGTTTTTGTTGATTTATGTTGTAATTCATGTTAGGTAATTTATGTTAGGTCAATCTGTCTTGTCTCTGCTAGCCAGCTAACTAGGCCTCTTAGTTAGCTAGTTTAGTTTTTCTGTTAATTTATGTTGTAAATTTATGTTGCATGTAGCACCTTGGTCCTGGAGGAACGTTGTTTCGTTTCACTGTGTACTAACTGTATATGGTTGAAGTGACAATAAAGCCTACTTGACTTGACTTGACTTGACTTGACTTGACTTAATATAGGTCAAATCTGTAAATAGGATTTTCACTGTACTCTGTGAACATAACAAAAACCTTCAGCTTGAGCTTGAGTACGTCTGTATGAATGGTTAGTCAATATGGAGACAGACTGGTGACTTGTCTAATACTGGCTGCTGTCTTGAGCCTTGTGCTGTTGAGATATGCTACAACTCCCTGGGACCCTGTATTAGAATAAGCTGTTCTAGAAAATGGTTGAATGAGTTAAATCATTGAAATAAAAGAAATTCAATCTAAAACTATAAACACCTCTTTTATGGTAGGAGTTGGCTTAAAACTACTGAATATGTCAAATGACTGGTTTCTTCCATATGCACATCTCATGCTACACTTCTTAATTTGTCATGCAAAAGGACTTTACAAAATATTTCCATAGAAAAATACAAAATATCTTCCCAACACATGTTGAACCTGCTTAATCCAATTCAGGGTAGTGGGGGACCAGAACCTCTCCCATCAGCATTGTGATGAAGACAGGTAACAACCTTGAATGGGATGCCACTCATCATAAAGCCTACTTATACGAACATTGATAAGCAGCCAATTTAGAACTGACACCTGTTTTTGAGGCTTGACAAAAAAAAATAACTTTCACACAGAAAAAAACATATAGACATTAAGTAAAATTGCAAGCATTGCACGGAGAACCACTGGGCTCAGAACCCAGAATATTATACCTGCAAATCAGCTGCACCAACCACAGTGCCCAGTACTTCCCCAGTAAAATCATAAGTAACTGTAATTGTCTGACAAGTTTAAATTATAACTAGTCCAAAAAGCTTAAAGAATAATACAACTATTTAAGAATTTCTGCAAAATCTGAAGCATTGCATGCTAGTCTGTTTCAAGTCTTCAGTGTAATGTCATTTTAATAGAGTGGTGCTCATCATTTATTTTGTACAGTAGTTCAGAATGCTCATGTGATATCACCAAGTGGTTTTAGTGCTGGCAGGAGATTAAAAGAAACCTCAGTGTATTCAGCAAAATTGATTTTGCTGTAAGAATGTTTGGTACAATTAGGTTCCAGTCACTTTCAAGATGGGCTAAACAAAATCGGAAATGACTGGAGATTTTTCATCCCATGCTACACAGTTGGATGCTTTTTAGAGAATTCTGGTGACTAGTTACCCTGTGGGAAACTCTGGGAATCTCTTGCAGGCAGGTGTTTCTCTAAAGTGAAACAGGAGCCCGGGGTTAAGTAGCCGGGAGGAGCAAACACCCTAGAGAGAGAATGCAGATAATAAAAATTTGATTGCTTTCTGAGGGATTGGTACCTGGCCATCTGACAAAATTGTATGAATGAGGTTTTTCCACACAGTTCACAAATCATCATACTTCCGGAGAAGGTGACACCATGAAGTAAAAAGAATATTAAAATGACCAGGTTAGTAACCCACTAATGATTAATTTTCTTCAACATTGTGCTTCTTGTGAAGTCCATCAGTGATACTGGTAACTCAAAAGCCACTTGAGTACCTGGAGTCAAATGGCATTTGAAGAGCTCACTTAAAATGTGAGTGGTTGACGCCAAGCATGTAGTTTGCTTTATGATACAAAAGCAGCCAGCAAGTGAATGGTCATATCCATCCTTTTCCTACTTTCAATAATACAGCACCCTTGAACTCCATGCATCTCAACCTATGTTATTTAAAAGATGCATTTTCCTAAGATGCGTTTAAGAAAATAGTTAAGCATTTTTGAGATGATCACATGCAATAAAGGAATTTTAAAGAGGTTCATTGCTTAAAATGGTTTTCAGGAAGAAAATAAACTATATTTTGCACTAGCGTTCCTGCCACTGCAGCTCTTTGCCAATTTCATGAACATATGTAACTCATTTTTTTAACTCACTGTTCATAGAGCCGTGTATTCAACTTTTATTGCTGTCATTTCACTTTGATTGCCTATCCCTGTTGAACTGAACTGAAACCTGCAAAGTCTTGGTGCCAATGTGCGACCCAGTGGTAATGGATGAATTAATATTACATATTTCTGTACTGTAACAAGAGCAGAGTCTTGCGCTACACAAACAAAGCAAGCATTAAGTCAATGTTTCAAACGCCCGAATCTCATTTCATCACGTCTGTGTCTGAAAAGCATAAGTACTCGAAGCTGTGGTTTCTATTACTTCTTCCTTTTTTCTCATCAAGGATCTATTTATTTTAATGCAGGCTTATTTGGCTCCTTATGGCCATTTTTTCTGACTGGCAGTTTTAAAACTAAACTGGAGTTTATTTGCTTCATTGCCCTATGCAAAGAGTGTGTTCTAAACATAATTTTGTTTCACCTGACATCTGGAATGGAATATATTATGCTGCAAAATAACTTTGTGTGGAATATGTTTATGACTATACATTTAAAATAATGAACAAATCTGTTGTGACATTACATTTCTGCTTCATAATTGAGGTGTTCATTCTGTGTGGTCCTCCGGTTAAAGGACAGAATCTTTTTTTGTAAATAGTTTCATAGATGTAACCAATGGTGCAGAGTTTGGTGAAGGAATTATTGGGGATACCAAAACGGGTGAAGAGCTTTTCTCATGGCAGCACACAATATTTTATCCCTAACCAGAGAGAAAAAACACATATGAGACAGACTTCTCCCTAGCACCATATGAAAAGACTATACTGGCAAATCTAACACAGGGTGATGATCCTGAAGGAAGTACTGTATGGATGGATTCCACAAATTACACTGCACAACAAAGTTTTTGCTTCTTGAACACTGTTGGGTGTTTCTTATAGATTTTTGGGTGCTGATCACGAATATCACATCAAAATTTACCCATCACGTACCATTTCAGAGTTTTGTCATGATTTTTTCTTATATTTGTATCCAAACATTTTCGCTCCCGTAAGTGACTTATCAACAACGGTTTGTCCAGCCTGAGCATGTCCAGGCATGGAATCAGGCCAGGTTGGAAGCTGTTCTGTGGAAATTGACATCCTGGGCAGGTCTGAACGAGATTGACGCTGTCTCAGCATGCTATAAAGGTGGCTTGCATACACTGATCCTGCTCATTTGGTTAATATAGTCAGTGTGTATGTATAGTATCAGTATAGTAAAGTATAGTATCTGTAGCAATATAACAATAAGTATGCTTGATGCTGGGCGGCACGGTGGCGCAGTGGGTAGCGCTGCTGCCTCGCAGTTGGGAGACCTGGGGACCTGGGTTCACTTCCCAGGTCCTCCCTGCGTGGAGTTTGCATGTTCTCCCCGTGTCTGCGTGGGTTTCCTCCCACAGTCCAAAGACATGCAGGTTAGGTGGACTGGTGATTCTAAATTGGCCCTAGTGTGGGTGTGTTTGTGTGTGTCCTGCAGTGGGTTGGCACCCTGCCCGGGATTGGTTCCTGCCTTGTGCCCTGTGTTGGCTGGGATTGGCTCCAGCAGACCCCCGTGACCCTGTGTTCGGATTCAGCGGGTTGGAAAATGGATGGATGGATGGATGCTTGATGCTATAGACATTTTGGTGTCGGGCGATATGTCTCATCAGTGTTGTAACAGGCGCAATACATTCTGCTATATCTGTGGCAGATACGTCTCAGAGACGTTGGATGACTGCTCTTGTGAAGAAAGCTTATCATCTGTATTTCGGCTGCAAAATTAGTGATCAAGGTAAGGAATGGGCTCCTCACATTTGCTGTTTGACATGTTCTGTCTGTCTGAGAGCCCGGCTCAGAGGTGCTCGAAAGACAATGCTGTTTGCTGTTCCGATGATATGGCGAGAACAGAAAGACAATATGATGGACTGTTACTTCTGTTTGACTAATGTGTCTGGTTTCTCTGCCAAAAACAAGAAGTCAATTGAATACCCTAATCTGCCTTCTAGTAATGATACCCGTGCCACATGACGACAGTCTTCCAATTCCGAAACCACCAGAGGATTGGACCTTAGACGAATCAGATGAAGAAACTGCAATGCAGGGTACTGACAGTGATATTGACCTGGATTTTGAACCATGCTCATCAGGCAATCCACATCTGATAACACAGTTCGAATTGAACGATTTGGTCAAAGATTTGGGTCTGTTAAAAGCAAAAGCCGAGCTGCTGGGTTTGAGACTGCAGGAATGGTGTTTGCTGTCACCAGGTACAAAAATGTCTGTGTTTCAAGGCTGACATCATGATATAACCAAATTTTTTGCACAAGTCAACAGTCTCTGTTTCTTTTGTGACATTGAAGGATTGTTTTTGGCCTTGGGTTGTGATCACAACCTGGAAGAGTAGCGTCTCTTCATTGATTCGTCAATGTTAAGCCTGAAAGCTGTTCTGCTACACAATGGCAACGTTTATCCTTCAGTACCTGTACATGCAGCATACATGAAAGAAACGTATGAGAATATGGAACTGTTGCTGAAGCACATCCAGTATTGCAGGTACAACTGGAATATCTGTGGAGATCTTAAAGTCATTGCTCTGTTACTAGGACTGTAGCTCAGCTATACAAAGTACTGTTGTTTCATCTGTGAATGGGACAGCTATGCCAAAGAGTTGCACTATTTTCAAAAGATAGTTCCAGGACAGAAAAATGTGGCACATGAATCTCTTGTCGATTTTCTGGGCAATTACAGAGCCCAAAACTACATTCAGCTGGTAGACAAACTTCTCAAAGCATACAAGACAATGAAGTGCAACATGTCACTCAAGATTCATTTCCTCCACTCACACTTGGACTTCTTCCCCGCAAATCTCAGTGCTGTCAGTGACGAACACGGTGAAAAGTTTCACCAGGACATTGCTACAATGGAGAAACGATACCAGGGCAACTGAAATCTGTCAATGCTTGCTGACTACTGTTGGACACTGCAATGTGATGCACCAGACATTGAATACAAAAGAAAATTAGGAGCAAAACACTTTAATTCTGTTGAATTTAATAGATTATGCGAAACATAAACGTGACTAAATACATTATTGTCAGTAAACATTTAAATGTCCAGAGTTCCTACGTGATGCAGTAAAGCAAAAACTATATTTGTGCATACCCAGAAGGTACCTGTCACAATAAGCAAAAACTTTTCAGGAAACAAGACTTTTCAAAAAAATTGTTGTGCAGTGTTATGAGTGAGAATATAAAATGCACTCTAATTTCATTACAAACTGTTATGTACAAAAACTTGCCTAAGGCTATCACCACCAGTATCTAGACTACAGTTAAAAGGAAAAAGAATAAAATGGATTCTGAAGGTTCTCAACCTTTCTTTGTCTGGACCCCAGAGTCTTTTTGTCTTGAGATAAATAGTGAAGTTAATGCTAAGGGTCTCT
The DNA here is from genome assembly GCF_900747795.2 of Erpetoichthys calabaricus. NCBI lineage: Eukaryota > Metazoa > Chordata > Cladistia > Polypteriformes > Polypteridae > Erpetoichthys > Erpetoichthys calabaricus. Next base: position 267,667,162 of record NC_041395.2, on the reverse strand, counting down.
TAATTGTCCAGATTTTGGACTCATTCTGACAAGTATATTTGCATACAACAGTTCAATAAATCCAGAAATTGTGATACACACTCTTCCATCAGGTGGTACAGAAAATAGCAAAGCATAGGAAACCCGAGAGACAGTGCATGTCTTTCCTGCCTTGAGGTTTCAGACTAATCCCCCCTTGTACAGTGATATCCCAGAAGCACAAACATGCCCACATGAGTATCACAGTTGAAATGGCTTCATGTTTCATTGCTTGAGCTGGAGAAGGACACTGTGCCAAGAGTACCTGCATCACAGCTGACACTAATCATCCTCTTACCCGTCCCCAGTTAAAGAAAAGCTGGATTAATTATTCACACTCTGATCAACCAGAGCCACAAAAGAAAAGATAAAACTTTTGGCAGGGCTGCCAAAAATGAAGCCTGATTGTATTTCCTGTTTAATAGCATTGCATTGACCATATGGACATCATAATCACCAGTGGGTGAATCAGCAGCCCCTTGATCTACTGCAATGCCAAAGTCGATCAGTACTTGTACTTTGCTGCTTTCTGCAAGTACTTTGGCTTGATCATAGAACTTAAAATTAGGCCCAGCATTGAAGGTTATAATAATTACACAGAAATTTTGTGATCCATAAGAGACTGCTTTGCATGACTTGGATATTAAGGAGACATCTCCTGTGTAGTGGGTGTTTTAATAACCACTGCAGGTGAGACAGACTGTACATTATGCATTTAAATCATTGCAACTCTTTCTTCCCTAAAATTAGATAGATAGATAGATAGATAGATAGATAGATAGATAGATAGATAGATAGATAGATAGATAGATAGATAGATAGATAGATAGATAGATAGATAGATAGATAGATAGATAGATAGATAGATAGATAGATAGATAGATAGACAATGCCATGTAAAGCAAATTCATGAGGAAGACCTAGGTTTGAAATTGTTTCCTACAAACAAGGAGTTCTCGGTAATTGTGGCATCAAGTAATTAAATGCTGTAAGAAAAGACATTTAGATGATGGGTTCAATTTGAGTAGTAACTATACATAAAAAATGGAACCCAAATTCAGCAAGAAAAAAAAATCTGAAAAAGTTGACAGATGGAAATTAAAAAAATAATAAAAATTAAAAGCAAATATATACTGTAGAGCAAAAACTTAAACAGAGATTTGAGGAAAGATACATTCAAGATGTTCAGGAACCTGGAACATTTTGGAAAGACATGGGAACATTTAAATTCTATTTCACCTACACACACCAAGCCACATTAATATTTAGTTAGATACATCTAGAAAAGTACATTCCGATTTTAAAGTGAAATTAATTTGCATTTTGGACATGGCCAGTGATTCAAGGAATTGTCTAATCTTTATACAGTTTAGAAAAGAACTTGTTTTTGGTTCTGTTGTACTGTATTCAAATGTATTCTGTAATACGTAACCTAGGATCAATATGTTTATTTAATTTAAGCTTTACATATGCCACTGCACTGGATTTTACTAATCCCAGAGTGGTGACATGCCTTGACAACTTGCTTTTTTTTTCTTTTTCTAGAGTAACTTGTCTGCTTTACTTTCTAGCCAGTGAGTCTTGATCTTGGGCTGACTACTGGGGCAATTCAGAAGTCAGTTCTAGGGCCAAGAGATCCCTTACAATGTCCATACAGTACCCACTGGCTGCCATTGCACCCATTTCTGTATTTTGTATCCCTAGGATGTCTACTTTCTATATCTGCTGTTTGGTGCACCCATGGCATCTCCTTTTAGCGTAGCAGTTATACACCACTAGGTTATTTCATCCAGTAGGCATCAGATTATCTACACTTTCTCTGCCTTTATTAGAACAAGATCTATTTATGCACATGTCCTCTTATGCCAGTTTATTCTTCATAGGCTGTGATCCGCTATGGCAACTCCTAATGGGAGCAGCCGAAAGAAGAAGTCTTCTGTTCTGAAGTATTAACTTGTAACTATATATTGTTATCTGAAGTCGATTTTCTTAAGTCAAGAATTCAAGAAACAAAATAATATAATTCATATGTTTCAGAACAAATATTTAGCTAAGGAATACATAGAAAAAATATAACATTTTCAGAACAGGGAGCTCAGTGTCTCTGTGATCTACTTTGTGTTTCAGTAGGATGATAAGAACCACAACAATTGTCTCTCATGACATTAGAACCAATATTTCTAACCAAACTGCATTTTGTACCATAAGGGCATGACTTCCTTCATCCTGTAATAAATAAAGCAAAATCTGAAGTGTTACAAAATTTCTTAATGCTTTTATCGATTTGTCTGAAGTCTTGTGTCACTAAGGCGGCATCTACTTGCAGTCCTGTGCTAGTGTTGGAGAAAAGGGAGCAGGTTTATGCTTGCAGAGTGTCTGATGTTATATGTCTTGAGATATAATACAGACCTGGTTGTTACTTATACTGTATGTCTATCACATATATAATGTCATGTCTGACTCCAGCTTGACTACTGTCACCATCAAGAAATGCAGGAAAACACCTCACTACAAAGCATGAAATCTAATCAAGTGAGAAGCTTCTATAAAGTTCTCTTTATAGCAAGATTTGTTGAATTATGAATACATTTGCATTTGAGATTATTTAGCTTATTTTAAGAAATCTTGTCAAGTAAATTTTGCTTTTTTTTGCTAGTAAAAAAAACAAAACAACTCCAACTTCAGGGGTTTTCTTTCTAGTTTTTGCATTCACAATTTACAAGGAGACTCCTCTAATAGAAAATTAGACCCGCAAGGAAGCATTCTAAGTAAAATTGCCAAAAAAGACATTTAAAGTAAAAGTTGGCATGACTATTTCTCTGGATATATCCAGATAGATAAAGAGACTTTATCCATGAAATAAATTCTTCCATGCAACCATATTTAGAATCTTTTTTGTTTCATTTTTACGGTCACAGGAGCCACAGCCTATCTTGGAAGCATCTACCAGATGAAAATTGCAGTAATCAAGCTGAGAGGTACTGATGGTGCGACAGAATATTTCTGAAGTTTAGGGAGAGATGTAAAGCTGGGTAAAGTTATGTAATGGACAGTAGTTTAAATGCAGCCAAGCTGGCACTTTCACAATCCAGACTTTCAAGAATTTCTCCCAGGCTTGTCATGGCCAATGATGGGTTAATTTCACCATAGCTGAGTCTGTGTGAAGCTCCTTGAGTTAGACTGTAGATATCTTATAAAAGAGTTAATATTATGTTTTTGTAACTTAACAGTTGTATTACATCAGAAAACAGAGAGAAAATAAATTTGCCAGTGCTCACTGTGCATCTGGGATTGATTTTCAAATAAAACCAGGTACCCTTATTGTATGAGTACAATATGAAGTTATGCTTACAAATCAAGTACCACAGTGGTAAAGATTAAGATATCTGAACATAACATGCTGTTGTGACAGTGCGGGTCGGCTCCTGGCTCTCTCTTCATTTTTGGGAGCCTCTTGAACCCGAAACTGCCAGTACCGTAATCGAGATGAGCTTGGCAGATGAGGACAAATCACACTTGGAGGAAGGGGATGGTGTAAAAGTGATCAGTGTTTTTATTAAAAAAAACAAACAAAACAAGTGTTCAAAAAGTGCAGTGCTTGAAGATATTCCAATAATAAATAATCCAATTAAAAAAAGGTGAAGTGGAGGTTAAAATCAAAATAAATAAATTCATTTGAAACAAGGTTAAAATCAGGCAGGAAACTGTCCTTACTAAAAAGCCTGGTGTCATCTTTCTCACGGGCAGCTCCTCTGCTTATCCCATATGGGCCTTGCGTTAGAGGAGTCGTACTACTGACAATGGCAGCTAACCCTTCCAAAGGTCCGGGTCCCTGCCGTCCAATGGCTATGGTAAGACTCCCTCTCCAGACCTAGGCTTGGGTCCTCAATGGCCATGGCGCTCACGTTGGAGCTTTCCTCCCAAACCTCTTTGACCCCCACTACTTTATTGATCTCCTGCGGCAAGTCATTCTTTTTAGCACGTATCACCCTGGCTCCCAGAGTTGCTCAGCCAGAGTGGTCACTCCTTCAGCATCCAGGTGTCACCCACTCGCTCCACTCAATGGGGCTCTCCTTCCTAGCTGCCTGCCATCTCGTTCCCAAGTCCAATCTCTTAGCTTGTTCGCACTGGCTCCTTCCGCCTCCTGCTTTCTTCTCTCTTTCTTTCTTTAACTTTTGTTCTCATCTTGTTTTCCTTGCACAATTCTCCCTCTCTCGCACTCGTGCTTCCCCTTTTAAAATTGGGATGTGGCACAGGTGTAGCAATAAACAGCTCCTGGCATCAATAAGGATTGCGGTCGATCCTACATCTGTGCAGTTAAGTGCAGGGCCGTCATCTGCCAAGCTCAACTTGGTTATGGTACTAACGGTGTCGGGTTCAAGAGGCTCCCATAATAGAAGGTAGAGCCAGGAGCCAACCTGCACCATCACACCTGTATTTAAAAAGTGCAGTCCCATTAGGTTACATATTCCTCTATTTTCTATAAGAAAAGTCTTCTTAGGCATCATGCTTCTCTTTTAAAGTTACATTTGGAGATGTTGATGCTAGTAGAATGGGTTTGCTGTTTTAAATCTAAAAGGAAAGCAGGTGATTCAAGCTAAGCACAAATACAAGGTGTCCCAAAGGACAGACGTAAACTATTCTGGAGGCTGCTTGAACAGAAATCTTATTTAATGGAATCCCACCCGTCAAACAGCATGAGTTCCTACTATTTGGCTACTAAATGAACTAGAAGGAAATCTTTACAAATGGTTTCTGTCTTATAAATATCTACCTTCAAAGCAATACTTGTTGTTACTCAAAAAAATGTTACTTTAAATTTTAAACAAAGACAACAATTTAACAGGTTTTTCCTTTCCTGTCTTTCTGCAGGGTACTACTAACTCTGGTAGAAATGAACATTGTTAAGGTCAGTCCAGAGAAGTTGATGACTAATTCTAGTGGATCATAGTCTAGTAGTGAAGTGAAGGTTAAGTGTGTTGTGTTTTGATTTACCCAGAGGCACTACCCACTAAGTCCTTCCTGGTCTTTTCAAAAAATTAATTCTGAATCGGTTAAATGCAGGGCTTGTCAATGAACTGGAGATCAATTGCTGTGCTCAATGTATGATTATCATGGATGAACACCACAGCACATACAAAATCCCTGCATCCTGACACAGGGGAAGTGAAATGTGAGTATGTTGTGCTTTGATTGTTGCAGATTGTGATACCCCATGTACTGGCACCCTACACGCTTCCACAAACTCCGGGAATCTATAATCATACCAAAATGGATCCAAGGCCAAAGTATATGTTCAAAACAATTCTAAAATGTATTTGAATGCCAAAACACAAATCCAGTGTCATGAACTTGAAAAAAATAAAGGCAGTGTTCTGCTTTGGCACAGGACATAAATATATACATCAAAGAACAAAAATAAGTAATGGTGAATATGTACAGAGGCTCAAAAAAGGTGATAAAAAATAAAAACACACAATTCTTTTTCTTCCTCCTTCCAAACGAAATCAAGAAGATGTAGAAAGAACAGTTAGCAAACATCAAAAAGTGAAAAAAATAGAACAGACACAAACGACTGGAAATAATCAGTGAAATTTTTAATAGAAATATACAGAAATACTCTCAATAGCTAATCCACCAAATTCACTCTGCAATCACTCTCTCTGATGCCAGATGGTTAAAAGGAGACCCCTGCTGAGTGTCTCTCCATTTTATATGCTAGGCCCTGTTTACCTGGCCAGTCTCTCACGACGGCCCGGCCATAACCCAATTAGGGAAGCCATCAAGACTTCAACCTTATGCAGCCCCTCTTGTGGGTGGATGCACTGCATATCATCATTTCTTTGGTCATGTATGCAAAGCTGCCAGCATTACATATGTGCATGCATCCCTACTTTTAGGTAACTTCTTGAATGTTCTTTTTTTCTCTGGGACATTAACTCTTACAGCTCATCTTTTGCACAACCAGTTTACATGTACTTTTTTCTGGCAGTAAACTTTCCACGACACACACACAGTCTTAAGAGGAGGTTCCTTCCTTGGCAGGCATGAAGTAACACCAGGATGTTGGCATGCCAGCAGTCAAAGGTACAAAAAGGCAAGAAGATCTTTTGCCCCGACTTGAATGGCCAACAATTCTTCCTCCCATGGCCTGCCTTTATTACAGTATGTTGTCCAGATGTTTCTTTCCTGGAACCTCCATGAACCTACGTTGCAGATAAATGCATCTGGACTAATTATAAGAGAAAAAGAAAAGCTATAACTAGTGATGTTCTTTCTGAAAATTATATGGCTTATCACAAAGATGCACTGCCCACTAAATTTTGCAATAGTGCATTTATGTAGATGGAATGCTTAGTGTTAAATAACTGAAGCAATTCAAAGTTGTCTCTGGCAAAGAAGTGGAGAATTAAAGTGACAAATTCTGTGCAGGGGACTTGTGGATGGGTGCAAACCATCTCACCCCCACCTCCCAACACCACCAGGCTCAGTAGTATTACAGCATACAAAGACATTTAAGACAATTGTGTGCTTTCAACTTTGTGGCAACAGTTTCAGGAAGGCCCTTTTCTATTCCAGCATGACTATGCCCCTGTGCACAAAGCCAGGTCCATAAAGATATGGTTTGACGAGTTTGGTGTGGAGAAACTCAAAGTTGCTGGCAGAGATCCTTGGCCTCAACTGTATTAAAGACCTTTTGGATGAATTGGAGTGCAGATTGCATGCCAGGTCTTCTCATCCAGCATCAGTTCCTGACCTCATAAATGCCAAATAGGCACAGATTCCAACAGACACACTCCAAAATCTTATACAAAGTCTCCAAAGAACAGTAGAGGTTGTAATAGCCTCAAAGAATGGGACAACTCAATTTTAATGCCCATAATGTTTTAATGGGATGTCCAACAAGCTCATATAGGTGTGATGGTCAGGTGTCCACAAACCTTTAGCCATTTAGTATATCTGCTATCACTTGCCCAGAACGCCATTTCACACTCCAGCATATCTCTCCAGTCAGTGGTATAGAATCAACAGGTGGTTTGATGGCTTCAGACTCTCCAACTTTGTTCAAAATAAGGGAAGTAAATGGACACAAAGATTGCTGCTACTCCTCAAAGCAGAATAAATGAGACAGATTTAGTCTGTGGCCAAAGTGCTGAAGCTGAAACTAAAAATTTCTCTTGGTTACTAATCGAGATGCACATGTGCAGATTCCATACGGGAACATTACCAGTATAGTCCAGATAACCTTTAGGAAGAGGAAGTTTGTTAATTAGGGAGGTTGAAGAGAAGAAGTGTACATAATAAAAAGAGTAATCAAAATAACAAAATAATGTCACTTCAGGGGGGTATTTTCCGTACGTCGCTTAAATTATCTGAGATCAGATGCCTCATCTTGGATGAGTTAATGCCAGATGAAACTCATCCGGGATAAGTCGGTTTTTCAAACACAGCCGTGTAGTAGATTAGTTTAGCTGGATCTAATCATCCGAGATGAATGCCAGAGTGAAAAGCCCATATATATTGAGTCTAGAAAACATGATCAGCAAGTCTTTGATAGGCTGTAACAAAATGACGAAAGAACAGGCGCATTTTTTTCACACAAGCGGAGCAGGACCTTTTATTCGAAGCATATGAAGAATTTCAAGATTTAATATGCACAAGGGGCAACACTGCAAAAGCAGCCCAAACCAGAAAAGACGGCTGGCAAAAAGTGGCCGACAAATTAAATGCCAAGTAGTGTGCATTGTACTTATTGAATGCAGCGTTTCATTTCCTATGTGTCAGATTAATTATTATTTAGTATGTCATAATTCCAGATCAAACGTGAGCACAAGGAGAACATGGGAACAGGTTAAAGTGAAGTACAAGAATATACTTCAAACTGGTAAATATTGGTATATAACTATTTAAAGAATTGTTGACATAAATAATCATCCATCCATCCATCCATTTTCCAACCCGTTGAATCCTAACACAGGGTCACGGGGGTCTGCTGGAGCCAATCCCAGCCAACACAGGGCACAAGGCAGGAACCAATCCTGGGCAGGGTGCCAACCCACCACAGTAAATAATCATATATACTATAAAAAACATTAATTTTAAAGCTAATAAGAATGCAGACAAGCAAAAAACAGGTGGAGGTCCATACGGTCCAGACCTAACCCCTGCAGAAGAGTTGGCTATCCAGCAAAATGCCCATTGCCCTGTTTCTGAGGGCATTCCAGGGGGAAGCTCCTCCCCAGAACCAGTGGCAGGATGCAGTGATCACTTCATTTCAGGTAAAGGATGGTCAATGCATATATTTGTCCTCAATGTGTGCCATAGGTATGTTCCATATAGCCCTCTTTTTTTTGGTGGGTCAGTTGCAGGGAATGTCATATCCCTAGAACCTGTGTCTGACCGACGAGATAGATAGATAGATAGATAGATAGATAGATAGATAGATAGATAGATAGATAGATAGATAGATAGATAGATAGATAGATAGATAGATAGATAGATAGATAGATAGATAGATAGATAGATAGATAGATAGATAGATAGATAGATAGATAGATAGATATGCATTTTGTGGCTTTCTTAATCAGCAGGTTGGTGTGTTGGTGGGGGTTGGTCCGTGTGTCATACTGGCAGAACCTCAAACCCCAAACATGAATACACAGACACAAGTCCTGGGGCCAAATATATGATTTATTATACAAAATACTTTCCCAGGTCATTCAAAGTTGCAAACTCAGACACAATTATTCCTTTTCTCTCTTTCTCCTTTCCTTTCTTCCTCCAGGCAAGTGTCATCCAGCTCCTCTCCCGACTCCAGCTCGCCCGCAGGGTGGTTCCATTAATGCAGCACCCGGGCGTACTTGTGGTGTCACAAGACTGTCCATCAGAAGCACATCCAGGTCAGGTGGGAGTCATTGTCCTCAATGTGTGCCATAGGTATGTTCCATATAGCCCTCTTTTTTTTGGTGGGTCAGTTGCAGGGAATGTCATATCCCTAGAACCTGTGTCTGACCGACGAGATAGATAGATAGATAGATAGATAGATAGATAGATAGATAGATAGATAGATAGATAGATAGATAGATAGATAGATAGATAGATAGATAGATAGATAGATAGATAGATAGATAGATAGATAGATAGATAGATAGATAGATAGATGATTGATGAAGGTCAAATATTTGATGAAGACACTGTGTCTGATTATTCATCAGGAGGAGCGGTACATTTTCCAAATAATGTTTGATCAAACTCCACTCTGACCAGTCCCATGTGCCCCAATCAAATTTGGAAATCCTGGTAATGAGAATGTTAGGCTGATTGAGATTCTTTATGGAACTGTGGGTGTTTTTGCCTGTGTATTACCTACCTGCAATGGCATGAAACGCCTCTTTTATTGTCTACACACGCAGGTGTCCAGGAAACACTATGAAAACCCAAAGGAAATATTTCAGAGCCAAATAGACTTTACGAATTGCCTGGCAAACTGCACTTTTAGTTAGATTTTCCGCATCGCCTACAGTATATAAAAAAAGTGCCACAAAACCTCAAAGCAATGTATACGGTCTGTGGTTGTGAGAGCCCGACTTCGCCTAGTTTGACTTCAAATATAAGGTGCTAATAAATCTTTGAGGTACAATATCCAAACCTCCACCCCCAGCTAAAGCAGTATCTTTCGAAAAGAATTTCCTCCGGGAGCAATAAAGGATCTTGCCGATTGCGCAAAACCCTCTCTATATGAAATTCTCTTCTTATAATTTGCGCACCGATATCAATTGGTCGCTCGTTCATGAACGGTGAAGCCATGACTGAATGAATTCCATGCGTGGACACTGATTAAGTGTGTGAGCTAATCCTTGTTTACATCGAACAAACCTGCTCCGAGCAGGTTTGAGGATTTGGATGTGCTGCTATGACAACACATCCAGCAAGAGTTTCGAAAAACCGACAGATCCAGGATCAGGCCAAATCGTGAACAATTACATCCGGCTAAACGAGTAATCTACGTACAAAAAATACCCCCTAGGCTTTCCAACAACAACAACAACAACATTTATTTATATAGCACATTTTCATACAAATAATGTTTCTCAAAGTGCTTTACATGATGAAGAAAGAGAAAAAAGACAAAGTAAGAATTAAAATAAGAGAACACTAATTAAAATAGAATAAAAGTAAGGTCTGATGGCCAGGAAGGACAGAAAAAACAAAAAAAAACTCCAGACGGCTGGAGAAAAAATAAAATGTGCAGGGTTTCCAGGACATGAGACCGCCCAGCCCCCTCTAGGCATTCTACCTAACATAAATGATGTATTCAGGGTTTTCATGGAAGGACTTGATGATGATGGTCACATGGACTTCTGGCCTTTAATCCATCAATGCAGGGATATCACAGTGCTTTGATTAGGTGGTGGTGGCGCAGGTCGCCACCACAGAAAACCAGAAAAAGAACAGAAGAGAGAGTAAGTGTTAGTACGGATTTTGGAGCCACCATGAATAGTAATGATAATTAATTGAATATGCAGAGCATCAGGATTAAAACTGCTAAAAAAAGTGGAGCACTTTAAAATGAAGTTATGAGAAAGCTATGTTAAAGTAATGTGTTTTTAGCAGTTTTTTAAAGTGCTCCACCGTATCAGCCTGGCAAATTCCTATTGGCAGGCTATTCCAGATTTTAGGTGCATAACAGCAGAAGGCCGCCTCACCACTTCTTTTAAGATTAGCTCTTGGAATTCTAAGCAGACACTCATTTGAAGATCTAAGGTTACAATTTGGAATATAAGATGTCAGACATTCCGATATACTGTATAAGATGGAGTGAGATTATTTAAGGCTTTGTAAACCATAAGCAGTATTTTAAAGACAATTCTGAATGACACAGGTAACCAGTGTAGTGACATCAAAACTGGAGAAATGTGCTCGGATTTTCTTTTCCTAGTCAAGATTCTAGCAGCTGCATTCTGCACTCGTTGCAATCGATTTATGTCTTTTTTGGGTAGTCCTGAGAGGAGTGCATTATAGTAATCTAGTCGACTGAAAACAAAAGCGTGACTCCAAGACACCTCTGGACTATCCACCCGAATATATAACTAAAACTGCTCCTTCCTACTTTTCAGCCTTCTTCTTCATCATCATACTGGTCTCCTCTCCCTCTGTAACAGCTGATCCCCTATTCTGCTCATCTCCCAACTATGGGCTTGTCAAACAGAGGAGGTGACCTACAGATTGATCCCCAAACATGACATACAATAACACACTGCTAATTTAATGCTTTTGTTACATTACAAAGAAATATTTCATAATCTGGAAAGCAAACATTGCTAAGTTGAATTTGTTAGTCACCTCTTGGTGCTCTTAAATTGCATTTTTTTAATTTTTGTGACAATCTTACTTGACATTTCTCTGTACTTTTAGTGTTTATTTAGCCCACTTGATGAATTCAGGAAAGGTGCCTCATTTATTATAGTGTCACACACCTATGTGTAGTGAGGATCAAGGTGACACTGTTAAGGTAATGACTCATGACCCAGTTCTGGGGATGCAGCTCACTAACAGCCTTCGCCTGCACCCTGGAAGATGAAGGGTGCTGACGTCTAGGGATGGGAATCGAAAACCGGTTCTTGTTGAGAACCGGTTCCCACTGTTTCAATTCCTTGGAATTGTTTGCCATTTTTGCAAACGATTCCCCTATCGATTCCAGTCGCCTCGAATGACGTCACCGTGTTGCGTAGCGTCATTTACCCAGCAGGAAACATGGCGCCTAAGCGGCACAAATGCTCAAAAGTTTGGTTATACTTTACGAGAAAGGATGACAACAGGGCAACTTGCAATACTTGCAAAGTAGACATTTCATCAAAGGGAGGAAACACTATGAATATGCAAAGCATTTGCACACAAAACACGCGATAACCTTAAATGAATGTTGTGTTTTTGATCCACTCCGGACTAGTGAATCTCAACCCAGCAGCAGCGGTAACGTTTGCAGGTCCTCTCCCGTTAATACGGCAGGTAACTAATCAACTAACATTGCATATTATGTTAGCGCGATTTGCCTTATTGCAAAACCTGCTATTACTGTGCATTGCATTTAGATGACCATGACGAGAGAGACAGACAGAGTCTGACTGTCTCAGATGCTGGCAGTTCTCGCTGAAGTCTACCAGTAGCTTCTCCTTTCACAGAGGCAGGGAAAAGTAAAATGACACAGGCCAGGATGGACGAATGTCACCGAGCAGTGACTACGTTTGTGGTAAAAGGCTTGCACCCATTTGCCACAGTAGATGCCCCCGATTTTCGGTAAGTGAATGTGTTTAATTGTAGGCTAAGTCAGGGAATGTCAAATTTGCGTGTTCTCCTCTTACCAGATGTTTCATCCGTTTCCATTTCTGAGCTGAAACATGTGTTGAAGGCAGCCGTCACTGCAGATGGATGGGCAAGTTTTAGTCAAGATCATTACCTCACAGTAACGCTGCATTATGTCAGGAATGGCCAGGCTCAAGAAAAAGTCCTCAAAACCAAACCAGTGTACCAGGCACAGACAGAGACAGCTGTAGCAGAGGAGACTGATGAGATCTTGGAGGAGTATGGTATCAAAGACAAGGTTGTGGCAGCCACTGTTGATAATGCGGCCAACATGGATGTAGCTGTCAAAATAGTTGATGGTTGCAGAATTGCACTGTGCACAGTTCCATTGGACTTGAGTTGATTGTATTTGTTGGTGGCTGATGTAGTTTTATTTTTGAGTGCTCAGCTCATATATACTTTTAAAAAGGAGAGTGTAAATGTTACTGGACATTCTTGTGTAATTGCCACAGAATAATTTATGTTATACTTTGTTATTGCTACAGAAGAATATTTATTTTATTATTATTTTACATTTGCACATTTTTTTCTGGGGACCTCGTGGCACCCCATCGAGGAGCCGTAGGCTGTGGATCTCTTAAGATCTCACTGTTGGGTTTGTAAGGTCATGCTACTCCTAAATTTCTATCATGTTCAAAGATAAGATATAAAACAAAGTTCTAAGTTAATCGACCTGTGTGTTCTCCTTTTTTAAAAATAAGAATCGATAGGAGAATCGATAAAGAATCGAATTGTTAAAGAGAATCGAAAATGGAATCGGAATCGTGAAAATCTTATCAATTCCCATCCCTACTGACGTCACCTACCTCTTCCGCCCCATGTGCTTTTTAAAATAATTAAGCTTCTGGAAAGTGTTCTGGAGGTGTTCAGCCATAGACTGGATACTAAAGAGTATGGAGGCCCAAGAATTCTTAAGAGAAACAAATGAGAAAAGAGGCATCACTGAATGCAAACATCTGTGATAATTCTCTAATTTACTTGGACTTTCTTCTTCATTTAGTCTGCCAGAAGTAATGGTCTCCAACCCTTTTCCATCTGTCTTTTGTTCTTTCATATATCACAACAGCTGGGCTTGACCTCTTTCTTTTATGTACAGAAAGCACAGTCCAACTAATTTGTCCTATTGTCTTTGTCCTGCCTGATACTTTGTCCTGCCTGTTACAGATAGAGAATATAAGGGTGTAGATCTGAAGCACAGTGAAGTATTACTCTTAAGAGCCAACCAATGCATTTCAACACGTTGTGAGAATTAGGTTTGGGAATATATTCACTTACTGTATGCCTTACCTGCACTCAACAGCTGGCAAAACAAGAAAATGTGGGTAATGTGCTGGTCTGTCAGAAGTGTAGCCAGAGAGGAGCTACTAATCTGATAGAGTGAGCACTGACACCAAAAGGGAAAAGGAGAAGGAGATGGAGGCAACAGTCAAACAGAATCATGCTAAAGAAAGAAGAAAAAAGTTACAAATGAGTGGCAGAGGTGGGCCGAGCATAGTGAAAGCAGACCACACTTGTTTTCGGGGATTGATGCCTTTAAATTCAGGTCTTTTTGGAGCAATTACAAGCTTCTTTGTTTTTTGTTTTGTTTTCATTGCATTATTATATTTACGACAAGCCTTTATTTTTTGTGTTTGACAGTTCTGATGCCATTTTGTTCATGCCAGATTTATGGTTTTGTGCTGCTTCTACCCATATCTGTCCATTCCCATTCATTATGTTGTGATGGTGATTTTAGTGCATTGTTTGTATAAAGAATATAAGAACATCAGCCCATTATATGTTTTCTACCTTTCAACCCAATATATCTGTTTAATTACTACTCAAACAGTGTACCAAATATTAAAGCTTCTTAATGTGCCACTTTTCAACTGTTTTCTAAGACATCAGGTTCCGTCAGTGTAGGGCCCAGTTGGTATTTCCCTGATTTGCTTGTCATGGAACACCTATATTTCAGATGAAGGCATACAAGATGAAATGTGTCCCTTACATGTAAATACATCCATGCAAGCATGCTGAATTCTTAAAAAAAAAAAAAAAAAATTCATTTTTGGCATACTTTTACTAATGGCCTTTCTGAGCTACGTGCAGATCATTATTGGACATGTAAGTAGCTCTTCCAATCTGATAAAAGTAAAGATGTGGTGAAATCTTTCCAACTTCTTGAAGACTTGAAGGCACCAGCACGGACTTTCTGGTCACAAAGGACAGTGACTAACAACTTACCTTTGCAAGTCTCTGTGGACAAATTAATTCACCAATTATAACCCTTATAGACTGAGTTTATTTGCTATAACATTTAATTCTGCAGCATATTTTCATACACTGGATGTAGCTCGACATGCTTTAGAAGATGTGAATAAATAGTTACAAGCAAAGAAAAAAACAAATTAAAATCAGATATGAATATTAACAAATGAACAGTATAAAAAAATAAATAATTGACACTTATAAAAGATAGACATATAATCAGAGGTGGGTAGTAACGAATTACATTTATTCCGTTACATTTACTTGAGTAACTTTTCTAAGAGTAGTTTTACTGTACCATACTTTTTTTTTTTTTTTACTTTTACTTGAGTACATTTGTGAAGAAGAAACACTACTCTTACTCCGCTACATTGGGCAAAACTCAAATCGTTACTTTTTTTCCATTAGATACAGAACGCTGTATTTTTGCCAGAGAGAATCTGCCAGTGGATCTACTGCATGACTGTTTCACCAATCAGACGTAGCAACAATAATCACATGGCTCCATTTCACAAATCAGATGTAGCCATGCAGTCACATGACCACCATTTCACAAATCAGCGTAGCCATGCAGTCACATGACCACACACAAACTGTTGCGTCCCAGCGGCACAAATTCCTCACAGACAGCGGACAGGGAAAGAAAGAATACTGTACATGAAAAATGAGAGCCAACTTCTGCTGAAGCTTAACTATCACTTCACTGAGTGAAGAACAAGCATGTTTTAACCAAACATGCACAGACACAAACAGTGAAGGTAAAGTGAGACTTCTTGTACGTGCACAAGCTGCCTTGTTCTAATGTTATTTTCTATCAGCTGTGCTATTTGGAGGGCAAGTGAATATGCAGTATTATACTGTCAGTGCACAGCAGGGGTGCCCACACTGTTTTTGGCTTGCGAGATACTTTAAAAATGACCAGGTCGAAATGATCTACCTACATTAAAAATGCTATATATATATACTGAGTAGGGCGGCACCGTGGCGCAGTGGGTAGCGCTGCTGCCTCGCAGTTAGGAGATCTGAGGACCTGGGTTTGCTTCCCGGGTCCTCCCTGCGTGGAGTTTGCATGTTCTCCCCGTGTCTGCGTGGGTTTCCTCCAGGCGCTCCGGTTTCCTCCCACAGTCCAAAGACATGCAGGTTAGGTGGATTGGTGATTTTAAATTGGCCCTAATGTGTGCTTGGTGTGTGGGTGTGTTTGTGTGTGTCCTGCGGTGGGTTGGCACCCTGCCCAGGATTGGTTCCTGCCTTGTGCCCTGTGTTGGCTGGGATTGGCTCCAGCAGACCCCCGTGACCCTGTGTTCGGATTCAGCGGGTTGGAAAATGGATGGATATACTGAGTATACTTTATACATAAAATATATGTTGTTGTACCTTGCATAACTGAATAGCCTTTATGGCACAATAACAATTCAATACATTTATGGTCACTACAGTATTTGGATTAAATAATCTTCATGTGGGAAAAGGCTGACTCGCATAAATAAGTAGAGCCGAATAATGCAGTCAAGGAGGTAGCACATTTCCTCATGTTTGGGTACTTTTCCTCAGTGAGTAAGTTCCAAAACTGTCCATGAGTCCCATACTTTAGCTGAATGTCATCCTGTAGTGTCAAAATCTCATCCTCCATTGTAGAGGAGTTTTAGGTGAAACAGTGTTGCAATTTTTGATGCGGGTGAATCACCCTCAACATCTTCCCTAAATGGATAGATTGGCTCAAGTAAAGCTGAGTCTTGAAACCAACTGTCAAAGTCTGACAGACAATTTTCAATCTGCTCTGTGTAGCGTAGGCCTATGCTGTCAAGTTGCGCACACACCTTCCATTGCGTCTCCAGCTCTGATGCGAGGTTTTGGATGTTCCCCAAATCAAGGTGCTGCAGCTTTGAGGACAGATGTTGCATTTTTCGTTTGAAAGCATTAACTGAGCTAATCATATTGACCATGGAGTTCTCTTTTCCTTGCAGCTATAAATTAAGCTCATTCAACATGTTGGTCAGATCAGAAAAAAATGCCAAGTCTAACGGCCATTGATCGTTATTAAGTTGCCTGTATTCTGCATGTTTAATGACAAGGAGAAACTCTTTTTTGCACTACCTTTCCGACCTACCGGTCGATCGCAATCGACGTATTGGGCACCCCTGGTGTACAGTATATCTTGTCACTGTAAGTAGTTTGCACTGTCCAAACGTACATGTTACCTATTGTAGGTATTGGCTTCAAAAGCTTTGTTGTGAAAAACTGAGATTTGGAACTTTATGTTATTTGTGCATCTTTATTTTGTAAAGATGTTATTTATTTTTACTAATTTTTTATTTTATTATTTGGAAATAGCAGAATTTGCACATTATTTTATATTTTTGTCTGTCTTATTACAACATTTCAAAAAAATAAATAATTTATTATGATCAAACAGTTACTCAGTACTTGAGTAGTCTTTTCACCAAGTACTTTTTTACTCTTACTTGAGTAATTTTTTGGATGACTGCTTTTTACTTCTACTTGAGTAATATTATTTTGAAGTAACGCTACTCTTACTTGAGTACAATTTTTGGCTACTCTACCCACCTCTGCATATAATTAAGATAAATATAGTACATAAATCTAGAATTCTTTTTTAAGCTTCTAAATGCAAGTCCAATGATAAGGTCAGGTGGCCAGAAAAAAAAATCCATTTAAGTGGAGAAAATAGCAAAATCTGCAGAGATTCCAGGCCAAAGACCACCTAGCTCCCAACAGGCATTCTAACATTAATGTAGTTAAGTACACCAAGGAAGTTGACTGGAATCAACTTGAAAAAGTCAACACCTTTCTTTATGACTATGCAACCAAATATTGACAAAACATCTTGCATTCTGCTTTGCCCTGTAGACTCTACTGTTTATACTTCCTTTTGCAAAGGATACAGCCCTGGACAAAAATGGGAAAGCACCCCCTGATTCAAAGTGGAATTTTGGTGCTTGTATGTTGAAATCAAAAACCACCAATAATGCAGTTTGACATAAGTGCCTGAATAGTTAATCTGCATTTACAAAAAGTGAGGCATGAATGCTGGAAGGACTTGCTTATAAACAACTTATTTGTCCTGTAATATGCATAATTGACATTCAGTAGACTTATTTTACAATATGTACAGTAAGCAATAGAGGATCACCATGCAAAACCTTTAAAGAAACCTTTAAAGAATGTGCTACATTTATTTATCTGACTGATGCCTTTATCCAAGGTGAATTACAACATTTATGATACAGTTTTTTACGTTTCCTTTGGTTTTCCAATTGGAGCACAGGCAGGTCAAGTAACTTGCATGGTTACACTACACTGCCTGGCTCATACTTATCTTGTTAAGGTGAACACTGCACATGGTCAGTGAAAAGTATTAGTAATAGTTATATTTTGTGACATGCTAAAATCGTGACATATGTTATGTACAATGGAAGATTGCAGTGAAAGTGATGTGTCCTTAGACAACCTGTTACAATGACCCTAAACTATTGTGAAGGTACAGGGATACCTTTAGAGCTCATCCAAGGTATGTAATACCTCACCAGGGCAAGAGGGGGAGCTACCTCTAACAGTATTGTCTTCTTTCTCTTCCTCAGCCCAATGCTACTGAATGACAGCATTTAAATTGAACCAAGATGAACTTACAGGATGGAGCTCCAAGATCCCTAACTGATCACATGAGCTGTTACTCTGAAGAGCCTGAGTGGAACATTTATGTTCTGTTTTTGCACCTACGAGCGCCTGTTTTGTTATTTGTTGGCACATATAAAAGGGGCAACCTGTCAGGCATTCCAACACTTTATAGGGGTTCCTATACTGCTTCCACCTGTCCATACGCGCACACACACATATGAATAGCTTCAAATACAAATGCACATCAATAACTTTAAATACAGCATACCCATGTACTGTGATATTATTTTGTGAGTGACCAAGTAGAGGCAGATAAATTATAGACACAATCAGAACAAAAATCACAATTAGCCAGACAGTACCCAAGAAGATACACAGGGTGAATTTGACTGAGTGAAAGCATGCAAAGCTTGCCTGTCACTGCTTCTCACAAAACTGTACACAGAAGTGAATGTGAGGGATTGTGGGTATGGGAGGCACTTACAGTATCTCCCTTCTCTCATGTCACCACACACTAAGGTAAAATAAAGGATAAACACAACACACTTTTTCTCTTGTTGCTGTGGAGGTATGTGTCTCATTCTAATCTCTCAAGTTAAGCCAATTTCTGGTATGTTTTTATTTCAAAGATTTATGTAAAACAAATTATAAAGATCAGTGACCTTAGCACTAACCCTCCACGATGATACTTTTCACATTTGCTATTTCAATGAAACAATCAAACCTATTATGATATCAGATGTTGTTTGACTTTTTTTTAACTGCAACATCATATTTTGCTTTGGGAAGCATTTACAAACTGTGAAAATGAGCATATAAAATAAAGATTGATTGTTTCTGATAGTATATATAGAATGCACCTTTGTGAATGGACCAATCCATTAGCCTAGCAGGCTCAATACTCAATATGTCACAGGGCCATATAGTCATGAATCAGAGGTAAAAATTGGAGATAAATCTACACTCTGTAATATGCTGAAGTAAGAACACTTAATAGCTGCTATGATGCTGCTAGCTCAGATCTGGAGTCCTGGAGCATTGCATCTATAATACAGTCACCATGTGTGAAGAAGAAAACAATGAAGGCATTTACAGAAATATCAAAAAGCCCCAAGTCATCATTAACTTTTATGTCCAAAATGGTTTATAGTTTTGAAATGGAATCCAGGACAAAATAAAATGTGAGGTCTAAAGACAAATAAGAAACGTTTAAAATTTAAAACCTGAAAATTTAATTATCATATTAATTACTTTGTATTCAAATCTCTCGAACCAGTTCAAAGAGGATGGGTCAAATGTTTGCTGATGCCAAGGAATACATTAAAAAAAGTAACTTATTTCAATGACTACAGTTTATATAGTTATGTACACCATTTTGTATGTCATTGAAGATGAAGCAACTGTTCCCAATCCTAAGCTGGGCATTTGGTGTGCCATGTTTAATAGTAATGATGCATCATGGGTTACAATTTGAGGGACACATTGAACAAATTATTATTAGGCCGCCGCTCTGCCCTTTAGAGAAAAGCCAAGGCCAGCAAAATGCCACCTTGACTGTGACACAGAGCCAAGAAAACCCTAGCAAGTAGGTTAATTGTTACGTGAGTGCTTTTTCTGGACTGCCGCCATAAACCATGTTAAGAATTTATCATTTTCACAGGAAAAGGAAATAAAGGCTTAGTACGTAATACTTAAAACTTAGTACTTAATATTTCAAACTGACACTAATCCAGTTTTTCTATGCTTTTTCTATCTATCTATCTATCTGAAACATATTTAATTGAAATGAATGTTATTCCAATTTTAACCTCTGTTGTACAATTCATTACTCATTCAGTTTTTATTTTTAATATAAGTTCAAAAACATTTTTAGAATTAAGATTTTTTTGTTTTTAAAAAGCAATTTTTAGTTCTTATTAATGTGGGTTTAAAATGACTAAAGTGCACATGGCATTTGTTTACTGTTTGTCCAACATATTTACTAAGTTTCTTTTTAATAGCTCATCATATATGAACAGTTTTCATAATTTTCACATAGGTATGGGATGCCTGATTTGCCTATTTAAAGGAATACCCCCCCCATAAAAAATGATTATTTTTTTATATGATGCCTACACCATGTAGTTTGTAGTGATGGCCATGCAGAATGAGAGAAAATAGTTTATGACCAGTTCTCTCCAACAATAAATGATATGAAAAACATCCAAGGAAAAAAGAAAAAACTTTTTATGTTACTAGTTTTGCATAATCCACATACCTGTTATCCAGGCAAATGCTAAAAACATGCAAAATGCATGCATGTTTTGCTAAAATATCATTAATACTTCTATCGGATGAAAAATAAGCATACAAAGTAAATATGAAAGGTGCATTCCCATAATTCTGTGCTTTTGAGTTGAAGACCCGCCTCCCGTCCTCATTCATGGGTCAAAAGTCCTGTCTTCAGTTATAATTACAAGGCCAGTATTGAGGCACCAATTAACTTAATATGCAAGGGAACAGGGAAAGCAAACAAATCCTACACAAGCGATGACTGGGCTAGCATCTGAACCTGGGTGCCTGGAGCAGTGAGGCAGGATATTTCACAATGAGCTAATTTACACATGAAGTTAACATTACTTGCAAAACTTGCCATAAAAACTTATTTGTTCATGCTGATTGGTGTTTAATCGTTAGATGTTGTCAAATCATCTTTAGAAATGTAAAAATGTATAATTGGTGAGGTCTTCACAAAACATATATACAGTAAATTAGTATACAAAAGAATTGTTTCAATATAACAGACTTGCAAATTGTTTGGATTGTTTAATAACATGATTTGTTCTCACAAATAAAAATATTTATAAATAGTTTGTAGTTTGTATTTGCATTTAATTTTGTTTTGTGTTTTATGTTAAATATTTGAAATAGAATATAATTTGCAAGTAGAAGTGTTTTTTATAAGAATAAAAAGAAATTAAGTGAACATTATTTTTCTTAAAATATCTTTTTTTGGTTTTCTTCTAATGCCAAAATAATCATAAATTTTCCTTTAAAATTCCCTAGACCTGCATTTACATCGTGACTGATGTCTGAAAAACTACCAAAATATCTCTTATATAGCATTTCCTAGATACAGTATGTTCTGCACCACCAAAATTATGTGTGCCGTATTAAATGTAGCCATTGATAGGTAAATTGGATTAACCAGTATAAATCAGGAGGCTTGCCCTTGTAAATACAAGTGATTTACAAGATAACAGGGATATCAGTGTCAAATGATCTGCTGTAAATTTGTTGAAAGGTAAGAAATCTATTACGCTGTGATGGTATTATTAGGATACTTCAGCTCCTTTCATTACTTGTGTAGGAAAGATACATTTTTAAGTGAAACATATTCCATCCTTCCATCCATTTGCTGAATGTGCTTATTCCTATTCCTAAAATTGTATTTATTACACATTCAAGGTACATCATTCCACATTGGCAGTACATCCTAGAGCACTAAAAATAGTACTTGAATGCAGAAATGTAAATGTGTTAAAATTTCCATTACTCTTTGGTTCTGTATTTGGTACTGCATTAAAAATTACATAATCATTATTTTGTTGCGAAGTAAGCAATGCTCTTCCCAATATTTTATCCCAAATGTATTGCAGAGACAGTGTAAATGGCCACTGCATTTTGACTCAGTCTTGAGAACCAGAATTATTGGTCCCACTGGACTATGGTTGTCTGGTGTGTGACTGCATGTTTTATACTTTATCATTGTATTTATTCATTGCATATTTAAAGCAGAAAAGGAAGAAATAAAAATTGGTTTCAATACTCTGTTCATATATATTTATATACAGTATATATTTGTTACTTGTCGAAACTATATCACCCAAAACACTGCTCATGTGAATATGCAAGTTAAAAGGTCACGAGCAGGTTGTTAAGTTAAAATTTTACATGAGCACAGAATGGTTCATTGACGCATTTAAAGATGCAAAGAAATCTATTCAAATTATTCCTTGTAAAAATTAATATTTTCAAAAGGTAGGTGGGTTTCATTCTATTAACCTCCAAACAGTGTTAAAGGATCTGTTTATGGAAAGGAAATGACAAGAAGTCAAGTTGACGGGCCCGAAGTGAGACAGTTAAATGCCCCTTGCTGCTCCGGATAATTAATAAATAAAGTACCAGGGGAGCCCTGCCATGCCTTTCTGTATGACAGGGCTGTCTCCAGTGCGCTAAAGCATTAAATGACCAATTTCTGTCAGACTAACTTCCAGAGCTCTCTCTCTCTCTCTCTCTTGCAAAGTGAGCTACTTTGCGCTCTTTGCACTGAGTTTTTCAGCGACTGATGGCTCTAGTTCATTTCTGCTGAATTAATTGGTCCCTGAATGAATTCTGTTGACAGGGCAATTCATCATGTGTTTGGCCTGACAGTGACTGGGTGTTGTGAGCGGGTGGGGGTGGGGAGGTGGTTGGTGGTAAAGGGGTTAGAAAAGGAAGGAGGGGGTGGGTTGGTGAGTTAGCTTTTTTCCCCCCCTTCAGTCTTTCGGTGCAGACCCACACCAGTAAGGTTCAACCTCAGTCAGGATTGGAAGCTATTGATTCAGATTTTCAAATGGTCTGTTGAATATTCCTAAAACGCAATCTTCCTCAAAATTGGAACTGGACAAATGGGATAGAAGCAGACTTTACTTCACAGGACAGTTATACATATCTGAACTTTTTGTCTCTTTTGTAAATGTGCATATCGGTAAACACTTTACATTAGTGCTTAATTGTAATGCATAAAGATTGTCCTGAGAATGACACACAAGTCTACTTAAGGTTTTTTTTATAGCTAATCTAGTTTATTGGTGCTCTGCTTAGCAGAAATAATGTTTGCAAGATGGTAATATTTTAGAAAATTTGGAATCTTGTTTCTTCATTGACCTCATAACTGCACACTCCATTCAAGCAGAACCTTATATTACATCTAATCAATCAATGCTCAGCCATTAAGAACCTCCTGCTAATTTATCTTGGTGCCTCTTGAATGATATCATGCGGCAGGTTAGAAATTACCTCATAATTACAGCTTTGTCATAACTTTCATTTTTTGCACCATTACACTATTTGGGACAAAAAATAGCAGGAATATGTGTGATTCCTGAACTTAGTCATGGCCAGCCTTTTAGTGTAAAATATTTAATCTTTAGCTTAAAGTATTTAATCCATTTTAAAAATGACTCAATTGCTAGACCAAGTCAGCCTAGAACCACTACCATGAATTACTCAGCCAATGCTACTTTTTATTCATACTAAAACTAATTTAGTTGTATAAAGAAAGAACAACTGAATTATTTGTAAGCATGTTTTTCAATAGGCCTGCACTAAAATTTCTTCACCAGCCGGCTTCTTCTATTATTTTTAGGATTAAGGAATAGGTGTCATGGTAGTGTAGTGACTTTGTACCCATATTTGATACACATGTTCCATGGAAATGGCACATTTTTCTCATACATGTGTGAGTTTTCTTCAGGTACTTTGGTCACCTCACATATCATAATCATGTTAGGTTAACTGCAGTCTCTAATTTTGCCAGGCATAAATACAGTACATGTTGACATGTGAAGGATTGCATTACAGCAGACTTTGGAAGTCAAGACCCTGATACAGACAAATGGAT
Organism: Erpetoichthys calabaricus; assembly: GCF_900747795.2. Taxonomy (NCBI): domain Eukaryota; kingdom Metazoa; phylum Chordata; class Cladistia; order Polypteriformes; family Polypteridae; genus Erpetoichthys; species Erpetoichthys calabaricus. The sequence goes on along the minus strand of NC_041395.2, from coordinate 267,643,254 downwards.
TCAGAAGACAGATGAGCGAAATAAGTACAAGTATTCAGGTTTTGCATAACGTTAAGAGTCAGTGTCCGTGCAACTGTAATTTTCATGATTTTTGTCAAATAGGTGATCTTACTAAGGTTTCTGTAAATATCTTTATGCTTTCCATTGCAATAGGCAGGACTGGGTTTAAACCAGGAGCTACCCATACATGGGATGCTAGTCCAGTGATGAGCATACAAGTGTACATTCTCTCATACTGCAGCAATATTACATTACAATATTACAAGTCTTTGGCGTGTGGGTGTAAGATGAAGTTCCTGGAGAAAGCACACATGGTGAGAAGGAGAAGGTGCATAGACCATACTGAAAATGGGAAGGTGCAGGAATAAGCCTGGGTTCCTCAAATTGTGATGCAAAAATATTGACTAACATCCTTTTCATTTTTTGCAATGCTGATACTTAATAAACTAACCATTGCAACATTTTATTTTTTATGTATTATTGAATCTGAAGTGTGCTTTTCAAACAGTGCAATAGAATGGATTTTATTTTGCTATATTTTTAATTGTATTTCACTTTTGTGTTTTAAGTAATACAAATATTAGTGCTCCCTAAAGTTTGGTTATGCAACACTCATTTTTCTGTATCCACAGTAAATGTTGCCTATGCTAATGTTATAATATTAGTTCTGATAAAATATGTGTTCACACAAAGAGAAAAAGGTGGAAGTCAAAACTCTTCTTCATTAAGACATATTGTGTATGTTTACAGGTATATATATAATAGTTGTCCCCCCCGTGGCTCCGCCCATGTAGTAGTAAAACAGGACAAACTTTAAAAACAATTAAAAAAATAATAATTCTGGCCAAGCAGAGGGTAGGTATGCTCCAACGTCAAATGTTGGCACTGTATCTGATCGTGTTCACCATTGATGGAAGAGCGCCCAACCGTGTGGGCAGAAGAGCACATGGCCGTGATAGTTCTGGCAATCAGCAGCTACCTTCTAAAACAAACAAAACTCTGATCTCTCTCTCTCAAAAACGCCAAACGTTACTCCTTAACAATCTGTAGCTGATATTGTCTGTTGAACAAACAGGTATCGCTAGCTAAGTGGAGGCAAGGTACACTCCAACACGTGGCGAGAGGTAGACCAACTTGACCGGAGGCAGGTGCGTGAGTGAGGATGACCACTCCCCCCTCCCTTCGGTGCGCTGCCTCTCTCTCGGATTCGTGCAATTAAGTGAGTACTGTAAGCGAACTATGATACTTAGTGTGATGAGAGAAGTCACAAAATCAACCAGAATGTTCAGGCAAATTATAGAAAAAAACACAATCTTAATCTATTAAGCAGTTCTCACGTTAAAAGTGGACAGACATACAGGCAGACAGATGTTGGACTTATATATATATATATATATATATCTATACATATTAATAAAAGGCAAAGCCCTCACTGACTGACTGACTGACTGACTGACTCACTCACTCATCACTAATTCTCGAACTTCCCGTGTAGGTGGAAGGCTGAAATTTGGCAGGCTCATTCCTTACAGCTTACTTACAAAAGTTAGGCAGGTTTCATTTCGAAATTCTACGCGTAATGGTCATAACTGGAACCTGTTTTTTGTCCATATACTCTAATGGAGGAGGCGGAGTCACGTATCGCGTCATCACGCCTCCTACGTAATCACGTGAACTAAAAACAAGGAAGAGAGTTACAGCACGAGTCAAACGCGGGAACGAAGGTGAATGACGTTAATTTTTGAGTGTCTTTTAATACTGTGTAAGCATACATATTAACACATGTGCAATTAAACGTGTGCATTTACGGGGTGATTTCTCAGGCTTAAAAGCTCGCCTTTTATCAAACGCGGGAACAAAGGTAAATGACGTTGTTCAGTGTCTTTTAATACTGTGTAAGCATACATATTAACACATGTGCAATTAAACGTGTGCATTTACGGGGTGATTTCTCAGGCTTAAAAGCTCGCCTTTTATTAAAAAGGTAAATGCAAACTGTTTTCATTCTGAAGGGCACAAACCACGTTAGATTTCAGACGTTAAACGCGCAAAAACGTCGGTACACCAGATAAATAAGCGCAACATATTATCAGTTGTATTGTATGCTTACAATACATATAGAAATGTGTTTATCGTTAACTAATATTATGGGATGGTGTTTTTCGACTCGCGCCTTGATTTAAACGATTGCATTTCTTGGTGGGTTTGCGTAGCTTATTGTCAATATCTTTACACCTCTTTTTAAGACTTAATTTAAAAAGGTTTTCTTTTCTTCTTAATGAAAATGTAAAAGCAATACTTCACCGCTGCGAAGCCCCTCTAGCGCTGACGTCCGAGGTTCGATTACTGTAAGCGAGTGCAGTGAGTGTGTACGCCTGATGAGCCAAGAATAAGGGGGAAAGACGTGTCGCGTACTCTTTGCATTATTTGACAGTAAACTATTTTCAACCATTCTATGATCTGCTTCTCACAACTGAAGGCACCATGGCTGATGTTACCTCACTTGCTGGCCAATCATAAGCGTTACCTGGTAGGTAACCAGCCACTCACTTCACTCCCTTACGGGAATCGAACCTCGGACGTCAGCGCTACAGGCAAAGCCCCTAAAATTGCGCCACGGCGTGTGGTTCGTTTATTTGGCAACATGTAGATCGGGGTAATTACATTCACAGCATTCGTAGTCTGATTCACAATCTGATTATATGAGTGGTTACCAGGTAACGCTTATAGTTGGCCAGCAAGTCAGCTCGAAGTGATCACTCGAGTGAAGGCAGCTTCACAAAAAAACAGATCCTTAACAAACTGTTATTAGTATATTTTCCCTCAATTTAAAAAGGTTTTCTTTTCTTCTTAATAAAAATTTAAAAGCAGTACTTCGCCGGTGCGAAGCGTGTGGATTTGACCGACTGACACATACAGACATATTCATGAGTGCAGGTACTTCGGAAAGAAATCACCGTGTAAATCTAAAGTTTAAATTAAGTTCATAGACCTACAAAAGGTTGCCATTCATTTGAGGCAAGATTGCTTTTCTTCTGTACAACTATACGTTGCATTCTCAAGAGTGTGCTTGCACGGCTTCGGATATAGATATATATATATATGTATGTATGTCTATATATAAATATGTAAGCTTATAAGTACTGCCTTACTTCTCTTTAAGAAAGGAAGATGTAATGATACTTGATTTAAACGATTCCATGTCTTCCTGGGTTTGCTTAGCTTATTGTCAATATCTTTGCACCTTTTTTTAAGACTTATTGACTGAAACGGGCTTTCACGAAAAAAGTTAGGGCTTTGCTACAGGATACACCCTCCACAAGTTAAGCAAGTAAAAATAAAATATATATTTCTGTTTTATTTAAACCTTTTAAGTTCGTATGCATAGCCCCATTTGGCTGTTTTATTTTTTTTTTTTTCTTTCTTCAGTAATATTTAATCTCCTTAAAGAAAAAGAACATATCCATTTTACTTTTTTTGTATCTCTTTAGTAATATGTTAGTGTAAAAGGATAACCAGTATTTAAACCTTTTATGTTACTTTATAAATTTATTTTACACAATGTTGAAAAATTAATAAGAAAGCTACATATTTTGGCAGCTGCTGCTTTAATTTTCAATGAAATGAAAAAACCTCTCCAAGAGAAAATGTCAATGAAAAAGAAACAGTTTGCACTATCTAAAAAGGAGAAACCCTCATTTATAAAAGTTTGCTGCAGATGACTTAACTGAAAATAAATTAATAGTTCCTATGTGTATAATACATATTTACAGTGATCCCTCGCTATATCGCGCTTCGCCTTTCGCGGATTCACTCTATCGTGGATTTTATATGTAAGCATATTTAAATATATATCGCGGATTTTTTGCTGGTTCGCGGATTTCTGCGGACAATGGGTCTTTTAATTTCTGGTACATGCTTCCTCAGTTGGTTTGCCCAGTTGATTTCATACAAGGGACGCTATTGGCAGATGGCTGAGAAGCTACCCAACTTACTTTTCTTTCTCTCTCTATTGCGCTGACTATCTATGATCCTGACGTAGGGGGTGTGAACAGGGGGGCTGTTCGCACACCTAGACGATACGGATGCTCGTCTAAAAATGCTGAAAGATTATCTTCACGTTGCTACCTTCTGTGTGCAGCTTTTAAGTATGCTGCACGGTGCTTCGCATACTTAAAAGCTCAAAGGGCACGTATTGAATTTTGACTTTGTTTCTCTCTCTCTCTCTCTCTGCTCCTGACGGAGGGGGTGTGAGCTGCCGCCTTCAACAGCTTTGTACCGGCGGTGCTTCGCATGCTTAAGAGCCAAACAGCCCTATTGATTTGTTTGCTTTACTCTCTGTTTCCTTTGAAGAGGAAGATATGTTTGCATTCTTTTAATTGTGAGACAGAACTGTCATCTCTGTCTTGTCATGGAGCACAGTTTAAACTTTTGAAAAAGAGACAAATGTTTGTTTGCAGTGTTTGAATAACGTTCCTGTCTCTCTACAACCTCCTGTGTTTCTGCGCAAATCTGTGACCCAAGCATGACAATATAAAAATAACCATATAAACATATGGTTTCTACTTCGCGGATTTTCTTATTTCGCGGGTGGCTCTGGAACGCAACCCCCGCGATGGAGGAGGGATTACTGTATCTATTTTACTTATGCCTTTATTCCAGCAACTTGCAACATCTGAGGTACAATTTCTTACATTACTTTTGTTTTTTGCAGCACAGGCAGGTGAAGTGACTTCCTCAGGGTCACACAGTGGTGTCAGTACCAGGATTTGAACTGACAAGCTCTGGGTTTACTGAAATATTACTGAAGAAAGAAAAAAAACGAAAACGGGCAAATAGGGCTATGCATACAAATGTCCATCCATCCATTATCCAACCCGCTATATCCTAAATACAGGAGCCAATAAGTAGATATGTATATATACAGTATATATATATATGTATATATATATATATATGTGAATGTATGTATGTATGTATATATGTATGTCTATATTTATATCTTTATATATATATATGTAGATATGTAAATTTGTATATGTATATATATATATGTATATGTGGATGTGTATATGTATATATATGTATATGTAGATATGTGTATATGTAGATATGTATATATATGTATATACAGGTGCTGGTCATAAAATTAGAATATTATGACAAAGTTGATTTATTTCAGTAATTCCATTCAAAAAGTGAAACTTGTATATTAGATTTATTCATTACACACAGACTGATGTATTTCAAATGTTTATTTCTTTTAATGTTGATGATTATAACTGACAACTAATGAAAGTCCCAAATTCAGTATCTCGGAAAATTAGAATATTGTGAAAAGGTTCAATATTGAAGACACCTGGTGCCACACTCTAATCAGATAATTAACTCAAAACACCTGCAAAAGCCTTTAAATGGTCTCTCAGTCTAGTTCTGTAGGCTACACAATCATGGGGAAGACTGCTGACTTGACAGTTGTCCAAAAGACGACCATTGACACCTTGCACAAGGAGGGCAAGACACAAAAGGTCATTGCTAAAGAGGCTGGCTGTTCACAGAGCTCTGTGTCCAAGCACATTAATAGAGAGGCGAAGGGAAGGACAAGATGTGGAAGAAAAAAGTGTACAAGCAATAGGGATAACCGCACCCTGGAGAGGATTGTGAAACAAAACCCATTCAAAAATGTGGGGGAGATTCACAAAGAGTGGACTGCAGCTGGAGTCAGTGCTTCAAGAACCACCACGCACAGACGTATGCAAGACATGGGTTTCAGCTGTCGCATTCCTTGTGTCAAGCCACTCTTGAACAAGAGACAGCATCAGAAGCGTCTCGCCTGGGCTAAAGACAAAAAGGACTGGACTGCTGCTGAGTGGTCCAAAGTTATGTTCTCTGATGAAAGTAAATTTTGCATTTCCTTTGGAAATCAAGGTCCCAGAGTCTGGAGGAAGAGAGGAGAGGCACAGAATCCACGTTGCGTGAGGTCCAGTGTAAAGTTTCCACAGTCAGTGATGGTTTGGGGTGCCAGGTCATCTGCTGGTGTTGGTCCATTGTGTTTTCTGAGGTCCAAGGTCAACGCAGCCATCTACCAGGAAGTGTTAGAGCACTTCATGCTTCCTGCTGCTGATGAACTTTATGGAGATGCAGATTTCATTGTCCAGCAGGACCTGGCACCTGCACACAGTGCCAAAGCTACCAGTACCTGGTTTAAGGACCATGGTATCCCTGTTCTTGATTGGCCAGCAAACTCGCCTGACCTTAACCCCATAGAAAATCTATGGGGTATTGTGAAGAGGAAGATGTAATATGCCAGACCCAACAATTCAGAAGAGCTGAAGGCCACTATCAGAGCAACATGGGCTCTCATAACACCTGAGCAGTGCCACAGACTGATCGACTCCATGCCACGCCGCATTGTTGCAGTAATCCAGGCCAAAGGAGCCCCAACTAAATATTGAGTGCTGTACATGCTCATACTTTTCATGTTCATACCTTTCAGTTGCCCAACATTTCTAAAAATTCTTTTTTTGCATTGGTCTTAATTGATATTCTAATTTTCCGAGATACTGAATTTGGGACTTTCATTAGTTGTCAGTTATAATCATCAACATTAAAAGAAATAAACATTTGAAATACATCAGTCTTTGTGTAATGAATGAATCTAATATACAAGTTTCACTTTTTGAATGGAATTACTGAAATAAATCAACTTTGTCATGATATTCTAATTTTATGACCAGCACCTGTATGTATATGTATATATATGTTTACATAACCTCTTTAACACACTACTTCTCCGCTGCGAAGCGCGAGTATTTTGCTATATATATATATATATATATGTATATATATGACAGCAACACTCATAACAATGACAACACAATTACATATATATATATGTAGATATGTATATATATATGTGTCAATCTATGTATGTATGTATGTCTATATATATATATATATATATATATATATATATATATATATATATATATATATATATATGTAGATGTGTATATATGTAGATATGTAAATATTTATGTATATATATGTGTCTGTGTATATATATATATATATATATATGTGTGTGTGTGTGTGTATTTATGTATGTATGTGTGTATGTATGTATGTGTATATGTATATGTGTGTGTTTATGTATGTGTGTATATATATGTTGATATGTGTATATATATATGTATATATATGTGGATGTGTATATGTATATATATATGTAGATATGTGTATATGTAGATATGTATATATATGTATATGTATATATATGTTTATGTGTGTGTGTGTGTGTGTGTGTGTGTGTGTGTGTATTATATATATAAAAGACAGCAACACTCATAACAATGACAACACAATTACATTGACAATCATGTTACGTTATTTTTAAAATGTTTCCTTTTCTTTTTCATAACCTCTTTAACACACTACTTCTCCGCTGCGAAGCGCGGGTATTTTGCTAGTATATATATATATATATGTGTGTGTATGCATATATGTATGTGTATGTGTAAAAATCAATACAACTAAATAATTCCTTGTGTAACATTATGGTAAATATAGTATAAAACCTAATGAGTGCATGTTCCTTAACTAAAACTGGGCGCTGACCTTATTAACAGAGTGCCACTAGAGGACCACTACTGCAGTGCTGAGTCACAGCACAATAGTCTCCAGGTTATATATATATAGATATATATATAGTATATAAGGTTGAACCAGAAGATTATAAACTCGTTTTATAATGCAGTGAAATGAGAGAGCCTTGTCTAGAATCAACTATAAGGTGTGTATTGTGAGAAATTTCTTAGCCATTCAAGGGCATCCCAGAGACAAATAGACATGACCTATGGAAGAGCATGAACAGAAAACAGAAAGTATAATGTGTTTTAGTGAGTAGACTACATGTTCAAATTCTGTTGTTTATTTTTCTAAGACAGTAATTTTAGAATTGGCTGATCCCTGGATCATTATGCTTTTCAGATTGCATTTTGTGTAAAAAAAATAAGGATGCAGCATGGTCTTGTATTGTAAGATGTGTCCTAATCCTGCACATGTTGTGGTTGATCACATGACTCACAGGGCTATCTAAGTAAAGAACTATGCAACAATAGTAACAGTTATCCATTTATTGTTAAGTCAGAAGGTGAGTAGTAGAGGAAAGTCAATAGCAGGAAAGTGTAATAAGAACTTCAGGAGCAAACAAAAAATGTGATATGATGAACAACTTGACCAACCTAGTTTAGCGAGTCTTATATTTTCTCTCTGTAAAGCCTCAGTTCTAATTTTTATACATTTTTTATAACTCACAATTTCAAGCAATGTTTTTCATCCACCCATCCATCCATTATCCAACCCGCTATATCCTAACTACAGGGTCACAGGGGTCTGCTGGAGCCAATCCCAGCCAACACAGGGCGCAAGGCAGGTAACAAACCCCGGGCAGGGCGCCAGCTCACTGCAGGACTCCATTCATTATCCAACCTGCTATATCCTAACACAGGGCACAAGGGTCTTTGGACTGTGGAAGGAAACCGTAGCACTCAGAGGAAACCCACGCAGACACGGGAGAACATGCAAACTCCACACGCAGGGAGGACCCGGGAAGCGAACCCAGGTCTCCGTACTGTGAGGCAGCCCCAGCAATGTTATGGATAAATTTAATTCAGTTTAATTTAATTTACTATGATTATAACATAGATTGCAATTAAAACTATTAGTTACCAGTCCTGTTGGGGCAGAAACACACAGCAACAATATAGCACAAAGTACAATGTTATGGCAGAAAACAATATCAATAAAATGCCAATAAATTACAGATGTAAACAATCAACATGAAACAGAATATGTTGCAATCAAACTATTCTGAGGTACAGTTTAATAAGGTCAATATAATATACTACAATATCCAGTTTGTACAGTGTTTTCATAAATACTTGAACATCCATACATCTATAAATTTTTTAAACCTACGCAATCTATGTTTAAGGTCCCTCCACTGCATCACAGTAAGCAATAATTTATCTTCTTCTTTTGGCTGCTCCCATTAGGGGTTGCCACAGTGGATCATCTTCTTCCATATCTTTCTGTCCTCTGCATCTTGCTCTGTTACACCTATCACCTGAATGTCCTCTCTCACCACATCCATAAACCTTCTCTTAGGCCTTCCTCTTTTTCTCTTGCCTGGCAGCTCTATCCTTAGCATCCTTCTCCCAATATACTCAGCAATTCCCTTCAGCACATGTCCAAACCAACGCAATCTCGCCTATGTGACTTTGTCTCCCACCCGTCCTAACCGTCCAACTTGAGCTGACCCTCTAATGTACTCATTTCTAATCCTATCCACCCTTGTCACACCCAATGCAAATCTTAGCATCTTTAACTCTTCTACCTCCAGCTCCGTTTCCTGCTTTCTGGTCAGTGCCACCGTCTCCAACCCATATAACAAAGCTGGTCTCACTACCATCCTGTAGACCTTCCCTTTCACTCTTGCTGATATCCGTCTGTCACAAATCATTCCTGACACTCTTCTCCACCCATTCCACCCTGCCTGCACTCTCTTTTTCACCTCTCTTACACAATCCCCATTACTCTGTACTGTTGATCCCAAGTATTTAAACTCATCCACCTTTACCAACTCTACTCCCTGCATCCTCACCATTCCACTGACCTCCCTCTCATTTACACACATGTATTCTGCCTTGTTCCTACTGACCTTCATTCCTCTCCTCTCTAGAGCATATCTCCACCTCTCCAGGGTCTACTCAACCTGCTTCCTACTATCGCTACAGATCACAATGTCATCAGCAAACATCATAGCCCACGGGGACTCCTGCCTAATCTCGTCTGTCAACCTGTCCATCACCATTGTAAATAAGAAAGGGCTCAGAGCCGATTCCTGATGTAATCCCACCTCCAACTTGAATGCATCCGTCACTCGTACCGCAGACCTCACCACTGTCACACTTCCCTCGTACATATCCTGTACAACTCATATGTACTTCTCTGCCACTCCCGACTTCCTCATACAATACCACAGCTCCTCTCGAGGCACCCTGTCATATGCTTTCTCCAGGTCCACAAAGACACAATGCAACTCCTTCTGGCCTTCTCTAAATTTCTCCATCAACATCCTCAGAGCAAACATTGCATCTGTGGTGCTCTTTCTTGGCATGAAACCATACTGCTGCTCACTAATCATCACCTCACTTCTTAACCTAGCTTCCACTACTCTTTCCCATAACTTCATGTTACTGCAGTCTTGCACATCCCCCTTATTCTTAAATATCGGCACCAGTACACTTCTTCTCCACTCCTCAGGCATCCTCTCACTTTCCAAGATTCCATTAAACAATCTGGTTAAAAACTCCACTGCCATCTCTCCTAAATACCTCCATGCTTCCATAGGTATGTCATCTAGACCAACGGCCTTTCCATTTTTTATCCTCTTCATTGCTGTCAATACTTTCTCCTTGCTAATCTGTTGCACTTCCTGATTCATTATCTCCACATCATCCAACCTCTTCTCTCTCTCGTTCTCTTCATTCATCAGCCTCTCAAAGTACTCTTTCCATCTGCTCAACACACTCTCCTCGCTTGTGAGTATGTTTCCATCTTTATCCTTTATCACCCTAACCTGCTGCACATCTTTCCCAGCTTGGTCCCTCTGTCTAGGCAATCGGTACAGGTCCTTTTCTCCTAGTGTCCAACCTCTCATACAACTCATCATACGCCTTTTCTTTAGCCTTCGCCACCTTTCTCTTCACCTTGCACCTTATCTCCTGGTACTCTTGTCTACTTTCTTCATCTCTCTGACTATCCCACTTCTTCTTTGCCATCCTCTTCCTCTGTATACTCTCCTGTATTTTCTCATTCCACCACCAGGTTTCCTTTTCCTCCTTCCTCTTTCCAGATGTCACGCCAAGCACCCTTCTTGCTCTCACCCTTACTACATCTGCTGTAGTTTCCCAGCTGTCTGGTAACTCTTCACTGCCACCCACTGCCTGTCCCATCTCCTCCCTAAACTCAACCTTGCAGTCTTCCTTTTTCAACTTCCACCATTTGATCCTTGGCTCTGCCCTCACTCTCTTCCTCTTCTTGATCTCCAACATCATCCTACAGACCACCATCCTATGCTGCTTAACTACACTTTCCCCTGCCACCACTTTGCAGTCTTCAATCTCCTTCAGATCAGTTCTTCTGCATAGGATGTAATCTACCTGTGTGCATCTTCCTCCACTCTTGTATGTAACCCTTTGTTCCTCCCTCTTCTTAAAATACGTATTCAACACAGCCATGTCCATCCTTTTGGCAAAATCCACTATCCTCTGACCTTCTTCATTCCTCTCCTTGACACCATACCTACCCATCACCTCCTCGTCTCCACTGTTCCCTTCACCAACATGCCCATTGAAATTCGCTCCAATCATCACTTTCTGTCCCTTGGGTGCACTGTTCATCACTTCATCCAACTCACTCCAAAAATCTTCTTTCTCACCCATTGCACACCCAACTTGCGGCGCATATGCACTAACAACATTCATCATCACACCTTCAATTTCCAGCTTCATAATCATTACTCTGCCTGACACTCTTTTCACCTCCAAAACACTCTTGACATACTGTTCCTTCAGAATAACTCCTACCCCATTTCTCCTCCCATCCACACCATGATAGAACAATTTGAATCCACCTCCAATCCACCTGGCCTTACTCCTCTTCCATTTAGTCTCTTGCACGCACAATATATCAACCTTCCTTCTCTCCATCATATCTTCTACCTCTCTCCCCTTACCAGTCATACTGCCAACATTCAAAATTCCTACCCTCAGTTCCACTCTCTTTACTTTCCTCCTCTCCTCCCTCTGGACACGTCTTCCCCCTCTTCTTCTCCTTCTTCTTCGGCCAACAGTAGCCCAATTTCCACCAGCACCCTGTTGGCTAACAGTAGACATTTATACTGGCTAATCAACCTAACCAGCTCATATTTGAAATATGAAAGGAAAATATGATAACTTTTGTAGTATGAAAGGAAATGTACGTGGCAAAAAAACTCACGGATAAATACATAAACACCAATTAAAATTACCATTACTGATTTACACACTGATTTAACAACATCAAAGCAAGACGAAAATATAATAATAACAGTAGAATAGCATATTTGTTTGTTTTCTCAAAAAAGGGTTATAGGGAGCTGAAGTCCATCAGCATTAGGTGTACAGAAGGAACCAACCCTGGATTGTATACTAGTTCAACAATCAATAGTCTGGCACACACACCCGTACATACAGAGCCAATTAAAGATTGACATTAGTCTAACCAGCAAGACTTTGAGATGTGGGAGCTGCCTAACCTTTGTATCATGATGCTGTCCATAGAACTACATATCCACATGTCTGTCTATCTATCAATCTTGATTAAACATTCCTGTTATTTTAATATTTCTAAGAAATTGCACCAATTTAAATAAATAATGTTATGATTTACATTAATTTAAGGTATTTTAAGTTACATAAGTTTTTGAGCTTTTTTACAGTAACACAGCCCAGGGTAGCCTGCAGTCTGGAAATCTGTCTCTCTGTCTTTTTGTGTTATATCGCACAAGTATATAAAAGAATCAGGATTAGGAAATAAATGACTAAAGTGACACACAGTATGTAAGCAGTGTGAAATGGGAGATGAGCTGAAGAACTATTATCCAATTACCCAGTGTGTACTCAAAAAACACTTCTGCAATTATAAATCTTAGCCCGAACATTTTCTAGATGGTACATCTCCAGAGGGTGCAGTTTCTCAAAATGCTCTTTAACTTGCATTATAAACTCTAAAATGTTATTTCAAAGGTGAGACATATCCTCCTAACCTTTTCAAATTCATTGTTGTTGCCTCTCATACGACAGCTCAAAAGATGAGAGCACTGCAGACATTTGTGGCACATAACTATATGTAAATAAATAAATAGGAGAATTATGCCCCAGTCACTTTCATCAGTTGCAAATATTTTTCTTCTTTCTTCTTCAAATGTTTGAAATCTTTCAACCATTTAGTCACATAGATTATTAATTTTTAATACACTGGCCAACTGCCTAACTATTCTTGATTAAAAGGAGTCTTCGACTGCTTAGTATCTCTGTTGGGATATCAGCTCTTGAAATCAACCATATTATTTTTTTAGTTATTTGGTTTTTGCCATACTAAATTGAAGTAGTTTTGATATATTTGGTTGCATGGCCTGCAATGATTTGAATATAATTTTGTACCCACACCATTTTCTCAAGTAGCCCCACAATGTCCACAGTGATAAACTCAAAGGGAATATGCACCAGTGAAAATCAGAACAATGGCATTAGTTGTTACCTTGGGATTTTACTAAGCTGGTGCTCATGGTAAGAAACATAGAAATTTATGTAAACTTGTATTTCTGGAGCGAAAAATGTAGCTTCAGTCTCTCTTTTCTCTTACCTGCACCTAAGTGGCCACCCATTAATTGTGCACTCACCACTTTATGAAACTCACCACATTATAAATGTTGTATACATGTCACACCATCATAGTTGACAACTCGCTATACAGTAGCAGATCATTCTCCATTATAAAGTGTGGTCACTGAGGCATGGAATTAAGCATTGGCATGCCACTGGATGAAACAGCTATGTTTCAAGCATGCGTCAGACAATCTTTATTTAATTTCTCTCATTTACAGAAAGAAGGAATTTGTAACATGTTTTCAAAAATGGCAGGATCTGGTGTGGGAATTTACACAGGGAGCTCAGTCTGCACGGGAAGGTTTTTGGCCAGTAACACACTTCTCAGGAACCCCTTTTAAAGGATATGAACCCTATTAAATACAGTAGCTTAAATAGTGGTAATGAGGAATGACCATAATCTGGAAGAAAGCGTTTCTTTCCTCTGTATGTAAGAGTCATCAAGGCTGGGCTGTATACTTTTGTGTTGTCATATTTGTAGGGTATATGATGTTTGTGTGTATTGATGATTTTTTGCTGGGCTAAGAGATCAGTTGTAGAAATAATCATATTACTCCCACAAGGGCTTTTAGCTGTTGCAGGTTGAGTTTATGAAAGCTGGAAGAGGAGCAAAATACAGTGTGGCTCTGGTTCAGCCAGATTCTGTCAGATGAACTTCAACTCACTTCATGCTTTAGGCCATCATATATCTGGTGTCAAGCGTGTACACTTAGGACACATCTTCAGGGCTCCAGCCACTCTGAGACAAAACAGGGCATTGTCACTAATAGCAATCTCCTTAAACAACCCATAGTTCAGAGGGATGCTGGTCAGAAGATGAAAATCCTCACTTCCTCACCTGAAGAGGTGGTGAGTGCTCTTTACGGAGCTCCAGCTGAAGAAAACAGAGCCTTGACTCAGAAATGATCTTTTCTGTGAGCTTTTTTGATTGTGGCTGATACTGCATTTTGGCATCCTCATTTTTTTAAACATTTCCTCCATTAAATAGGGTGACCATTGTTGAACCCCAAATGTTTTGGCTGACTGTCTTTTATTTTTACACTGGTATCATCTGAGTATATTAGGAAGTGACCTCAAGGACTGTGTCAACTTTTTGTTTTTTCCTCCTTCGTCACATTCCAGGGTTTTTATTGGTCAAACGTATCATGGGCTTGTAGTGTGGGTTCTTCATGTACTTTTACATTTGGTGGTGGTTGATCTTCTGAAACTGCCATTCTGATCCAACCCACTAGCTGTGAAAGGTCCTTGACAGAGTTCTAGCTATGTAATGTTGCTATAGTGATCCTGCAAATGTAGTTGGTGGGAACTGCACAAAATATTTCATAGTTATCATTTCTGTAATTCGCTTGGCCACAGCTTAAACAGTTTATCTTGATCACAGGTCAAGTAATAAAACCTCCCGAGGTACACTGACAGTGTAATCTTAAAACAGAGCACATTCTGCTTTAAGTAGTATCATATTATATACTATATAGTATTTAGTTATAGTCTATCAGCAGGATCTCATCCTCATCATGTTATGCTTGCAGACAAAATTAAGGTGAGAATATTTGTGCAGTCATACTCAGGGCATTGAGAACATTGGCTGGTCAGCTCAAAGAATGTTTTCATGTCATCTGTCAGCTTCAGTTTCTGCAAAATATGGACAGACTTTACCTCTTACCTTGGCAATAGAACTGATAGGGAAAGGGATTAATCTTTTACCTTCTTGCCAGGATACACTTTTCTAGAATCAAATGTTGGTCTTCTATTTGTAAGTGTTGAACCAGCTGTTACAGGGCATCCACTGTGCTTGGCCTGTTTTTTTAGTGCAGGCAATTCTACTGGTTATGTGACTGTATGTTATTAGGCAAGAGACAAATAAGAAGAGTTAGGAACCCTGAAGAGCTCATCGTTTATTTGTAGGACAGAGGAAATCAGGTGCATGAGCATACTGCTTATATGGATTGCAAGATTTGTCTTACTTTTGCAAAATATTGTTTTTGAGTTGTTGGCTGGACTTGTACAACAGCAGGGCTCCTTTTAATTGTATACCATTGGGTGGAGACAGATTGTAGATTCATCTCGTATTTGTGGGCAGGCAAGACTGAAGTTACAGGAGATTCAGATATACACGTCATTTGACTCAAATAAGAGACCACCCCTTCTGATGTTCCCTTTATTTTGTCAGACGAATTGTCCCAACTACAAGTAAATAAACAAATCAAATTTTATACAAATATTTATAGCATATATAATGCTGTACATTGTGTTTCATTTGGGTGTGAAAAGACCTGTGTATACTGTATAAAAGCGTGTGCATGTTGGGTATAGTATCCTTTTAAAATCTTAATATCCACAAATGCTTAATTTTGTGCATAGCAAATAAACCCCCAGTTTGATTTGCATAATTACAACTCTCACTAATTAGCTATTTTTGATTGACATGAAAAAATGCCCTTTCTTCTTCAGACAATTAAATATGACAATTAGATGATGGTGAATAAAAATATACTTGATAGCCTGTTTGGCAGTTTACATCATATATTCAATGTAGTTCTTAAAGATTAAAACATACTAATTAACAAATGCAAAGTAAAATTAAAAACCATTTTATTTGAAGTTTTGTTTTGTAAAATTAGAGAGTATATATTTAAATTGTAATGAAAAATAGTTATACTATTATAATAAGTACAATAATTCTCTTTGAATACAAATGGAATTTGTTTAATAACTTGTGGGGGCTGTTTCTTTTAAAAAGGCTTATTTTAAAGTGACTTTTAGCTGGTAACATCTTATTTAATATCATTTAAGGCAACTTACGTTCAAATGATGTCAACGCTAGAACTGTTCTTTAATTAAATTAAATGTTGAATAAAATTCACACCCCTGGGTTGATAAGCCTAATTATAAACAATAAAACATTGTGAAGGTTCTGATAACTCATCTCTGCAAAGATGTAAAATTGAACAATTCCATTTATCTTATATAAAAATGATGTAACTTATTAACCTTTTGTCATTTTTCTTAAACACTGCTAAGATGTAGTATATTAATTATGACCACTTTTGACAAGCTGTAGCCAGTGACACATGACAGGAAAAATAGGGAGTAATTATTGTTCAAACCAAAAGATACAAGAGAGGGACTGACAGAAAACATTCGGAATTCCTAAGGGCCATTGGATTCGCTTCAGAAACCGAGATCTGAAAGGAAGCAGATTGGAGTATACTGCAGAATCCTAATGCCCACCTGTCTCAACTCTACAGGTTGAGTCTGCTGAATATAGCGTGTCTTTTTCTCATAAACTGAGCAGGGTTTCAAATGTATCCTGTAAGCACAATTTGAAACATAAAGCCCAAATAAGATTGAAAAACTAAACCACCCATGTAGAAAAATCCCTGACTTTCACTTCCTTCTTAATCTATTTAGATTTTATTGATCAACACTCTTATCAGTCAGGTTTTTAAATATTTGTATTCAACAGATGTACTGTAGCTAAAACCAAATGAGAACATTAAAGTAATTAAGCATTTCCAACATCTTATTCTAAGCATTAAATAAAAATATTTTGAGCATGCAGTACTGTGCAAAAGTTAGGCCGCTTAAAGATAGTTATTTGAGCAGTAAGTGTTTACTTTCTTGTGAATACATTATGTAACATTTGAATAAACACATATAAAACTTTGATACAAAAAAATGCTACATTAGTAATAGAATAAAGTAAAAAATATTTTTTAATCCTTTGGCCTACATGTACCCTTAGGATTCCTCCTGAACCTTTTCTTAGTATCCTCCTGTGTCTCAGATTGGCCGGTTCTTCCTCTGTCGATTGCTTTCTTTTCAGATTCTGTCGTTTGGAGGCACCGAGCACACCTCCTGTCCCTTTTTTGACTACCTTAAATGGTAGAAATGCTCACATTACCCGCGATGAAAAAAACATCATTTGTATTCTTGCAAACGCTTCACATCTTTAAAGGTGACTTGGGTTGTGCCTCATGTTATCATTAACATGTTCTATTTTAACGAATTTGTTTGTAAAAAATTAAAAAGTATTATCATAATCAGGAATTGAACTTCACACCCGTAATGTATCATGTCACCACTGAACCAACAAAGCCAAACTAACCAGTCAGATTGCTCAAACACACACACACACGCATACACACACGCCCACACACACACATACACACAAAATAGAGTATTTTTTAAATGTAGTAAGTATGTGTCTGTGTGGCCTCATTTAGAATAAAATATTAAAGCAATTTGCTTTACATTATATATATTTTTTAATTTGATGAGCCACAGCATGAAGTTATGGGAAAGAGTAGTGGAAGGTAGGTTAAGAAGTGAGGTGATGATTAGTGAGCAGCAGTATAGTTTCATGCCAAGAAAGAGCACCACAGATGCAATGTTTGCTCTGAGGGTGTTGATGGAGAAGTTTAGAGAAGGCCAGAAGGAGTTGCATTGCGTCTTTGTGGACCTGGAGAAAGCATATGACAGGGTGCCCCGAGAGGAGTTGTTGGTATTGTATGAGGAAGTCGGGAGTGGCAGAGAAGTATGTAAGAGTTGTACAGGATATGTATGAGGGAAGTGTTACTGTGGTGAGGTCTGCAGTAGGAGTGACGGATGCATTCAAGTTGGAGGTAGGATTACATCAGGGATCGGCTCTGAGCCCTTTCTTATTTGCAATGGTGATGGACAGGTTGACAGACGAGATTAGTCGGGATTGTGGATTGTTTGTTGATGACATTGTGATCTGTAGCAATAGTAGGGAGCAGGTTGAGGAGACCCTGGAGAGGTGGAGATATGCTCTAGAGAGAAGAGGAATGAAGGTCAGTAGGAACAAGACAGAATACATGTGTGTAAATGAGAGGGAGGTCAGTGGAATGGTGAGGATGCAAGGAGTAGAGCTGGCAAAGGTGGATGAGTTTAAATACTTGGGATCAACAGTACAGAGTAATGGGGATTCTGGAAGAGAGGTGAAAAGAGTGCAGGCAGGGTGGAATGGGTGGAGAAGAGTGACAGGAGTGATTTGTGACAGACGGGTATCAGCAAGAGTGAAAGGGAAGGTCTACAGGACGGTAGTGAAACCAGCTATGTTACAGTATATGGGTTGGAGACGGTGGCACTGACCAGAAAGCAGGAAACAGAGCTGGAGGTAGCAGAGTTAAAGATGCTAAGATTTGCACTGGGTGTGACGAGGATGGATAGGATTAGAAATGAGTACATTAGAGGGTAGCTCAGGTTGGATGGTTGGGAGACAAAGTCAGAGAGGCGAGATTGCGCTGGTTTGGACATGTGTTCAGAGGAGAGATGCTGAGTATATTGGGAGAAGGATGTTAAGGATAGAGCTGCCAGGGAAGAGGAAAAGAGGAAGGCCTAAGAGAAGATTTATGGATGTGGTGAGAGAGGATATGCTTGTAACAGAGAGGTGATGGTTGTAACAGAACAAGATGCAGAGGACAGAAAGATATGGAAGAAGATGATCTGCGGTAGCGACCTCTAACGGGAGCAGCCGAAAGAAGAAGAAGATTAAAGCAATTTGCTTTGTTACAATGCTGTATAACTTTTTCAAAAAGGTCTTGTAGTAATTCTTCTAGACTTACTGCAGGATTTGCTATAACTCATCTTTTGATGTTGGTTTTGTAAATTTGACGTTTCTAAGTACAATAAGTCCCAAAGATTACTCAAAAATGCCCCTCTAGAAGGGTGGAATTCGTCAAACCTTGGCTAGTGATGAAAGGGGAAACATAGGATTTTTAGAAATAGAAGATCTATTAACACAAAATTGCTCTGAAGAATGAAGCCTTGAAGAGCTCAAAAGCAGGGAATGCCTGAGAAGTAGGTAGGTTATACTCGTTGACTATAGCCTGGTTGATATAAAACTATGATTCTATGTTTGTCAAAAATTGTTACCCCAACCATTTCCAAACCCCTTCTTGAGGTACCTAGTTATTTTTGTTGTTGTTCCGTACACCCATTCATTTGTAAAACTATATCACTAACACATTTAAACTAGCTCATCACTACATCATCACATTGAATCAAGTGTGTTGTTAGTGGAATTTAACAAATGCATGGAATTTCTTTAGTGTCTAGAGGAGCGGTTTGGGAACTAAACCTGAGGTGTTCTGGTTACCTCAGAAGATATCAATAAACACAAATATCTGGTTAGATATTATATTAACCCTTTAAATTCAGCTCCATTGTTTTGAAGTTGCCAGAGGAACCAAACAATAATACAAAATTTTAAAAAAGCATTTAATTGTTAATTTCCTCATGTTTATAATTAAAGCACAGTGTTTTGCCGTTAAAATGCTGTATTGCATACCCCGATACCACATTACAGTGTTTTCCTTCTTCCCCCAAAGATTGCCGAATTACTGTGTCGCAGTAACACTTGCAAACCCAATGGCTTTCTTGAACCTCCTGATTCAATTGAGCTCACTTTGACTGACAGACTATTATCTACTAAATGAGAGGAGCATTTTAATTTTCAAATAACATCTCATTCCACTTTTTTATGCTTTCCACTTTTTCAGAATTTTTCTTTTTGTTTTTGAATCTTGTAACTGTTGGTGTTGTACTTTCAATACAGAGTATAATTTCTTTATCAACTATTTATATTCTGAAAGAGTAAGAACTTCCCTTTCAAATGATACTGTATTTAGGCAATGGGTCTTAATTAATGGATATGTACTGTATGCTATAACTGCTTTTTAGAAAATGGTAAAAGCAGAGAAGAACAATCCTGTTTTTTTTGTAAAGCTTCAAAACAGTAAAAAAAGACACATTAATTGTAGATATTTCATAACATTTTTATTCTGGGTGTTCCTGACACATTCTCCTTTTCTTCTATAGTATTTGGTAGCTTACTCCTTCATCTACGGAAATAAGAATAACATTCAAAGTGCATTTTTTGGTAAAAATGTTACTGAATTTTGCAACATGTTCCTCTGCAACATACGTGTACAACATAACTAATGTCCCAGTTGTAAAGATTCTAAAAAAGAGATGTCTGACCTTTATTTTGAGGAGTAGAACATGAATACTGAGTGAAGAATAATGAAATTATAGTCAGTTAAATCAAAGTAGTGGAAAACTGACATAAATCAGGCTGTTTATTAATATTCATTGCCCTTTATTCCTATTCTAACACAAAAGAAGGTAAAGGATTGCATTGAAGATTATCCAGTCCATCAACCTTATCTGCTAAGCTGATATCTAAATTGTCTGATTGAGTCAATTTAATTAATTGGTTAATTGTATCCACCCACTAATCTATTTATTTTAAAGGGTTGTGGAAAGTTGGAGCCTTTCAACAACAGAAACAACAACAACAGCATTTATTTGTACAGCACATTTTCATACAAATAATGTAGCTCAAAGTGTTTTACATGATGAAGAAAAGACAAAGTAAGAATTAAAATAAGACACTAATTAACATAGAATAAGAGTAAGGCCCGATGGCCAGGGAGGACAGAAAAAACAAAACAAAAACTCCAGCCGGCTGGAGAAAAAAATAAAATCTGCAGGGGTTCCAGGCCACGAGACTGTCCAGCCCCCTCTGGGCATTCTACCTAACATAAATGAACAGTTCTCTTTATATTTAGGGTTCTCATGGAAGGACTTAATGATGATGGTCATGTAGACTTCTGGCTTTTAATCCATCAATGTAGGAACATCATGGTGCTTTGTTTAGGTGGTGGTAGCGCAGGTCGCCACCACAGAAAACCAGGAAAAGAAACAGAAGAGAGAGTAGGAGTTAGTATGGATTTTAGAGCCAGCATGAATAGTTATGCTAATTAATTGAATATACAGAGCATCAGGATTAAACTAAAATTAAGTTATGAGAAAGCCATGTTAAAGTAATGAGTTTTTAGCAGTTTTTTAAAGTGCTCCACTGTATTAGCCTGGTGAATTCCTATTGGCAGGCTACTCCAGGTTTTAGGTGCATAACAGCAGAAGGCCATCTCACCACTTCTTTTAAGTTTAGCTCTTGGAATTCTCAGCAGACACTCATTTGAGGATCTAAGGTTACGATTTGGAACATAAGGTGTCAGACATTTCGATATATAAGATGGAGCGAGATTATTTAAGGTTTTGTAAACAATAAGCAGTATTTTAAAGTCGATTCTAAATGACACAGGTAACCAGTGTAGTGACATCAAAACTGGAGAAATGTGTTCGGAATTTCTTTTCCTAGTTAGGATTCTAGCAGCTGCATTCTGCACTAGTTGCAAGCGATTTATGTCTTTTTTGGGCAGTCCTGAGAGGAGTGCATTACAGTAATCTAGTCAACTGAAAACAAACGCGTGAACAAGACTTTCAAGACATTAAGCATAAACCAGTAAGGACTTTCACCCACACCTGACCAACACAGAACTGCTAACTGACCAAATATGAATGTCTCTGTAATTTGGGAGAAAACCAGAGTATCTGTAGAAAACCATGAAAATGCTAAGAGTGAGTTAAATACTGTACATGGCTTCCGGGCACGTCCAACCGGGAGGAGGCCCCGGGGAAGACCCAGGACACGCTGGAGGGACTATGTCTCTCGACTGGCCTGGGAACGCCTTGGGATTCTCCCGGAAGAGCTAGAAGAAGTGGCCGGGGAGAGGGAAGTCTGGGCATCTCTGCTCAAGCTGCTGCCCCCGCGACCCGACCTCGGATAAGCGGGAGACAATGGATGGATGGATGGATGGCTTCTAACCACTGTACCACTGTGCTACTTGGACTGGGCAACTACTCTACATATTTGTATGGGGAAAAACATTAAAATAAAGAATTCCTTCAGAAAAGGAGCAAAATTACATACAACTCAGGATTGTTATATATACGACACCACGAGCTGGAGGAGGAGGAAGTTGGGAGCATGCACTGTTAGCATGTTGCTGCACCCACCCACCAAATGATGAACCACCTGGATTGAGACCAGAGTGCAGCAGGAATTAAAAAAAATAATTAAGGCATTTGGGTAAAAAATGGAACATCTACAGCATGTACTCATTGTTTAGAGCTTTTTGTAGAAACAAGCATTTGTGAATTTCACTGGGTGTTTTACATGAAATTCATGCTTCTCCATTTTTGAACAGAATGCACTATTTTACTAGAGACTGAAATTGGGAGTATGCGCTGATTACAGCACATTGCTGCACCCACCACACCACCTGGACAGGGATCTGAGTGCAGCCGTGCAATGGATGACACCTTAGCACCACACTGGAACAGTGTGAGGTTTTTTAATGAGGCTGGAGTGCCAATCCTGCCACCAACCCTGGAGGCCGGAGGACTTGCTTGCACGGCTGAATGCAGGTTAACGTCATACCCAGGAGAAAGCAATTGCAGGTTAAAGGCCTTGCTCAAGGGCCCAATGGAGTAGAGTCACTTCTGGTGTTTGTGGGATTCAAACTGGCAAACGTCCGAGTGCTGGTGCAGATCCCTAGCCTCAGAGCCACCACTCCACGGCTATTTAACTAGACTGCACTTAAAAAGATTCCTTAAATGACTAATATGCTGATTTATTCCAATGACGACTATCCTTATTAACATCTCTCAATATACATACATACATTTTTCACTCAACGTGCAAGCATTCTTTGTTGCTTTACAGAGGAAAATGGCAACATTTTAGCACTAATAATTTGTTTATTTGAACTTTATTTGAAGTTGCTATAGTCTGGAAACCTTCCCTCACTGGAACCTCATCTTATTTTGGTATGGCTGGTAAAATCTGGGGTCCTCCGTGTGTTTACTGAACACTTGAGTTTGATAAATTTAATGGACTAATGGATCCTGGAACAATTTTCTTATTTCTTCCTTTTAAACAAAGATATTTTTGGGCTGTGTTTTTTCCTTTCTGTAAAACTATCCTCAATAATTTATTTTATATTATTTCATAATTGCCATGAACAATGTAAATACAAATAGCCTGTGGTACTACACTTGTATAAGTGTACATTTTATGTGTAAATTATAATTTGTTAATGTTGTGGCTAAGGACATGTACTTCAAACAAGAATGTTGCTGAGTTCAACTCTGTGACTTAACCCACATGTAAAAAATGTATGCAAACAGTTGTATTGTTTTTCTGTACATTTAAGGTAGAAATGTTTTATATAAAACAGGTTCATCTTAGTTCCTCAGGTTCACATCCTTTAATAACAAGTCTAAAATATTTGTTTACCTTTGAAAATTAATTATGACAGCTTTGAAGTAGTTCCCGTAGCAAAGAACACTTTGATTCCAAGTTCTGTTTTTGGTGTTCAGTCACTGAGGACATATTCAGACTATGATAAAAAACACAGCTATTTTCATCAGCTATACATGTAAATCCATTATTTACAATCTTACCTAACAAGTGAGTTGACCTAATTTGTACTGTAATATCATTTTGTAAAGTAAATCTGGTCACTTCAATTTGCACTAGTTACATTTATTTCTGATAGCTTAGCAGTACTGGAGGATTTCATATTTTATCTTGCTGTTTTGAAATGCGTTCCTGTTGGCTTTTTTTAAGCACTCAATGGAGATGTAATCTGTGAAAGATGGCATATAAAACAAAACTGGATTGAGGTGTAAAATCACAGAAAAATCTTTGTACTAAATACCAGAAAGGTTCTTGTAACACAACACAGAGAAAAGAGTAGTGTGTTGTACAGCACAGGCATGCAAAGCTTTAAGTAATGCTGGGATGGCTAATTACCTCTCGAGGTGAAGGATGTATTAAATAAGAACCATGTATGTGTTATTTATGGAGTACAAAATCCATGCCTTTGGATTGAGTTTAATTTTAATTGCATGCCTTAATTTTTCAGATAGATAGAGAGATAGAAATTTACCCTTAACAAGTTTCCAACTGTGCCCCCATGTTCTGAACTTGTGATAGATAGATAGATAGATAGATAGATAGATAGATAGATAGATAGATAGATAGATAGATAGATAGATAGATAGATAGATAGATAGATAGATAGATAGATAGATAGATATGCATTTTGTGGCTTTCTTAATCAGCAGGTTGGTGTGTTGGTGGGGGTTGGTCCGTGTGTCATACTGGCAGAACCTCAAACCCCAAACATGAATACACAGACACAAGTCCTGGGGCCAAATATATGATTTATTATACAAAATACTTTCCCAGGTCATTCAAAGTTGCAAACTCAGACACAATTATTCCTTTTCTCTCTTTCTCCTTTCCTTTCTTCCTCCAGGCAAGTGTCATCCAGCTCCTCTCCCGACTCCAGCTCGCCCGCAGGGTGGTTCCATTAATGCAGCACCCGGGCGTACTTGTGGTGTCACAAGACTGTCCATCAGAAGCACATCCAGGTCAGGTGGGAGTCATGAAAAGTAGCGACCACCAATGTCTTCAGTGCCCTCTAGCGGCACCCACGGAACCCAACAGAGTGTTTACCTGAGACTACAGTTCCCAACAAGCCCTGTGGGTATCCATAGAGGTACAGTAACTCAAAAGTTGTCTTCCCTTGTCCTTCAATTATAATGGCCTATCAGCCAGGTGAGGATCCTTGTAAAAATCCTTGCTGGGATGGCAGTCCCTGTATGCTATCCCTTTATATATATTTATCTATACAGTATATATATATATATATATATGTGTGTGTGTGTGTATATTTTACATTAT
Source organism: Erpetoichthys calabaricus (assembly GCF_900747795.2). Classification (NCBI taxonomy): domain Eukaryota; kingdom Metazoa; phylum Chordata; class Cladistia; order Polypteriformes; family Polypteridae; genus Erpetoichthys; species Erpetoichthys calabaricus. Next base: position 267,618,138 of record NC_041395.2, on the reverse strand, counting down.
ATATTTATAATATTGTATATTATTTTATATATTATATATAAATATTTTTTTTAGTTAATATAGTTTACACCTTCTTTTCATGCCAAATGTACTAATAGCACAGGGAATCCATTGCAAAAGACCTGAGAACTCTTGATGGCTCAGAATGTGTTCTGCTTATTTTTCAGGAGAAGTCTTCAGTGCAACAGATTGGATACTCTTTTATTGAGAACACTGACTATTTTCAAGATAAACTGCAAGTAAAGATTATCCAACATGTCAATAATTAAAGCTAGACGGAGAATGATCTGGTTTCTTGGTTCCCCACCACTGCCATCACTATATGTGTTATTGGAGTTACATTTAAAAATGTTCTATTAATTCAGAAGGGTGTATCAGTATTCTCAGTTCCATCTATGTCAGTAACAGGACCCATCTTTCTGAAGTAAAGGAAAAAAAAAGTCCACTCCAGGGTTTGCCTCCTCACTTTGTGCTATGCAAAGCTCATTTGGGACCTTTATGAATCATGGGAAATAAAAAGTGAAAGGACATGCAACATTTAAGAAAGCATTCCTGGCTTTGCTGAATTGGCAGCTGTTTCAAGTGTCAGAAGTTTTTATTGTTAAAAAAATATGTCCCTTTTTTAATTATTATCCCATGACGATTTTTTATCATTAGGGTTATGAAATTTTAATTTTATTCTTCTGTTTCTGACCTGAAAATAAGCAAACATTTACCTCAATGCTTTTTTAATTTGAACAGTGTATTAGATGATCAGTTAACCAAAATGAAATCCATGTTCTATATAACACTACTGATATTAAAAATTGTTAATTGAAATTAAACTTTAATATTCTGTTTTTTACCATTTAGTATTCTATATAAGGAAAATTTATTCCATTAAAAATATGAATCTTTCAATTGAATGACAATCAAATTTAGAAACTAATGTATTTAGCTCATATTTGTATTTAAATCTAAAAGTATAAAATCCTGCAATGAATGAAAAATACTATCCTATTTAGTGGTCAGTCAGATAATCAAGTTATTGCATGTGATTAAAAAAGAAAAAAAAGAAAACATTTCCAAAATGTTAACCTCAAGCAATAATAATTTAAAATATGCTTGATATATCCATTTTTAGATGTTATAAAATTTGTTGCTTTGCTGTTGATCAGCAAAGTAGCATGTTAGTAAAGCAAAACAAACAGCCTCATTCTCTGCACCCCATGGAATTCACCTCAACCCCTCCGCCCCCCCCAAAAAAGGATGCAGAATGAGTTGCAAGTTGTATTTTAAAATATTAGTGGAGACTCAGTGCTCCATGAATGGGGGCCTTTTGAGTGTTAGGATAGCATAGAGAATGACAGGTGCATTTTGTAATGCCTTGCTGATGAGAACCAATCAGCTGATTCCTTTCTGTCTTTCCTGTTTTTTTTTTGTTGTTGTCATCTGGCATGCTCAAGTAAAGATGAGCTTGATTGACAGATGCATCCAGGTTCACAGTTTATTGGTTTCTGCAAAAGAGCCAGATATGCCAATTTAGACAGGGGAGTGACAAAAAAAGTTTCCATCTAAATGGAATAATTTTACTGCTGGGAATTCTCGGCTGGGGAAAGAACGAAGGCAAGTGTTTTTTATATTTTAACAAGGGCTGAATGACAAACATATACGACAGTTAGAGGCTGACAGAACATCAGCTTTTGATGCTTCACAGGGGAGCTATGAAATAAACAATAGGCAAAGAAATTGAATTACAACTGAATAAGAGCGGATGCTGGAGAAAGGGGCAGTCAGTGGTGTGATGTTGAAGAAATAAGTCTAATTTTGAACCATATGTAATATTAAACTTTGCAGTTTCTATTGCAGCGTTTTCCTTCATGCTATCAGGCAAGCTGTTTGCATGCAACAAGAAAGACTTTACAATTACCTTTACAGAATAAATGTAAAACGTGCTTCACTTCATTAAGATGTGTAAGCTAAAAGGATAGTTTAGATGAAATATTTCATAAGAGTTCCCAAACACAGTAGCTGTGAGTCTTGACTGAACTATTCATTTCACATTACACAATTTTGTCAAAAAAGGCATTGCTATAATAAAAAATGAATACTTAATTGAAGCTAAAATAACATACCATATTTTATAATACGTTACCATTTATTTACATGTAAATTCATATCATTAAGAGCTTAAAGAAAATACCAAATTTCAAAATTAAACCAAAATGCATTAAAATAAATGTATAAATATATTATTGTGATGGGGTGCCTGACTATCTGGAGTTTACAGTGGTCCTTTATATATTGGTAAGGGAAGGCAGGGATTATTAGGTGCTGGTAGAGTTTGTCATACTTGTTATTCAGAAGTGTCTAATTCTCTACTAAGAGAGAGAAGACAGCAAGAAAAAAAGACAATGGAGAGCTACAAGATCTATTGGCTGAAAGGAGGCAGCAGAAAATCCATAGTCAAAGAACTCTCCTGATCACTAGGGGTGGTAAAATATAGTTCCTGACTTGGCTGAATGGAACTCTGTTGTCTCTTTGAAAAATGAAGCTGATTAACAGCATTGGAAGACTGGCCCGTTAAGGAAGACTTTTACCCAGAAGGGTTGGAACAATTGGGGCCACTCTGGCCAGAAATAGGCGAGAGAAATGTCTGGTGAGATGAGTGTATTGTGGGTTGGAACTTGCAAGATGGGCAAGTGTGTGATCTTTCCAACCTGAGACGGTCATTAGTGGGTTTTTTCTGTTTTGGTTTTATTTTACTTTTTTACCATTTGTACTTCAGTTATGTGACTCACTGTTTTGGGTCTATATAAAATAACTTCAGCACTTTTTGACATTTGTGCCACCTATAATATTACTTTTTAAGGAGAGGAAGCAACATGGCCTCTTTTATTACAATACTAGTCGAAGTATCCAGTGTTGCTTAGGTATTAATAAACGAGGAAAAACTGTCTTTTGAAAACTCAACATGGTTAAATACAACCCATGAAGAGACAAAAAGATGTATTCCTAGACAAAAACTGTAATCCAGTGAGAAAATTAAATTGTTATCCAAATTAGTTGAGAAGACTAAGGCACTACATGCAGTCTTAGATGAAAGCCCTCTTTGGTCAGTATAAAATTTTTTGAACACTGATGACAATGTCTTCCAATCAGCCCCAGTGCACTCCAATTTCCTTGACGGGAACTGCAGCCCCCTTGTTGGTGCTAGTTTTTGGGTTGCCCCATTCCCAATACAATCCTTCTCCCTGATATGCCATATACAGTAGGTTATATTTTAGGTCGGACCAACAGCAACACACATGTACAATTTCACAAAAAAATCAGGTTTTGCAAATCCTGTATTAATAATAATAATAATAATAAGTTACATTTATTGAGTGCCTTTCACAAACCCAAGGTTGCTTTACATACAGAGTAAAAAAAAATTACACAAATGACAAAAGTTCATAGAAGAAGAAAGCTTTCAGTTGAGATTTAGAAGTGCAGAAAGAGGAGCAATCTCGGAGAGACTAAGGAAGAGAGTTCCAGAGTTGAGAGGCTATAGCACTGAAGGACCTGCCTCCCAAGGTGGAGAGTCTGGTGCGTGGGACAGGTAGGAGATTACTGCTCGAGGACCTGAGAGAGCGGCAAGGAGTGTAAGGAGCTAGTAGCTGAGTGAGGTAGAGGGGGACAAAGTTATGTAGGGCTTTGAAGATGAGAAGCAGAATCTTGAATTTAATCCTCGATGGAACCGGTAACCAGTGAAGCTGGAAGAGAACAGGGGAGATGTGAGCAAAATGCTTTGTGTGGGTGAGGACTCTGGCTGTGGAGTTCTGAATATACTGTAGCTTCTGTATAGATTTTTCAGGGAGGCCAATGAAGAGGGAATTACAGTAATCAATACAAGACATTATGAAACAATGAACCAGAGTTTGAGTATCATTAAAGGACAGAAATGAACGCTGGCGGGCAACGTTACAGAGATTAGAACATTAGAACACTCTAGACGAGAACAGGCCATTCAGCCCAACAAAGCTTGCCAGTCCTATCCACTTATTTCTTCCAAAAAAACATCAAGTCGAGTTTTGAAAGTCCCCAACGTCTTACTGTCTACCACACTACTTGGTAGCTTATTCCAAGTGTCTATCGTTCTTTGTGTAAAGAAAAACTTCCTAATGTTTGTGCATAGTAGCCTGAAGAAGGGGTCTGAGTTGCCTCGAAAGCTTGCATATTGTAATCTTTTTAGTTAGCCAATAAAAGGTGTCATTTTGCTTGGCTTTTCTCTACATTTATAATGTTTGTGCGAAATTTACCCTTAAAGTTTCCAACTGTGTCCCCGTGTTCTTGATGAACTCATTTTGAAATAACAGTCTCGATCCACTGTACTAATTCCCTTCATAATTTTAAACACTTCAATCATGTCACCTCTTAATCTTCTTTTGCTTAAACTCTTTTAATCTTTCCTCATAATTCAACCCCTGTAGCCCTGGAATCAGCCTAGTCGCTCTTCTCTGGACCTTTTCTAGCACTGCTATGTCCTTTTTGTAGCCTGGAGACCAAAACTGCACACAGTACTCAAGATGAGGCCTCACCAGTGCATTATAATGATGATAGAATGAAATTTTGGAAAGAGACTTAATGTGTAGCTCAAAGTTAAGTGATGAATCAAACAAAACACCAAGAATTCTGACAACAGAAGCAGGTTTGACAAGTGAAACATCAACAGAAACAGAGAAATTGGATGCCTTAGAATGTTGGGATTTTGGAACCTACCAGTAACACTTCAGTTTTTTTGGCATTAAGTTTGAGAAAGTTATTTTCCATCCATAGCTTAAGATCAGTGATGGTAAAATAGAAGCTAAATATGTCAATGCAACTGCCTTGTCAGGCTACAGTGATCCCTCGCTATATCGCGCTTCGCCTTTCGCGGCTTCACTCTATTGCGGATTTTATATGTAAGCATATTTAAATATATATCGCGGATTTTTTGCTGGTTCGCGGATTTCTGCGGACAATGGGTCTTTTAATTTCTGGTACATGCTTCCTCAGTTGGTTTGCCCAGTTGATTTCATACAAGGGACGCTATTGGCAGATGGCTGAGAAGCTACCCAGCTTACTTTTCTCTCTCTCTCTCTGATCCTGACGTAGGGGGATTGAGCAGGGGGGCTGTTCGCACACCTAGACGATACGGACGCTCGTCTAAAAATGCTGAAAGATTATCTTCACGTTGGCTACCTTCTGTGCAGCTGCTTCGTGAAGTGACATGCTGCACGGTGCTTCGCATACTTAAAAGCACGAAGGGCACGTATTGATTTTTTTATCTGTCTCTCTCTCTCTCTCTCTCTCTGCTCCTGACGGAGGGGGTGTGAGCTGCCGCCTTCAACAGCTTTGTGCCGCGGTGCTTCGCATACTTAAAAGCCAAACAGCACCACTGATTTGTTTGCTCCTTTGAAGAGGAAGATATGTTTGCATTCTTTTAATTGTGAGACTGAACTGTCATCTCTGTCTTGTCATGGAGCACAGTTTAAACTTTTGAAAAAGAGACAAATGTTTGTTTGCAGTGTTTGAATAACATTCCTGTCCCTCTACAACCTCCTGTGTTTCTGCGCAAATCTGTGACCCAAGCATGACAATATAAAAATACCCATATAAACATATGGTTTCTACTTCGCGGATTTTCTTATTTCGCGGGTGGCTCTGGAACGCAACCCCCGCGATGGAGGAGGGATTACTGTATATCATTATCCCTACTTATGGTCATGAGAGCTGGTAAAGATTGAAAAAATGAAATCACTAATACAACTGATTGAAAATGGATTCCAGCAAAAGACTACTTGGCTCACTCTCATGAAACAGAGAGGAAGAGCTTGGCAATAGAGGAGGATCTTGGATTAAAGCCATGACGTCTATGAATCGAGTTGAGCTGGTTAAGGTGGTTTGGTCATGTGGTTCATTCAATTGTTTGTGGAGCATCTGTAGTGTGCCAAGTTGTCACCCACTGTGCTCGGGCCCAATTTGGGATCCTGAGGTGGTGGGTGAGGCAATGTGCTGTATTGGTGCACGCTCCTAACCTGTCTCTCTCTGTATATTTCCTAGAAGGGCTAGAGAAAGATGCAAAAAATAGGAAAACATGGTCAGAACAGCTCAGCATTATTTCTATCGTGTTCCTCACGACCATAGCAGATCAGTTTAAATACCTAGGGGTAAATATCACAAGTAAACATAAAGCTCTTTATCAACAAAATTTTGGCGTCTGTATGGAAAAAATTAAGCAAGACTCGCATAGATGGTCAACCCTTCATCTCACTCTAGCCGGAAGAATTAACATTGTTAAGATGAATATCCTTCCTAAACTTCTCTTTTTATTTCAAAACATTTCAATATATATCAATAAATCGTTTTTTAAACAGTTAGATTCAATAATAACCTCATTCATTTGGAACTCAAAACACCCACGTATCCGAAGAGCGACCCTACAAAGACCTCAGGCAGAAGGTGGCATGGCTTTACCTAATTTTCAGTTTTATTACTGGGCAGCAAACATACAAGCCATAAAAACCTGGACACAAATAAATGCACATACACAGGCTTGGTCTGCAATAGAAGTAAAATCCTGTAGTACTTCTTTATATTCCCTGCTCTGCTCTCCAATAAATGAAAGTTATCGCAAATATACTAATAACCCAATTGTGCTTTACTCACTCAGAATATGGAACCAAATTAGGAAGCATTTTAAGATGGAAAATCTTTTATCAGTGGCACCTCTGCAAGGGAACCACCTCTTTCAACCTTCGCAAGTATATCCAGTTTTTAATACCTGGAAAAGTTTTGGGATTAAAATGCTCAGAGATCTTTATATAGACAACATATTTACATCTTTTGAACAATTACGTTCAAAATTTAACCTCCCAGCTACACATTTCTTTTACTATCTTCAAATTAGAAATTTTGTTAAACAGAAATTGCCCGATTTCCCCCACCTTGCACCCTCCACAATGCTGGAAAAAATACTGCTCAATTCCGAGGAAACAAACACTATTTCCACAATATATAAAATCTTATTAGAGTCCCTGCCTTTCAAAGATCCAAGAGGACATTGGGAAGAAGATCTCTTAATCAATATATCAGAAAAGGAGTGGAAGGTAGCAAAGCAGAGAATTCACTCGAGTTCTATATGCGCAAAGCATAGAATTATTCAACTAAAAATTATATATCGAGCTCATCTGTCTCGCTTAAAACTGTCCAAAATGTTTCCAGGCCAGGATCCAACCTGCGAGCGCTGCAACCAAGCTCCTGCCTCACTGGGTCACATGTTCTGGGCCTGCACCAAACTAACATCATTTTGGACAAAAATTTTTAAGTGCCTCTCAGACAGCCTTAGTATCACAATCCCTCCTAACCCACTAACAGCTGTGTTTGGTGTCCTTCCAGATGGACTGGAATTGGAGAAGGACAAGCAAACGGTGATTGTATTCACTACACTCTTGGCACGCAGACTTATTTTGTTAAATTGGAAGAATCCTAATTCTCCTATTATAAGTCAGTGGGAAACCGATGTTTTATATTATTTGAAATTGGAAAAAATCAAATTTTCAGTTAGAGGATCTGTACAAAATTTTTTCAAAACTTGGCAGGATTTAATCAATATTATTTTAGAATAAGAGAATTAACTATTATTGCATTTAACTCCCTTCTCCATCTCTTATTTATATAGATATTTACTTCTCCCCTTCTTTTGTCTAATGTTGCCTTATTAAAAAGCTTAAAGAAATTTTCCTTTAGCTAAGCTCTCCTTCTCAGGGGTGGGGTTTGATTTGTTTTCAAATTTGTTGGGTTATAAATTGATCTGTTTGTATGGAATGATTACAATGAAAATTAATAAAATAAAAATATTTAAAAAAAAAAAAAAAAAAAAAGAACAGCTCAGCATTATTTCTATCGTGTTCCTCACAAAAAAGGTGGAAGAACATGAAAGTGATCACCAACAATAATGAAGCAGCTTACAAAAAACAAATATACCTTGTAATGTAGTGGTGATATGACAACAGTCTGTTCTTAAAGGCAGGAAAACCAGGGAGCTGGTCATAGATTTATAGATGTAGGAGGCGGACCATACTCCCATCCTCATTGGCAGGGATTCTATGGTGAGAGTTGGCAGCTTTAAATTGCCTGAAGTCACCTTGCTAGTAAACTAAATTGGGCACATCTTAGTTATTGTCGGAAAGGCTTACCAACTTCAGGCTTTACTGTCTCAGTTGTCTATGGAAAGCCCATCATGCCCTGGCACAAACAACTTCTCAGCTCAGGAATACAAAACATTGTAGAAGGCTGGAAAGTTAGCGCAGATAATTATTGGAACACACCTCCTTCTGTTTAGTACATATATAAGACATGTTGCTTTAGAAATGTCGTTTATGTTCAAACAAATCTATAATAAATCACTAGCAATAAAAAAAAAAAAATGCTACAAAATTTCTCAGGTATCCCTGATACAAAACTCAAGAGGTCATTTTAACGAGTAGCCATGTATAACCATGATCTAAAAACATACTGTCACAAATTCAAATGCCAAAGTGATTCAAGGATGCATGAGGGTAATGTTGTACATAACTTTATGAACAAATACTGCTTAAATTCATCCTACTCACGTTGACCTGGTATCGTTTTCCCTTGTATAGTAAGCAGAAACATTTATTTAAATAAAATAACTATAGATACAAACATTCAAGCTAGTTTGCATTATTCAAGTGTGAAACTTCAGGTCTAAAATTTCTCAAAAAGTGCTCAATTAACACTTTTTAAAAAATTAAATTTCCTACATCTCACACTATTCCAACACTGGTCGCACTTAATAGCACAGTATTTCAATACATTTCCATGCACTAGTGGCTCATGAGGACAAGAGGTGGTCTTCCTCAGCTCAGAAAAAGCAACATCAAATATTGTGAATATTATAAAAGTGAGAAAAGTCCAAAGTAATGTTGTTAATAACAACAACAACATTGTACAACCGACATTTCTAAAGCAACATGCGTTATATATGTACAACAACAACAAACAATGTAGCTCAAAATGCTTTACAAAATGAAATAAAAGGAAGTACATATAACACATAAACAAACAAAATTAGGCAGTAATATTATACAATATTTAACAAAGAAAAATGTATGATCGAATGGCAAGGAGGACAAAAAAAAAAACTCCAGTTAGGCTGGAGAAAAAACGAAATCTACAGGAATTCCAAAAAAAAGGCCACCGCCCAACCCCCACTGGGCATTCTACTTAACATACTGTAAATGGTCTAATTCAGTCCTTATGGTTTTCAGGTTTCACATGGAAGAAATTGATGATGATGGTGGACATCTTGGAACATCTGCCATTTAATCTATAAACACAGGGGGCAGCATGGTACCTTAAACAGGTAGTGGTGGTGCAAATCGTTACCACAGAAGAACTGGAAAAAGACAGCAGAGAACAGTAGAGATTAGTAAGGAATTGTAGAACCCACAGAAAAATGATAATTCATGCCCAAACAGTGTACTAGGGATACAACTAAAATGTAGCCATGAAAAAGCCATTTTAATTTAATGGGTTTTTAGAAGTTTCTTAAATTGTTCTACAGTATTAGCCTGGTGAATTTTAATTGGAAAAGTATTCCAAATTTTAGGTGCATAACAGCAAAAAGCTGCCTCACCGCCTCTTTTCAGGTTGGTTCTTGGAATTATAAGCAGACCACCATTTGAAGATCTGAGGTTACGACTTGGAGTGTAGGGGGACAGACATTCCAAAATATTGGATCAGGTGAGATTATTTAAGGCTTTGTAAACCATTAGTAGTATTTTAAAGTAAATTCTAAATGACACAACTCACTCCACAGGTAACCAATGTAACGAGGCTAAAACTGGTGAGAAGTGCTCAGATTTATTTCCTATTTAAGATTCTTGCTGCTGCATTCTGCACTAACTGTAACTGATTGATGTATTTTTTAGTGATGAAAAATTAATCAAAAACTTTCAATCTTAAAGGAATACTTTACCCAAAAGTGATATTTTTTTAAATATTTTCCTTTGTAGTTTGTGCTATTGGCCATAATACATTTTTTTAATCTCATGTTTTCATAGAGAATGGAGGTAACAAACTTTCTGATAGAAAGGGCATCTACTGTGATTAACAGTGGACCACAGCAAATAATATAAAAAGGCCACAAAAAGAGTCTTATTGTATGTTATTTGGGTTGCATAATCAATATATCAAATCATCTAGTTTTAGGCCCACAACAGGCATTTTTCTACTATAACATTGTTAAATAAATAATTATGTAAAATCAAAGCAGTGCACACAGAGGAAATGTGCTAACATAGGATCAAGCAGTTGAACTGAAGACCTGCCGATTCCACTCATTCACTCCTACTCAAGTACACACAGGGCTGGATTAAACATTAAAGAATATAAGAACTTTAATACTTATATTAATCTTGGGAATACAACAAAATTAAACTCTGGTAACTGCCACATGGTTCACAGAGGCTCACGTGATCATCCTTGCCTTGGTCATGTTAGTTGTCCGGTTCAGTCATCCACTTAGAGTGAGTACAAATTCAAATGACCTTTTTCTTTTCTTTTCTTTTCTTATAAAGGCACATTTTCTCTGTTTAAACATTTTAAGTTTTCTATGTTCTATTGCAAAAAAAAAATATGGGGTATAAGATTTGCAAATTGTTGCATTCTGTTTTTATTTACATTTTACACAGCATCCCAACTTTTTTGGAATTGGGGTTGTATATGTGGACACTAAATCTTTAAAGTGTTTAGGGCCTCTAAAGGTCTTAATCAAGCCCTAAGTACACACACAAACACATTTAAACACCAAACAGTGTGTTAAACAGAAAAAAAAAATACAAATACAAACATAATAACCCTTGTTACAGGCTTGATGGGCTTGAAAGTGCTCTTCAGTCTCCTCAGAGCAAGTAAGAATGAAATGGATACTCACAAAAGTAATGGAGTGTTTAAAAGCCCTGACAACTCCTAAGCAACTGCATGAAGAACACCTTTGAAAATACCCTTCGTTGGTGGAGGGACTTTCAGATCTTTCTCTTTCATGACTTGTTGCTTATAATACCGTTCAAACGATACATTCATGGGCAAGCTGTGAAAGCTCGCTAACAGTTGTAGCTACTATGCTAACAATTATAGTTCTTGCGGTTACGATCGCCAGTTGTTTCTCTACACCACTCAATTCTTTCCTTTAAATATTTTCAGGTATTTTTTAAAACCACAGAGAGCTGGAGTCTTTATTAAACTAAACTAAAGGCACTCTGAAATTCAGCAGGGCTACATACCTATTTCAGCTTCCTGAGAGTCTATGCTTGAATAAAAATTTTTAGAAAATAGTTGTATTTTTAATAATACTGACAGTAAATAAACTTTACAAATATCTGCCATCTTGGCATCAATTTTCTAAACTTTCATCCATCCATTCATTATCTAGTTTTGAGATTTAGGGGTCTGAAATCTACTACTGTAGGATTGTGTGTAAAACAGGAAACAACTGTAAATGAGAAGTTAGTCTATTACAGGATACACAAAGCCAACTTACCAAGTAATATAACAATTATATCTTTGGAATGTCAGAGGAAAACTGGAGTACCTGGAAAACTGGGCATGGGGAGAACATGAAGGTGCTATATAGACAGCGACCATTCTATGATTCAGCACAAATTTGTCCACTTATTCATTTCTGAAAAAGACTACTGCAGTTTATGGTTGCAGAGAGCCTGTAGCTATTCAAGCACTGGGCACAAGGCAGGAACCAACCCATCTATGAGGTGCCAGTCCACCACAGTATGCACTCACAGGAGCACCCACATCCACTCAGGCCATGGGGCCAGTTTAAAACGTAAATTGTTTTATTTCGGCACATGTTTGTGGTGCTGCAGAAATGCCAAGTACTGAGAGAAAAACCCAAAAAGACTCAGAAAGTACATGCAAACTCACACAAGGACTTGGCCAGGATTTGAACCTTGTCAAACACCCAAGATCACAAATAAGATATGTAAAAATAGTCAGTTTAGTTGGTGTATTCAATGTGCTCATTCTTTAAGATTAATTTCATTCAGGCTGCTATGATGCCTTGAAACTCTACTCCTGGGAGACTATCATGCTGTTCACACCTAAATAAGATGAAGCTGTCTAAATAATGGACATTTTATATTTTCGCTTGCCTCCAGCAGCTTCATATCAATTACATTTTTTGTGCTACATGAGGTCGTAACACAGTATCTGTACCACTGCATACCACTGAAGAAAAATCAGAAGTAACCAACTCCAACCAAACATTGAAATTGTTGATATAGAACATAACTAGTGTATATGTTTAGATATGCTAATATAACCTGTAAACTCAAGCATACTCATCAACAACAAAAACATTAATGGACATAAACACAAATGTCAACCCAATACTAGATGAAGAACCACGATTATGTGTTTCAATCAAGAGAGTTATGCGTCAGGCAGAAGGATTTCTAACATTTAATTAATCATTTCACAAAATAATTCAGGCAAAAAATTGCAAGAAGTACAATTTGCGATGCTGTACTTATGAATGTAAACTTACATTAACATTAACATTTAGTTGTTCTTAAGTACTGCATTGAATATATGTATATACTAGGGGGCTTTGCCCCCTGCTTGCTTCGTTCGCCAAACCCCCGGCCTGCGCTATGCACCACTAAACAACAAATCTTTTAACTCTCACGGATACGCCTCTTCATTGGGAAGAAACACTACTTTTCCCTGATGGCAACACGAATTAGACAATCTCCAAGTCTCCAATGTAAAGTTTAAATCCGAACAACATATTCGATCTCTTTTCGCTGATCCGTTATTTCACAGAGTAATAATTTCTGTCTGTTTGGGCTAATGCGATCTTTACTATCATTTTTTTTTGAGACTTTCGAATTTTAGTACTTTCATTATCTCTAACCTGCTCTGCATGTGTATTGCACTGTTTTGGAACCTCTTTACGACAATCTACTTTGTCATCTACACTTTATTTACACTGTTTTATTTCTGGCCGTGGTTAAATCTCTTGGCACATAGTCTTGTCTCGTGGGACTTGAAAGTATCTCTCTGAAAAAGTCACATCTTGTCCCAGGCTAAAAAGTCTCGTCTTATCCCAGAATTTTTTTATATAATAGAGAGACTAAAATGTTAAATGGTGTAATTTGAAAGCTGAGTTTGCCTCTTACACTCAATTAGATTTTAAAATAATATGTTATACTTGGAAAAGTATCAGAATTTAAATAGCGTTAATATTATTAAGTTGAATAATTAAAAACAGTCTTTTGACATTTCCGGTCACCTACAGATAAAAATGACAATACATAAACAACCTGATATTTAAACAGCGTCGGTTCCAAGACAAATTTCACAGGGAGCCATATGATTTTCAAAGCTCACAATATTTTTGATACACAACAAATATGTCTGAAAGTGCATAAATAGCAGACTACAGGAATGAAATTTCACAACAAGCCAAACAGATGTTGTATTGATCAAATACATTAAGGTGGCACTGGAAGTTTTTACTTTTTCATTATTTGTTGCAGGTTTATTTTGAATTTTATTCTTTCTATTGAATGGGTTCCTAATTGAAAGTGAAAGAGCCAGTACCAAATACTTTCCTGTGCTGCCTTTTGAGTTGCTTTCTCTGGCTGTATTTTGGTCTTCTTTGGGTGAAACTCAACCGCAGGTATTATGGAGAGGTTGCTGCTGTCAGAAACTCACGGGATCACACTATTATATGTATAATTCCTAAGTAATTCCTAATCTTCTTTTGCATTGTTATGACATTTATTGTCAACATGCTGTAATGTGATGACTATTTTGGTGAAAGTATATTGTTCATCATTTCATAATATATTCTCTGGTTCAGTGACACCAGAGTAAATCCCTTTTACAGTTAAGGTGTTTTGGTTTGCTCATTTGTAAAAAAAAAGAAGTAAATTAGACAATTATTTTTAAGTTAAAGTGATAATGTTGGCCTTGATTTCATATCATATGTTGCTGAATTCTTCCGGGTCAATTGGTATTGAATTTCACACTAAAACAAAGTAATGTCCACATTACTATTTGAATTTGTAGTAGCATATTTTCTGTCTAAAATACATTCAAAGATAGCATTGTGACCTTCTTAACACATCAGTATGCCAATTCACATTGTAAGCATAAGATAACATATATACTGTGGTGCTGCGTAGTGCTAGCCAGAACTGGCCCAATGGATTGTTGCTCATTTTGTTACTCTTTTAGGCAGCTTTCTATCCTCAGGAGGACTTCTTGCTAATGTCACACTAGGATTGTGACTGTGTGAACATAACAGGTTCTTGTATCCTCCTTTTCCCCCGCTGAGGCAACAGTCAGCACTGTTACAATACTGTGACCATGATCTTGGCCTGGTTTCTTGACAACAAACAGGCAGAGACTCTCATGTTGTTCTCACTAGTTCCTCACCAAGGTCTTTCACAAGTTTCACAAAGGCTTAAGATCAGTGACAAGAGAAAATCTCATATAGCTGAAATGAAACTATGCCCAAGAAACTTCCCTTTAAGAAATGTAGTCACCTAAAGCTTTAATGAAAGTAGTAGTTTAGGATAGGGATTTCATGTGAAATAATACAAATTAAACAATGAACTAATGAGGGCAATTGAAATATAATTGTAGGAAATATTGTAGTAAATGAAATATGCATAAAATGTATTTAAATAAAGCTCAATCTTTAGATGCATATGGCACCAAAAAACAAAAATGAAAACACATAGTGATGAAATTGTATTGTTGGCACCTAAAACATAAAGTGTATACATATTCTGGCATTTGTAACTTATATATATATGTGTAACACACAATTTAACACAATTTTTACAGAACATAAGTAGAAAACTACATAAATCATTTATTATTAACAGTAAAGATATTTAAATGAAGTCAAAGAGATGTTGGCAGTGGGTATAAATAGCCCAGAAAATGACTACTGCAGCTGGCACTGGAAGATTATTTAGTTGGCAAAACAAAAAACGACTGGCTATAGCAGTGCCCTCATATATTTTTGGGGAGAATTCTGGGCACCAAATGACATGGATTGGTCTTTTGCCAATGATGATGGATATTTTATAGGCATTAAGGCATTGAGAATACCAACTATCTCCCAAAAGCCATGCACCATGAAATTCGTTTTCTTCTGCCATACTCTTAGCATTGAAGTTTGCCAATACTGTTGTATCTTTATGAATCTGTATATTGAATAATTCAGGAAACTGCACAGAATAATGTTAAGAAAAATATGTAATTATATAAAAAGGTTACAAAAGAATTCAATCATAACACTAGCATGGCATCTTAGAGAGACCAGGGCTAACAATGCTATTGTCTGGGGGAACTGCCATCTTGTTGGGCTTTTAACAGAAGTTTTTAAACAATATATTTTAGCTCTTTAGTTCAGATTAGATTAGATTAATCATACTTTATTAATCAAAATTTCTTCCTCAATTATTCTATCAGTATATATTTCCAAAATGTCTTTGGTGTTTAGGTCTCTATTGGAGAGTATTTTGGTGTCTTAAGAATGCAATGTGAAGTAACGGAACCACGTTCCATCTGCTAACATGATGGGCACCATGTATATTTAACTGAACGCTTCTTATTACCTTGCCATGCACTGATTCTCATGTGTATCACTCCTTTTGAGAAAGCCAGAGAGATTCCTGGAAGCTGTTCTCACCAGTTCGAACCCTAAACTTTACATGATCACTTGGACCCAAACCTCAGCCCCTAGTATATACAAGACTGCTGCAAATTTAAACACATTAGCAAAAGATGCTAGTTTCACAATTATCTATTATAGTAGCATCACTGGTGTTTAATAAGTCTGCTTATTGAACGTGATCATAATACTATACAATTAAATATTTGTAATGGTTTGTTTAAAGTTCGTTCTAAAGTCTGAGAAGTTATAGGAAATGCATAATTGCTGTTATATATTGTCACACATAACAGATGGCCATTTTGCTGGCTCACCTAAGGTACGTGGTACCATGCCAGGAGGAGAGGGGGCACTGTTACTAACAGTCTGGTCTCCTTTTCCCCCACTCAGCCTTGAAAAAACACCAACAGAGGACAGCAAAGCCAAGGAAGGCCTGCCCCTTCTGATCTACCCCATATAAAAGCAGACACTCCTGGAAGTTGCCATCTCATTTCGGACCTGACCACGAAAGCAAATTGTTTGAAAAGCAGAGAAAATGCAACTGCAGAGAGCACAAATTAAAGGGAATTGTCCCTAACAGAGAGCAACTGCGAGTGCAGAATTTTTTGTTAATTTTCTTATTTTTTTTTGTTGAAATTAAATAAGGTTTTGCTTGGTTGGCACCCAAAGCATTTGGGTTTGGCCCCGCCTCATCATTTACCTCGCTACATTGTATAAACTATCATTTATTTAAATCTCTTGAACTGAAGATATTTATTATAGGGAACGAAAAGACATTAATGATTAAACTGATTCACATGTTTTTTTATAACATAAAATTAATTGTTTAACATTGACCTTTTCAAAATATATACACACTCCATCTTAAAAACTTGACCTGAAGAAACAAGGTTAAGGGAATGGTTAGATACATTTTAAATAATACAATGAATTACTAATTTTTTAAATGTAATTGTTTTTTATTTCCTCCTCCTAACAAACTTTAATTTGCTTGGTTTAACAGTGAAAACCAGTCAAAGTTATTATAAGCAGAAATGTAATGATTTTCTCAACATACTTATATCACCATAGATATATATTCAAGAATTTCTTTTAGCTATGTTAATAGACTGTTTTTGGGTTTTTTTTAAACACAAGAGAAGGCAGCATTGAGTTTGGTATTGAAATAAATATTCATTCTGTCTTTCACACAGTAGCACACTCAGTAAATAAAAATGTATTACTTAATCTAAGATTTACATATTTTAAATCTGATTACTGAAAATTACTTTCCAAAATAAATGTGCTAATGTTTTGCACACATTTACAATGTTATCTTGACTTTGCCATCTAGTGGTGAATTAAAACAAAAGGACTAATGAATGCAATGCTTCGCTGCACTTTAATAGTATGCTTTAACTTGTATGATCTCCTGGAGTAGAGTTAATGTTTGTAAAGGCTTTATGTTCAAAGGTTTGTTTGATGTTGCTGTTCAAGGATTATTATTCAGCTGATATACTGAAAACATACAAATACCAAAGAAGCACTGAATTACTTAAAATGTAACAGTGCAAGAGGAAAGATTGATAATGTAATCCAGGTACATACTGTTATGCATCATATTTTATTATCTAGGGACAAAACCTTCTACCAGTTATTGGGCAAATGGGAATATTAAGTACAAATTAAGGCATTGAACTGGCATACTGGCCCAAATTCAAGAAAATGTCACCTACAAACATGCCATATGGAGGAAATGCATATATTTTAATACATCGTTATAAACATTAGGTAGAGTATCTGGGGCAATGAAAAGCAAGAAAATTCCTTCTCTATGAGGTTTACCTTTGACTGGAATAATTAATACATGTGAAGTTTCTGTTAAACATTTTTTTTGCTACCAGGCCACAGTTATATAAAGAAAGGCAAAGACGACACAGTAGCAAAGACTGGCCTGTTAACACAGTTGCTTTTTTTAATCACATATTTTGACAAATTTAATGTGTACTTTTTTCGGCAGCAGTGTTTTCTCCTCATTGGTCACTGTGTGCTGACACCAGTATGCCCAAAGACACCTTCCCATTGTCTCCAAGAGCATTGTCACATGTGTCCAACCAGAATGTTAAGTCTAATATGTGACAAATGAGTTGAGTGCAATGGCTTGAGAAGAAACAGTAAGCGTACATTTATTTAGAAGAACTACAACATAAGTCGTATATTTCAGGGGAAGTCAAGATTTTATTTTACTACTTGTCTAACATGATAAGAGTCTGTTCTTCCATCTGCTTGTCAAATGCTGAAGTGCTTTTGATGCCTTCATACCCTCTAGTCTTATTATACTGTGATTCTCTCTTCAATTTTCTTCTCAAATAGTGTAAGTACTACTAAATGCGGCCCAGTTCTCCCATTAGGACTGCTTTCTAGAAGAAATTGCATTGTGAACTGATGCTTTGAAACATTTAGAAAATATTTTCTAGAATAGAGGCTTCAAAAATAAAACAACAGCATCTACCAATTGCTATAAAAAAAGGAGTGAGTGGATGCAGCTTACAAGATCTTAAAAGAATGTTGTTTCCCATGTTATATTTAATGAAAATTAAATAGCCATTTGTATTCTTGTAAACATGCTTTTGGTAAATATGCTACACAATGAAAACAGGTTAAGTATTGGGCTTAGGTTTGTTGATGAAGTTATAACTTTTCATTACAGGGGGTCCTCGGGTTACAATGTCTTGAAATACGATGTTTCGAGTTTACAACACTCCCATAAAAACTTTAAAAAAAAAATTGAGATTTGAGAAGGAATAAAGGTAAGGATTTTTTTTTACACTAAATTTTTCTGTTACTACAGTACAGTGTACCGTATAGTATATTTATGTCCTTTTCCTTTTTCTGTGGCTTAGTTGTGCTTTTATGTTGTAGATTATGATTTTGCAAATGTGTTAGGATAGTTAAGTGACTTAGGCTGGGTGTGTTTCGACTTACACCAAAATTCGGGTAACATCACTGTTGTAGGAACGGAACTGTGTCGTAACCCGAGGACCCCCTGTATTAAGCACACCTGCTTTTTATAAAGTTATAGGCACGTCATACAGTAAATATATTATTTACAGAATTTCCTATCATGCTACTTATGTTGACAATGCTGGCATAACCACATTAGCAGAACACACTTACTCTATATGATTTTCCAAAATTTCTTTAGTCCTGAGCAGTTTTGATGTTCCTAAAACATGATATCACCTTCATATACATTAGTTTTATGTTGCTCTTTTACATTATCATTTGTGTGTGGATGTCAATTCTGATTTTCAAAATGTGACTTTTATATGGATGTGCAGACTGGAAATTATGAGGCCAACATGTTTATCTCTTCATTCTCTGAGTGATGTAATGGATTAATGTCAAAGTCATCAATTTGTACATAAAGTAAATAACAACAGGTTTAATGTGATTTGTATACTATGTGTCACAAAACATATTTTCTTAATTTGATTAATCAAAATCAATTTCCTGCTATACTATATATGCTACACTATGCTATATTCTCAGTTTGTGGCATACTGGTACATATTCTCAAACGCTCCATTTACACTAGCAGGTTACATTTTCTAGCATATTGAACAGAGGATAAATTTGTTTGCTCCATTGTACAAACACAAAAAAGACATATGGAGTTAAGTCCTTGATTTAGGGATAAATGCACATTCACAGTTCACATTTTCAGAATGGATTTTTTAAACCAAAATGATTTTTTCCACTTAATTTGTTGTGTGATCTACATGACTGGTGTTATCATTGTACTTAAACAACAATAGTTAAAAAGCAGTGATTGTAACTGGAATATCATGGTGGTGACATGTTTAGCTTCACTTTAGGAGTTTCTGTGCAGATTAAAGTAGTTGGATGTTACTGAAATAAAATCTTACTTAAAGAAATACTGCGTATGCAGGAAAGTCTACTAGTAATCTTATCTGTAGCATCAATGAAAAGTTGAAAGTAATAAAATAAATACGGAAGCTGTCATGTTCTCACTTGTGTTTACACAGATCATGACATTACCATAAGAAGATGATACCATTTATCTAGAATATAGGTCATTAGTCCATGCCATTTGGATTAAACAGCTTCCTTTGTAAATATGGAAAATAGATATTTTGTAGGTGGCAGGCAAATTTAAGCATGAGAGTCACACAAATAATATGATCTAAAAAAAAGGCAGAACTTTTTCTGTTAATCCCATCATATCCTAAATAATATTTTGCTATCTTAAATGTAAAGCTCAATATGTTTGTGTGTTTGTTCTCCATATAATTTCACACTCTTTGTCTCCTTTTTTTGGGGGGGGGAGGGGGGTATATATTATTTTTCCTGGATTTTGAGCCCTGAAATAAATTCAGTTAACTTAATTTGACTCTGGAAGGGTACACTTTAAGAAACACCATTTAAAGACGTTAGATAGTTCAGCCTTAAAATTACTTACCCAGGCAACGCTGGTTGCTCTGCTTGTTTTTCTATAATGATTAAGAATTAGAAAAGTCACTTTTCCACCTACTCTCAATTACTTTCCATGTCATTCTTCTCAATTTGTTGTTCGGTACACAGTGCTTCTTTCTCCTCTTTATTCGGAATGTTTTCTTAAATGCTAGACACACAATCCCCCCCTTCCCCCACACACCCTTTCCATCTTTTTTCTATGCTGATTCTGAACTTTTAATGTTTTCTAGGCTTTTGTTAATGTTGTCTTGCCAACTCTCTTTTTTGCCACTAATTCCAACTACAAAAAATTGACATTCTTTCTAACAGACCCTTATTGTCAATCATTTGTTCACTTTCCCCTTGATCACTATTGTACAGTTGTGGCCAAATGTTTTGAGAACAACACAAATATTAATTTTCACAAAGTTTGCTGCCTCAGTTTTTATAATGGCAATTTGCATATACTCCAGAATGTTATGAAGAGTGATCAGATGAATTGCAATTATAATTGCAAAGTCTTTCTTTGCCATGAAAATCAAAACCAATTTCCCCTGCATTTCAGCCCTGCCACAAAAGGACCTGCTGACATTTCAGTGATCCTCTTGTTAACACAGATGAGAGTGTTGATGAGGATAAGGCTGAGGTTCAATTGTTGTGAAGAAGGCTTTAGTGCGCCCAAGAAACTCCAGCAAACGCCAGAGCCATCTCCTAAAGTTGATTCAGCTGCGGGATAGGGGCACCACCAGTGCAGAGCTTGCTCAGGAATGGCAGCAGGCAGGTGTGAGCGCATGGGCATGCACGGTGATGTGAACATTTTTGGAGGATGGACTAGTGTCGAGAAGGGCAGCAAAGAAGTCACTTCTCTCTAAGAAAAAAACATCAGGGACAGACTGATATTCTGCAAAAGGTACTGGGATTGGACTGCTGAGGACTGAGGTAAAATCATTTTCTCTGATGAATCCCCATTCCGATTGTTTGGGGCATCTGGAAAAAAGATTATCCAGAGAAGAAAAGGTGAGCGCTACCATCAGTCCTGTGTCATGCCAACAATAAAACATCCTGAGACCATTCATGTGTGGGGTTGCTTCTCAGCCAAGGGAAGTGGCTCACTCACAATTTTGCCTAAGAACACAGCCATGAGTAAAGAATGGTACCAAAACTTCCTCTGAGAGCAGCTTCTCCCAACCATTCAAGAACAGTTTGGTGACGAACGATGCCTTTTCCAGTATGATGGAACACCGCGCCATAAGGTAAAAGTGATAACTAAGTGGCTCAAGGAAAAAAAACATTGAAATTTTGGGTCCATGGCCAGGAAACTCCCCAGACCTAATCTCATTGAGAGCTTGTGGTCAATCCTCAAGAGATGGGTGGACAAACAAAAACTCACAAATTCTGCCAAATTCCAAGCATTGATTATGCAAGAATAGGCTGCCAGTAGTCAGGATTTGGCCCAGAAGTTGATTCACAGCATTCCAGGGTGAATTACAGAGGTCTTGAAAAAGAAGGGCCAACACTGCAAATATTGTCTCTTTGCATAAACTTAATGTAATTATCAATAAAAGTCTTTGAAACTTGTGAGATGTTTTTAATTATACTTCAGTATACCATACAAACATCTCTCAAAAAACACTGAAGCAGCAAACATTGTGGAAACCCAATACTTGTGTCATTCTCCAAACTTTTGGCCATGACTGTATTTCTGTCTCCCATTTCCAGATGTTCTTCTTATGCTTCATCATAGTGATTGATCTTCGTTCTCACTACTTCATTGCCCTTATACATTACTAATAGTGGTATCCCCACTTTCACTATAACCAGACTTCTCAGCTGTGCTTCTACCCCATCATACCATTCAACAGAACCAGCTGTAAATCAGATTGGTAATTCATGAAGTAAGAAACCCTAAAGCAGTAATCATGTTACCTCTAATTAAAGTGGCATTCCTCAAATACAAAGAAAAAATATTTAAAGCAGTAAGCATCATTTAAAATAGCTTTTGCTAAACATTATGTTTCAGGGATCCCCTCTCTATATGTGCTGAAGGTAATACTTAGTTAAGGTTTTAAGGTTTAAGGTTTCTTTATTTAGTCATGTTTACACAAGAAAACATAAAATTTGCCTTCTCAGTTGCATCTAATAACAGACAGAATGAAATAAAACAAACAAATAGAAACAAGTTAGGCTGCACATATATCTATGCACGCAGATCAGCAACATCAGACAACTTCAGTGTTAAACATTAGCAAAATGTTGTCAAAAAATAATATTTTGGAAGAAAGATGATTGATTTAGATTGCCTAAAGGAATCTTTAAGGACTTTATTTTTGCAAATAAAAATAGTGATACTGGTGCATGGTGGTTCCACAGTGGTCACCTATACTACTTCACAGCTCTAGTCCAGTCAATGTCTACACAGACTTAGCACAATCTCTCAGGGCCTGCTTAGGGATTTCTTCATGTACTGCAGTTTTTCATCCACATCCCATATGTAAATTTGGTTATTAATTATTCCATGTGGGGATCTCACCACTGTTGCTGTAGTGGTCCAACGAATCCTTGGCGGTATGTCTGCTGGAATGGATGAAATGTTGAAAGCTCTGGACATTGTTGGGATGGCATGGTTAATGCGTCTATTCAAAGTTGCATGGAAGGTAGGTTAAGCACCTTTGAAATGGAAGACTGGCGTGGTGCAAATCATATTTAAGAAAGGTAACCAAAGAATGTGTTCCAACGATAGAGGGATCACACTCTTCCATCCCCCAGGTATGACACATGCTTGGTGCTGGACGAAAGAATCCGTCGCATGGTTAAGCCAAAGATACATGAGGAGCATGTGGTTTCTGTCATGCTACGGAAGAGTTGACCAGTTATTCTCTTTGCTGCACTTGATGGACAGCGCGTGGGCATATGATAAAGCAGACTTGGAGATAACATATGACCATGTCCCTTGGCATATGTTCTAGGGGGTGCTGCAAGAATAAGGTGTAACAGGGCTGCTCTTGTATGCTATTCATTCCCTTTATGAATATTTGGCATTAAGTCAAATGTGTTCTCTGTGGGTGTCAAACTCCAACAAGGCTGTGTCTTACCACCACTCCAGTTTGTGGTTTTCATGGATATGATATCAAGGTGCAGCTGGGGAGGCTATGGGTAGCATCATTACTTTATGCAGATGATGTTGTCCTGTTTGCCTCATCTGACTGTGAACTTTGGCATGCACTTGGATGATTCGCTGCTGAGTGAGAAGTGGATCCTCCTTGTATGATGATCAGCACCTTCATGTTTGGGATCATTGTTCTATCTCAGAAAAGAGTTCTCCAGGTAAGGGGGGCGGGGGGAAACAACTCCTGCTCTTAGTGGAGGAATTCAAATATCTTAGGATTTTGTGCACAAGTAACAGAAAAAGGTAGCATGAGATCGACATGCGGATTAGAACAGCAGCAGCTATTCTGCAGGTGCTGTACCGATGCTTGGTGGTGAAGCAGGAGCTGAGTCTAAAGACAGACCCCTCAGTTTACCAGTCAATCCACATCCCTGTTCTCATCTATGGTTATGAGCTGTGGGTGATAATGACAAAATGAGATCACTAGTACAAGAGGTAGAAATTAGGTTTCGTTACAGGGTAGTTGGGCTGATACTCTGTGATAGAGTGAGAAGTACAGCATCAGGACAGCCTCAGTCTAGAGCCTCTGCACCTCTGTATTGAAAGAAATTAGTAGAGAGGGTTTGGGCATTTCGTAAGGATGCCCCCCAGGTGGCTCCCCCTAGGGCTGGTATAGGCATGTCCCACTTGGGTTGAGACCTTGCAACAGACCAGGTCATGATGGAGAGATGATATTTTTTGGCTTGCTTGGGAAAACATGGGAATTCCTCAGAAAGAGCTGGAATTTGTAACAGGGAGAAGGGAGTCTGGGCTGACTTGGTTGGCCTTCTGTTGCTATGATTCTCAAGGAAAAACAGTTGAGAAGATGAGATGACATTATTCCAGGTGAGTTTTGGATTTACTTGTGTACAGTTCAAGGTTAAAGGTTTTTATTTCATCGTGTTTGCACAAGAAAACATGAAAATTGCCTTCTTAGTTGCATCTAATAACAGACAAATAAAACAAAATAAATAGAAACAAGAAATGTTAAACCTTACACATAAATTCTAAAATATTTACATAATCTGAAAACAGATTTTTTGCTAACCACTTCTAGCAGTTTGATAGTGTTGTACCTAACACATATGTAAAACTCTACATTTAAACACATTTTTTATATTCCTTACTAAAAAAACATACAGCAGTAGTAGAAATAGAATTTCTGGAGTGATTTGTGTGCGTCTTTAAAGCAACTATCCTCCCTGATTTACTAAGTTCTGTGTGTGATGGTTGACTGCCATTAGTTCAGATGATATCCCGTTTTTTTCAGCAGTGCCCTCTGGCACACACTTAACAAATCATGCCTGACCCAATAACTTTAGTTGCATGTTTGGTAATGTGCTAGAGATTTTTCAGATTTTGGTTTATCAGACTACTAAACTAGGCAATGAAGCTGAAAGTGATGACAGACTGGATCACCTTGAGATAAAAAAGACAGCATGAGTTCTTTATCCACAATTTCTGTATACTGATTGCATATACTGATTGCATTTAGAGTATATGTTTTTGTATTAATATTCCAATTAAGATCTTAAGATATTATATTCAGTCACTATTCACCCACTACAGTGGACCCAGGACTAGTTAATAGTTAAGAATTATGTAAGCAGTTCATAATTTCTATGTGTTTTGCAAAATCATGAAGCTTGATTTAATAAATAGCTGGCATATGATCCACATTAATAAAAGGACAATTGCTATATCCTAACTACAGGGTCACGGGGGTCTGCTGGCGCCAAACCCAGCCAACACAGGGTGCAAGGAGGGAAACAAACCCCGGGCAGGGCGCCAGCACACACAAACACACACTCACACACCAAGCACACACTAGGGACAATTTAGAATCGCCAATGGACCTAACCTGTATGTCTTTGGACTGTGGGAGGAAACTGGAGTACCCGGAAGAAACCCACACAGTCACGGGGAGAACATGCAAACTCCACGCAGGGAGGACCCGGGAAGCGAACCCAGGTCTCCTAACTGCGAGGCAGCAGTGCTACCACTGCGTCACCTGTGTCCCTGAACACACTGGTGCAAATGCCAAAGTGGCTGTGCAGGATGGCTGAAGACTGTTTACCTTTCTAAGACAGCAAGTGTTATATGCAGTATATATATTCTGAATGCCAGTAATATGCTGTGCCACCTTCACCACCCTCTGCATAATTTTATGTTCTTGAGCTAAGCAGGTGGTGTACCAGGATGTCATCCACCCAGTGAGGATGGATTGTACTATGCCTTGAAGAAATTTGTAAAATAGATGGAAACATCTAAGGATGTAAACTCTCTAGTGGGGCTTTTTTGACAAGAACTGAATGGTGTTGTGCATACTTCAGTTTATCAGTAATTCCCACTCAAAGAATTTTAAAGCTGCTCACTCTTTTAACAGCATTCCCTCTTACGTAAATGGAAACGTGGTCTTTTTTCCACATCCTGAATTGTGTGATCAGCTCTTTGGCCTTGATATTCCAACCGCACCAAAAGCCTTGTGGACATTTATTCACTTAAAAGTCCTCCTTAAATCATGCGGTGATAAAGGCTACTGAATAGTGGCCTTCTTGTTGTTATGATCAAAACAGGCATAGAAATTATAATGCTAGTCTGAAAGGGAAGGATAAGATGATATTCGATTAGGTTTTACTTTATAGTCCTAAGCATCCCTAATCTTTGCCAAAGTTTGCACAAATTATTATAGTTTTAAATTCTGCCTCTAATTTACTCCTCTGTTGATGTGTATCCAGTTTGGTTGCTGTTCTAAGTTCACATCTGCATTTCTTGTATGTTTTCTTGTCAAAATTTCGAAATACATTGTCTGCTTGCCTTCAGTAAATCCTGATGTCAGACGTGATTCATTATTTATGCCTTCAGTAAATTCCTGATGTCCGTGGTATCTAATTAGGCAATACAAGGGGTGTTTTTTGTCTGCACACATTTATTGACACATCCCTTTACGTGTGAATACTTATCATAGATCTCTAAACATGTCCCACTTTGCATAATCAAATCAGTTTTGTAGTTTATCCTGTACTTCTTTGATCTAGCACTGTACCATTTTTTTTCTCACCTCCTCACGTTTCAGTCTTTGCTAGTATGGTGGCAACAGGAGTACTGATATTTAAGCAGGCAGTCTGAGGTGGGGGACCAGTGGCAGGCGATATGTTACCAAACTGTCAAAACACCAAATGTGACCCTAAAAAAACCTACGTTAAAATAAAATGGAAACAGCAAATAAAAGCGTAGATATGGGGAGAGAGAACAAAATTCTTCCCATTATATTACAAGCAGAGCTTGTCATGGGAGTAAAAGTTCAAAAATCTGTGAAAAATACCATGACTCTGCTCCAACAATACCGAAATAACACATCTCCAGTACTCACAGATGGCTGAAAATTCGAAATATTTGGTAAATGAATAAAGAATGAAAATAAATATGTATGACTAATACAATAACTAATAGAATAGAAGTGAGATAAAAGATACATCAGGCAGAATAGTATCATAATATATCACTGTTGGGACGATTGTATTGCATGTAAATGATTTGTTAGTCCAAATAGGGTTAATGAAAACGTATCTAAAACCCAATGATTTTGTTGCAGGTTGAATAGATTGAAAGTGTAGGACTATTTATGCAAGTGTCTTATTTTATTCATCTTGGAGCACAGTATTTCCTGCCCCTTCCTGCTTTCAATATTCATATTTCACCCATTTGCCTCTGCAGGACAGGTATCAGTGCCAAAGACCTTTTTTGTACCTGGCAAGTTGAAGAGTTAATAGTTTCCCAAGAGGTAACATCAATTCTGAATTTACATATGGTGATGTTAAGAACATCTTTGATGAGATTTGCGTTTGCTTGATAGGGCAGGAAAAAATCAGCTGCTGTTCGGGTCTAGTGTCTGACACACCAACAATATGGTTAAAGCCAATGGTGCCTTTATGCTGAGAGATATTAATATTATTTTGAGGGTTATTAATTAGTCTACTAAAAACATTATTGATAGAATATGCCTGTGTTTTGAAAGGCTTTTTTCACAGTGCATGTTTTGATCAAGTAATTGTGTGCAGCATCACTACATGCCAGTTTTCTAACCTCCTCCATTATTTCTTTTTGATTGTATGTATGGGTTCAATTGGGCATGAAAAACTTGTGCCAGTGGGGAGAAACAAGAAATGCCTGAGGCAGTGTTTAATGTGAATTTAATGATGTGAGATGGAAAACCTGAGGAGATGTAGACATTGTGAGAAAGCAAAATGTTGTTTTGTGGAATTGGCAAAGACAATAGGCTGTAGTATAGTTGGGTTCAAGTTGGAGGTCTTAACATGAATTGGGTATAAATGGCAAAATATCACAATGAGAATGTGGTCAGAAAAGCAGGTAGAAATGGGTCATAACAAGAAACAAACACAGCAAAGTAGAAATTATTACTGAAAAACTGGACAACAGCTAAAATATAATCAATTTAGAGAAAATACTAAATATGAGGTGCACTAAAAGAAATCCCTCGTGTGCAGAATATTTAAAAAATAACATACAATGGAGTTAGAAAGTATTTAGACCCCTTCCCTTTCTACACACTTTATTCTGTTGTTGATTTAACTTTATATGAATAAATTGACATTTTTGATCATCAGTCTACAGTAAATAACTCAAAATGTCAAAGTGAAAACGTGTTTTAAGAAAGTTTTGCAAATTTTGCCTCCTCAATATTATACCAGAGGTCTACAGAGAGTTCCTTAGACTTCATGGCTTGGATTTTGTATTGAAATGGAGTGTGAATTGTGGGCCCTTATGTAAATGAGTGTCTGACTTTCTAAACAATATTCAATCAATTCAGTTTGCTCAATTCTAGACACATCTCAAGGATAATTAGAATGAACAACAAGCACCTGTCCATAATGTGCAGTGCCACAGCAAAGGGTCTAAAGCAGGGGTCAACTCTGGTCCTGGAGGACCCCAGTGGCTACAGGTTTTCACTCCAACCCTTTTCTTAATTGGTGTACTGCTTTTGCTGCTAATTAACTCCTTTTCCTTTCATTTTAATTGACTTGTTTTTTAGGATTTGTTCCTCTGAATTGCTTAATTTCTTTCCTTAAATAGCACCAAAACAGAAATGAAACGTGATGTGAGTGAGCCAACAGAAGACCAACTAAGTCAGGGCTTGAAACTCCAACCAGTTGCTTAATTAGGCGCCAAGTCTTGTCAATAATTAAACCCGTTCTTTAATTCCATAGCTTGATGCTGCTCTCACTGTGCAACCACAGACATTTCTGAAATTGTTGATTTTCTCTTTTCTATGAGCACTGTTAAAATGTTTTGGGGACCTGAGCAGATCAGCATTCCTGAGACCTTCACCTTTCTTTATTTTCAGATACTGTATGATCGACACAGTTTGTTGGTGATGTTTTGGTTCATTTTGTGTCTCATTATTGTTGGGCTGCTAATTAAGGAAAAATAAACAATTAAGGGGTCTGAGTATTCGAGAAAAAAAAAAAGTTAAATAAAATGAATTCAAAAGAAGTTAATTAGGAGCAAAAACAGGTCACTAATTAAGACAAGGGTTAGCATGAAAACCTGCAGCCACTGGGGCCGTCCTGGACCAGATTTGGGGATTCCTGGTCTAAATACTATAAAAGAGAGATTTCAATTTACGATTTTCAATAACTTTGTAAACCTTTTTGAAAACATATTTTCACTTCATCATTATGGGTTATTGAATGTAGACTGAGGGGAAAGAAAGGTCATATATATTCATCTAAAGTTAAATCAACAACAGAAAAAATATGCAGTAAATGAAGTGACCTCAATACTTTCTGAGATGGTGGAAACAGTAGTGCCTCAAACAGACATGACATCAGTGTAACTCATTAAATAGGCATCACGACCATAAGATAGACTAAATACTTGCTTTCATTTTTGGTATAATTATTGTTAAAAACCTACTTCCTCTAAAAGTCTATTTAGGAATTCCTTCTTATAGATGAATTTTAAGGTATGTAAATTCCTCCAAAGTTACAGGAGTTGATCAAAGTTTATTAAGATTAATAATACTAGTTGGTATCAGAAAACGAAAAACAAAAACAAAATGCACATTTTCAAAGGGATTTTGGATCCTCAAGACAAATTTTGCACAGTCAAAGTATTGTATCATTTTGTTTCTCTTAAATCTGATACCATGGACTTTGAAACTTGGAACAATGATCAGGAATAACACAAATATTACACATCATGCTTACTTTTCTTGTAAATCTTTTCATAGAAAAAAAAACTATATGTGTCCTGCCATACCTGGAACAACAGCAGATATGCGCAGAACGAGAAAGGGCAGGATAAAAGACTCAAAAAGTTGTAGTCAAAATGGAAGTAATCATTTGGAGCCATCTGTCAAAAACAATACTAAAAAGTAGTAAGCCGAAATAAAACCACCACTTGTAGTCAGGAAGCACACAGAAATGTTAATCCTGATTACATTTTTCAAAAGGTTGATTCTAAAAGGTGCAAAAAGTCTTTGTTATTTATCCACAAACTTAAACAAAGATACTCAGGTGGTGTCGACTTAAATATGGTTGCAACAATTACAATATCAGTGTGACTTCCTGGACCATGCCCTAACAACATTCTTGGCAAAAAATACTCAACATGGCAGCACCCACTGAAAAAATGATTAGTACCAAAATTTCAACACGTAACAATAAAATTAAATAACAAGACCAAAAACAAAATAAAACTAAATAATAAAAATGAAATTATGTTCTAAATTTAAATAACCCAGGAAGAAAAATATCAGTCAGCAATTCAAACTCCCCAAAAAATAATCAAAATTACACATATTCATAACAAAGTGTCTCGATCATGGAGTGAAGAAAAAGGCTGATTAGAGAAAAAGAGTAAAATTAATTATTTTATGCAGCGAAAGTCAATAACCAGTTCCTTCGTTTGCTGATCTTAAGATGCAGATAATTATCTCTGCACCAAGAAACAAATTTCTCCTCCTGACTCCTATACTCCATCTCATTCCTTTTATCAATACACCATAGTAAGTGCAGAATCATCTGAGAATTTCTGCAAGTGACATGACCTGCTATTATATTTATATAGTCTGATGTGTACAGAGTGAATAGAAAAGGAGACAGTACTGTTCCTTGTGGTGCTCCAGTGTTACTTACACCTGTATCAGAAACACAGTCCTTGAGTCTCACAAACTATGGTCTGCCTACCAGATAGACCATTATCCAGTAAACTGTAGGGCTCATCCACCTGCATATCTCTGAGTTTATCCTTTACCAGGGATGGCTGGATGGTATTGAAGGTGCTGCAGAAATTAAAGACCATAATCCTCACAGTGCCACCAGCTTTGTCCAGGTGAGAATAAGCCTTGTGAAGCAGATAGATAATTACATCCTTCACAAAAATCTTTGTCACATAGGCAAACTGCAGTGGGTTCAGGTGATCTACTACAAGAGGACTCATATAATCCAGGACCAGTCTCTCAAAGGTCTTCATGATGTGAGACGTACTGTAAGTGCCACAGGACTCTAGTTATTAGGTGAACAAGAACCTGCCTTCTTTGGAACAGGTATAATACAGGATATTTTCCACAGCAGTGGCACTTTCTGAAGCCATCAGTGTCTGCTGCTTTCCCATACTCCAGTGAGTTTATAGTGTCTAGTAATTTGAGTAGTAAGCACTTTGAGCTACATTGTTTGTATGAAAATGTGCTACATAAATGAATGTTGTTGTTGTAATTCTGATAGTGTCAGAGGTTTACACCACTATGTAGCTGTCCAAAAACGCATTAAATTGTGTCTTGTCTTCTTTAAATTGAGTAGAATATAAGGACTTACAGTAGTATGAAAATGTGTGCATTATATTTTTATGGTCAATGATTTTGTCTCTGTCTGTGTTGGTAATTATTGGTATTGCATTGTGAAGTTCCTGCTTGTGGATTTGTTGAGCTAAGACCTTATTAGCCTTCTCTCCATGTTCACAGTAATGAATTTGGGATTTAAAAAGAATTGTTCCATTTCTTTTGTTGTCGAGAAGTTGAGTTTTGAATGCAAAGCTCGTCTTGTCCTATAAAGTGCCTCATTTGGAGACCTGGTGTGTTCTTGATTTATTCTGGTAAGTTCACTGATTAATTCTAATGCCTTCTTGGTTTCTGATTTATTTTGGTGGGGGAGATATAAAATAATCTGTCCTCTTAAAAATGCCTTCAGATTTTCCCAGAGTATTCCTTCAGAGACCTGTGAGGATGTATCTGTTCATAAAAAAATCAATTTGCTTGCATATAAACTCTGTACAGTTCTTGTCAGCTAATAAAAGTAGGTTAAGATGCCAGCTGCAACAACAGTATGTGGGGCATAATGATTTCAGTTCCGTGACCAAAGGGGCATGGTCGGAGATAACAATAGCGCCATACTTTAATTTAATCGTAGACAAAAAATTATCTATAAAGAAATAATCAATTCTTGAGTAACAGTGATGTATTGGTGAGAAGAAGGAATATGCTCTTGAGTTTGGATTTAGAAATCTCTATAGGTCTGATAAGTTGTGATCAATTACAAACTGTGTAATTGTTTCTGCAATGTTAGATGGTATCGCCCCTGTGACAGGAGACCTATCCAGATCTGGATTTAAAACACAATTAAAGTCTCCAGCCATTATAATTTTATGAGTGTTCACATTAGGAATGGATGCAAATAAGTTTTGGATGAAGTCCCTGTCATCCACATTAGATGCATAGATTTATCAAAATCACCTTACAATTAGATAAATTACCCATGACGGTCACATATCGCCCTTCAGAATCAGATACTACATCTGATACTACAAATGAAATTGTTCTATATATAAGAATTCCCACACAGTTTTCTTTGTATAGCTGGAGAGGAATATATGGCCAGTCCAATCCCTGTGCAATTGAAACTGGTCCTTGCTTAATAAGTGGGTCTTCCAGTAAAAATACTATCTTGGGATTTAGACCTGTTAGGTGAGAGAATACTTTCTTTCTCTTTAATTCATGATTGAGACCTTTGACATTCCAGCTTACAAAGTTCATTGTTTGGTCATAGAGACATTGCTTCTGAACTTTTGTTGACATTTTATAGACTTAGATTAAGGTAGTACATTATTACATAAGGTAGCTTTAACCTTAACTTCCAGTTTATCCAGGAGTTATTGCTATGATAAAACCTTTTTGCCTTGCTTTTACTCTCATGCTGGCATGTCTCCCTCCGTCTCTGTGGGCAAACTGCTCCTACAATAAAGTGTAACTGAGCTGCTTAGGTACTCATGATTGCAGTGCAATCCCCAACTTTCATTTTTTTCAGTATTTCTTACTGTTTCAGGTGTTGGAGTCATAAGGTAACCTTCAGGTCCTCTTTGCGACTCCATGCAGGTTCACAGTCTATTTGAAGTGTAGTTATAACAAACCGACGCCTGGGTTTGTGTGCATTGCAGTTCATCTGTAAATATAAAATCCATTTAAAACCTATTTATCCAGTTTCTAGTGGATACTATCAATGACAAGCCAGAAGCCAGAAGTGCAGATGCAGGTAATTTTAAATAAAAAAGATATATTTAGCTTTTGCTGGACTAACCATTTTTTGAAGTTGTAATAAGTATACGCTGGATATATTAATAATTTAATGTTGGTAATACAATGTTTTTTTCTTCAACAGTTTTTTGATTTGAAATTAAACAGAGCATAAAAACATTATTAATTCCCCATTTTTCTTGTAATTCTTCAAGTTCAAGAGTCACTTTATAACAAGCAAATTCCACTTTCAATTGGATGAAGGTTGACCCTAAGGCCATTATCCCCTAACCTAATCCTAACCCCTACCTCTAACCTTAAATATCAACAAAGCATCAGTAGTTAGTGGTCCCCGTAATATTATGCCTTATTTTCAAAATCCCCAACAAAAAATTACTAAGTAAACATTTATTTTTATTTTTTTCTAGAGATGTCTTTCATAAAACATAAAAATGATTTTTGAAAAAACAACCAAGTTTCCCAAATAAAGTTAGAACTAAATAGTGGTCAATTAGGTCTACAATAAATATTCTTATATGTAAATGTAAAAATTCATTTTGTGCAGTAAGTTGTTTGTTCTCAGTTTTGTTTTTATTAATACTTGTATTTTCTGAAGGGTACTATACTAATTGCAAACTGACCTGAACTGAAACAAATTAGACTTATCTGGACTTAATTTTTTTTTTGATATTCTAATATTCTTGTGACACATCTAAAATAAAAAGTCCAAACACTTTTTCTTAACATATGACAAAAGTTGTTTGTTTACCTATGTGAAGAAACAAGCCAAATTATGAAAATTTAGCATATTATTGTTATTTTTACTCCACAGACTTTATGAATACATGGTATCAGTTAATGGTGCTTTTCCCTACGCCTCACTTTTACAGGTTGACTTAAAGTTACGAGATGCATCCTAATACACTGAACTCTTAATGAAAATTATAAACGTAAAACTTTAGGAAAATAAAATATCTTCTTGTGTTATGTCCAGCCCAATTCAAGAAGCTAGACCCCTTTTCACTTATTCTTGGCTCAAGTAAAATTGAAACAAGTTTAGATTCCCACTACCATAACCCAAACAAAGGACAATGATTACATTTCTGCAGTAAAAGTCCAAATAATCTCACTTTCTGTTTTACAGGAAATCAACAAGTTTATAAATTTGTAAACTCAAATATGTTAGTTATCATGATACACTTCATATAAATTATTACTTTGGAAGTTTGATGATTGCTTATTCTCTGCAGTGTTGTATGTGTGGTCTGTTTAAGGTAAGAAACAATAAGAAAAAATAATATCACCAGATTCATTGTGAGGCTTTGACTCTGCATTTTTCCATGACAACAGTGTGGTGCAAGCTGAAGCCTTAAAGTAAGATATGTCCAGGTCTTCTTCTGCCTCCTGTCCAGAATAAGTCGCTTAACCTTCATTTGCTTTAATTGTTGACAATATAACGAGGGACACCAAAAAAATAATCATAATTTAAAAAAATTGTTTTAATAAGTTTTACTTACTGAAACTTTAGTCTCCTTCAAAGTACCTTCCATGTGAATGAATGCACTTGTCCCAATAGTTTTCCAAATGGTGGAAACATTTTTGGAATTGTTGAACAGGAATGTTGTCCACTGCCTTCAGGGACTTTTCTTTGACTTTCTCTGCTGTACAAAAACACTTTCTTTTGAGTTCTTTTTTCATATGCGGGAGCAAGAAAAAGTTGAACGGAGCAAGATCAGGCGAGTAGGGAAGGTGGCAAGAACTCCAAGACATACAAGTCAATTCAGAAATCTCTTCAATAGTCCGACGACAATCTCTGTAAATTGCATTGCGAACAATTTCGTCATTCCTAATTGTGGAAGGTCAGCCAGATCTTGGTTGGTCTTCAAGTGACATTTCCCCTTGTTTGAAACACAAAAACCACTTGTAGACCTGGTTTTACCTAAAGCTACCTCTTCAAAAGCAGTTTCAAGCATCATTACAGTTTCAGCAGCTGTTTTCCCTAAGAGAATACAAAATTCAATGCAGACTTGCTGTTCTTTATGATCACCCATCACAAAAATCGCAGAACATGTTTAATAAGCACCAAGAAACATTGACATGGAATGCTGTACGAACAATACAGAGCAACACCACTTGGCAGACTTCCACAGAATACTGTAAGTATGCTACATCTAGCAGCGAAATTTGCAATTAAATCTAGATTGTGCACCAGGTACAGATTCTAGTTATTTTTGGGTACCTCCTTGTATGTAAACAGTTGCAATGGTTATATGATATTCTCATTTACAATGATATTTGGAAAGTGATAAATAAATTGTAATGTGTATTATGGCCGGATCCCATATTAATTAGAATTTGTTTCATTGGTCCAGAACCCTGGATTCAAATTTTAGCCTAGGTACCATCTCTTTGGATCATATTCTCCCCATGAATGTTTGTTTTTTTTTCTGGATACTTTGCTCTTTATTCTTATCTCATGTTATTTAGATTAACTGGCTACTCTAATTGGATCTGAATGAATGAATAAGGTTGTCTGTGAGTATACCTTGAAACAGGCAGACCTCCTATTTACATTACGTTACATTACATTTACTTATTTGGGTGACACCTTTATCCAAGTCAACTTGCAACATTTATTGTACAATTTGATTACATTTCTTGGTTTTCCAATTGGAGCGGAGGTAGCTCAAGTGTCTTGCTCATGGTCACACAGTGTCAGTAGCAGGATTTGAAGTCACAGCCTAAGGGTTTGAATTCCAAAGCCTTAACCACTACAAAATAGAATTGATTCTCACCTTGTACCCAATCATCTCTGCATTGGTTCAAGTATGTGTGGTCATTTCTGTCCCTTTCATAATTCTGTCATATTTTTAAAATTGTCTTCTCACCATGCTTTTGGTTAATGTTGTTTTAATAGGAATTCAAATGTACAGTCCAAATGCCTAACCACTGCTGCTGGTATTTCACTCCAAGCAATTCTTCATTCAGTAGCCAATTCATGTATGTACTTAATATCTTTGTTTAATTGTCTCTTTTCCAAAGTTGTCAAATACATCTCATTATATGGCTTTCAATGAAATTTGATTGTGTGTTCTCACTATCCTGACTAAAGCAACTGTCCACTGTAGAGCGCACTAAAGCACCCATCACACTCATGCGAACCCATATAAAATTGACAATTAACCTGACATCTATCATCTTTGAGATGTAGGGAAAAAAATCGAGTATCAAAATCAAACACCACATGGGAATGGGGGAATAAAAACACTCTACTTTGACAGTAGCCAAATATCTTATGGTATGTGGTAGTGCCAAGTCCCACACCTCTATGCTACTTAAGAATGTCATCATGTATGACTTGCACCTCTAAATTAATATTTAACATTTTATTGTAAAAGTAGCAGTTAAAGTTGTTTATAATCCTAATGCGTTGTTTTGCTAGTAGGACCCGTTGTCTCATGCTTCCTGCCTGTATGTGTTCCCTGTGTCAGTGTGGTGCTTTCTCCATGTATACAAAGATATGAATTTTAGTTTAATAAGTGTGTGTGGGAATAGGACTGCGTGTACTCATGAAACAAAAACGAAAGTAGCCCATTTTCACCACTTTGTGTACTCCTCACTAATCAATTGCACTTTTTCTTTACTAACATGAAGTATGGAGAACAGGTTTTGAGAAGCAATCAGTAAGCCATGACCTGTTCCTATAATGCCACAAAAGGAATTCTGCCAGGTAAGTTTAAACATTAAAACTTAATAAAATTGATTTTCATCTTTTTGTAGGGCATTACTGTTGTACCACAATTTACAATCTGTATGGTTGAACTTGTGAACCCACCAAAAAGGTTTAAAACATTGGAAGCAGTCCCAGGCTTGAGCAGGATTGATCTGGCATGATCAGGAGAGAATGGGCCATAAGTGGAAACCTACCATAAATCCCTTAACTTCAACAATGCTTGCTCACGCTGCATAATTTATGACAGTACTGATCTATTTTGCATTGTGTATTTCATAGTTGAGCCGTTTACTTAAATATCACGGCTCAGCCTCAGGAATGCTAAAAATCCACATTGTTTCTTTAAGATAAGGAAACCAAAAGGTGTTTTTTTTTTCTTCCTCTTTCTTTCTCATCATTCAGCAATTCCCCTGATTGTGCAATTAGTAACTAAAGAGTAGAGCTTGGTAAATAAGTTACTAGGTCTGAAAATCAGATGCAAATGTGAAAAGTTCTGTTTTCTAAACCATTTGTCTCTTTAGTTCATGTCAGCACAATTTCTTGTAGTTCCAGTGACACTTAATGAGCTCACTGCTAAATGACATGGTTCTCACATAATGTCTCTTTTAGAGGGGTAATGACAATTTGTATGAAGCATTTGATTGGACTCTTGGCTTCCTGGCAGCTTCTTTTTTTCTTTACTTTTCATGAAATATCATGGAGCTTGTTCATTTTATTGTTTAAAACACAGTGAAGCAGGATTTGCTGATAGTTTCTCATAACTGCCTATAAGTGAGCTTATGTCAGACAATACACATGCATCGTAAGCTACTTTAATAAATTTTATATTTTACATTTGAAGAAATGTCTTTTAAATGGCTTCTTTATGGTATTTAAAACCAAATGACATGCATTGCATAACATTATTTTGTTCCCTCATTGAAATAACAAGTACTTACTGTTTTTCCAAATGAGTCATATATTTAAGCACTATGGACTTTTACATTTTTTTTTCTTTTTTGATAATGTGATCTCTACCGATCAACTGCACTGCCGTTCTTCACAGTTTGGTGTTCAGTACTCTGTTGTGCTTTTAAAAGTCCATTTTTATGTTCTATGATTATGATGCTGAAGTTATATTTTTTTATACGTGGTTTATAATCACATGAATGATTGTTTGATTCTTCACACAGAGACATGGTGACAATGACAACAGTAAGTTTGGAAGTTAATTCACAGTTACTGATAGTGGAAATCGGGCTGACATGTCTCTTCAGCTAAACTGGCCAATTTAAATTTGGATCCTAACCCAGGGCTGTCTTAACGTATGGACACAATGGGTACTGGCCAGGAACCCCAGAAGCATAGGGGCCCATGATGTTTATGATGCCTATATATGTTTTCCGTTTTGTTATCAAGACAGGGGCCCAAGCACACTACTTTGCCCAGAGGTCTATGATGCTGTTAAGAAGGTCCTGTGTAAACCAGAAACACAAAATGAAGCAAAAAACAAAGTGCAGATGTACCTGCTTTCCTCTATAAAGACCTGTTTTTTAAATCACACATTTAACACTACATGGCTATTCAATAATCCTTTGCAATTACATTTTGAGTTCTACAATACCTTGACAATGTAAGAGCAAAAAAAAAAAAAAACTATATCTATACTGAAATGATTGAGCACCATTACAGTTAAAGTGTGTGATTGACAAATAACTTGATTCTATAACAGCAAATAAACAAATAAATAAATAAAATCAGTTAGGAGGAGGAGTCTTGACTGAGTTGACATACAAAAATTTATTTTTCATGTGCACAAAAAAAATCTGAACAGAACTGCAACAATGATTGAAGCCCTGC
The DNA here is from genome assembly GCF_900747795.2 of Erpetoichthys calabaricus. Taxonomy (NCBI): domain Eukaryota; kingdom Metazoa; phylum Chordata; class Cladistia; order Polypteriformes; family Polypteridae; genus Erpetoichthys; species Erpetoichthys calabaricus. Next base: position 267,579,704 of record NC_041395.2, on the reverse strand, counting down.
GGCTTTTATTATTTACCATCGAAAATGCTTGTTAGATCTGTGACACAACCTTTGTATCATCTTTACAACTGGAGGTGACCTATTTCATCGTTTATTGGCCGAGCAGTCTTTCATATATTTGTTTCTCGGGTCTTAGTTTTTCAAATAAAGTACAAAAGAAATACCAAGCCACAGCATCAGAGTTCAAAAAGAAATTCAGTAGTTTGTAGTCAATTTCCAAGTGCAATATGATTGTGATGAATTTCTTCTTTCAGGGTAAGGACTATAATCCTTAGTAGAACAGTCCATCAGAGACTTTCTTCTTTTTTGCTTTATGGGTGAATGTGAAGGGATCTCGTACAAACAGAGTGTTATTCCACAATTGCATATGCTGAGTTGTCAGTATAAGCTTTTATTTTTTCAGGATCTTTTTCCTTTGTCAATGTATAATTTATTTTTCCCATTGGGTAGGCAAATGTGAAAAAGCATGCAAACTTTACCACAATAAGTTATGTTGGATGTGGTCACAATAACATCAAATGATCACAAAAACGTTTTGCCTTTACTGAAATGCAGTCAAGAAATATCTGGGCTTTCTTTGCACCTCAGTTAATACCTGGCTTTAATATACATTAAATGTAGAATGAGAATCATACTTTGACAAGAACCATTGGAGTCAGGAAATACAGGAGGATTTTTTTTTCTTGCATTATTTAGTTTCTTACTAAATTATTTTCTTTTCCTTTAATAATTTAAAAATTAACGTAATGGCCTGGTCCATCCAATGTCCAGTGCTAGAGCCCATCAACAACAGCAAAAAAATAAAAATAAAATAAAATAATTATTCTAAATTTTGCATAGTGATTCTTAAATAGCCTAAAAAAATATAGTTGATGATGATCAAGACTACCGTACCCTGAAACCCATGAACTATAAGTTCCCAAGTTTCAGGTTCATGCTGTGCTTTGTTTAAGCATTTTCTTATTTTGCAATAAGCATGACTAAGACATGAGACACACAACTGATATTACTTTTTAGAGGGGAAGTATCTACAGATGGGACCAGAAAATTAGCACGATACTGAAATTTTCACAAGGAAGTGATCCTATATACAGAGCAGAATTGCCTTCACATTATACACCAATCATTCTACAAAGCAGCAATTGGTTTCAAATGACATAACATTAAAAAAATTGCTGGAATTCACCTTTTTGTCACTTTTGTCTCCAGACTTTGGAGTTTAAAACGGATGTGTTGTCTCTTTGTCTAAGTAGAAATACACCCACAACATTCTTTGTTAGTGTTGATGAGTTGGATGCTTCTTTAATACTGCTTTTAAAAATGCATACACACGTACTGTAAATCAAAATAGCAACAAGAACCAATTCTTTGGCATATGTGGTAAGAAGTACATTCACAAACAGTTTTCGCAGAAGTAGTACGAGAGGACAGTTATTTCATAGTGGAATATATAAAGAATTTATGTCTCATTTCCTTCTTGACTGCATTCCCTTGATAGATAATGAAAATCTGTTTTAATGTAGAACCCAAGCACACACATACACACACACACACACTCACATATAATATATATATATATATAAATTATATGTAGAATGAATCACACTTTGTTCATATATATACGTATATATGTGTATTGTGTTCATACATACATGCATACATACATACATACATACAAAAACAGCAGTAAAACTTCTGAATGATGTTCTTTGTAGATGGATACTGTTGCTGTGGGCTAAAATTGTTCTGCAAAAGCATTTATCAGGCTTTCAATTAAATGATCATTATAATATCCTTTTTGATTTTACCATTAGAATTGCTTCACACTATTTTTCCATATTCCAAGTAGGCCAATGAGCCTAAAGGGCTAGCCAGTAAAAGATGCCAAAAGTATTATTTTCTTTTGCAGCATATATATTTGTATTTAAGTAGGACTGACTACTAAATGTAGTTGCTTTTTTCTTGAAAGTGACTTTAGTCTTTTGACTTTGAGAGAACTGTAGCCTTGGAACATTTGCCTGTTTTTTGTTTTTTTTGTTTTTTTTTTAAAGGGGCTTTTAGGATTCAATGGTATGTTGCCAAATAAATGATATATGAATTTACATTCATAAGTGCAAATAACTTATTTTTTATAGTTTTGCTATTCATTAAGCTATAATGCTATGCCAAAAAATTAGAAAGTTTGACTCCGCTTAGAACCAACTGTAAGGGACGGGCTTAAAAAAAGACCAGTTTAAAAAATAATATAGATATATAAAATCTGAGCATGTATTTATAAACCACTGTAATGAAACAGATAATCAATTGTAAACTTGTTTAAGGAGGTTCTTTAAGTGCCAGCTCTCACTAATGACAAACTTTAGCTGAACACCCCTTTATCTTTCTGTAGTGATAAAGCCTGGTAATTCATACTATCCCACATTAGAACAAATATTTACCGTCAGTGAACTCAGAGTTTGTTTCCTATACCTTCAGACCTTAATATAATAGTGCAAAAATAAGTACAAATAAGGATCAGATATTGCATGGACTCTCTTGAAGATCACTTGTCTTGATTATTAAAGAAAAGAAGGAAAAGCCAAAACAAACAGATCCCTAACATTTATACAGACCTTCATGTTATCAATATTAACAATAACAGTAATAATAATAATAACAATAATAATAATAATAATAAAAACTTAACTTAATATTTATTCACTTATTTAATTTTTTGTTGGTAGAAGACCATGGTGTTTCATGGCTTGCTTATTTTACATTTGATTGTGTATCACAGAAAACATGTCCACCTTAACCTTCTTATGGTATCGTCAAGCAGATAGACCTATCTTTCTCTCTCTATATATTTATATATATATTCTTTTTAAAAGATGTTTTTTTTTTAATGCATTGACAAAAGGGAGTGGAACAAATAAGTTGCATACCACCCTCTCCAGTCTTCTTAAATGGCTGACAATTTTATAACGATCCTCTCATGAACTGTAAACAAGGAATAGCACGTGTCCAGAGATTTACGCAGAATTGCTACTTTGGAGTAAACTACTGCTTTCAGCTCTGATCCTTTCAGAAACTCCTTAGAAGACACCTCACTGAAGTCCAGGAATGTATTGATCCAAGAGGAGATAGAAGCAAGTCACTTTCTTAGCATTTGCCATTTTTTCTTCCTTTGTCTTTTATTTCTTTTAAATTAAAGTCTCAGGTATTTTTTCAATTCTTTTAATTTTAAGAGATTGCAGACCAAAACTTAGAACAGGGGTGTTAATGGTTGCCAGGCTGAATGGTGTGTGAAGTCTTCTAATGTCCATCCTTCACATTGTATGCAAGAGAAGTAGGAAGCTTTGGTTGTTATCTTCCATCCCTTGGATTTTAATGTTGTTCACACTGGTACAATATGGAGGCCATACCCATCGTCCTGTAGTTTCATTTGGTTTCTGTGGTAACTAGTGGCGGTCATAGGCAGTGGAAGCAGTGGCAGGTGCGGCGCCCCTGGATGCGGCACTATAATAATAAGGGGAACCTGAAAGTTAACACAGGAAAAGAATGTACCGGTTGAAAATACAAAAAACATGTACAAATACAGTATGTCACTTATTTCTCTACACAATACTTTCTCATTTCTCTCTCTCTCTTTTTTACATTCATTAACAAGATAAACAATTTGAAAGTTGGATTCACCTTAAGTAAGTACAGGGGTTTGTGAGGCAGACAAAAACTAGCAGCCAGGATTAAAAGGCTCTGCGAAATTATTACTTTTCTTACAAGCTTGCTTGTTCTAATGTGATACAGTACTCAGTTTCATTATATGAGATATTTTTAAGAATGTGTGTAAATTTTTGTTCTATTTTTTATCAGTTTAATTAGTTTTGAGAAAATAATTGAAATGGTACACTCAGCTAAGTCAAGAAAAAAATTAAGATATCCATTTAAATAACCTGAACTTAGACACATAGCAAATATTCAACAAGTTCAAGGAAATGGAAGGATGATAAAAAATGAACATGAATGGCTTCACTGGGACCCATCTTGAAAAAATGTATGTTACGATGTAGATCTTCTCCCGATTTCCATACCTAAATGTCTGTAATTCTATTTGAAACTATTTGACTGATATTCTGAAACTTTCCCAAAATATGCCAATATAAAATATTCATATGTTCTTCCAAAGAAAACGCAAGGTAGAAATAATGAAATACTTTTAAAAAGTGTGTGTGAGGTGTGTATTCCCCATAATCTCTTACAAATTTACCTGGACTACTTAATTTGTCATTTTTAATGTAAAACTTTGAAGAATGGCATCTTAAAGTTAGCTGCGGTGGGTTGGCACCCTGCCCGGGATTGGTTCCTGCCTTGTGCCCTGTGTTGGCTGGGATTGGTTCCAGCAGACCCCCGTGACCCTGTAGTTAGGAATATAGCGGGTTGGAAAATGGATGGATCTTAAAGTTAGTGAACGTGTTTCTAGGGAGGCATCAAGACACAATAATTTGTGATAGTGTCTCACACCTATTACTTTAAATTCTACCTTGACTAGGATGTGTAGTAGAGTTTACATTCAATCTCATTGGTTTTGTCAGCTTTGCTTCTGGCACATCGCTTTTCTTTCCCGTTTCCAACATCATGCGTATTAATTTAACTGGCAACTGTAAACTGTCCTGGCATGAGCAAGTGTGGCATGTAATGTACTGGCACCCCATCCTGGCTAGTGCCTGCCTTGAACCCAACACTTGTAGCCTCTACAACATTTTAATCAATAAGTAGGTTAAGAAAATGAATTTACAAAAGTTGCTTCCGACATTATGATATAATCCCCTTGCAATTAACAAGATTTTAAATAAATATTTTATATTACAAATATCTGACCTGCAATTTTTGTTTACTGTGTCTTTATCAGAATATGCAGCCCTCACTCAAGAAAAGTAAACTTAAGTCCTGTGTAAGGATACCGAACTTCATTCTATCAGGTATTCTTTTTATTGTAGTTAAAATGTTCCATCCTAAAATCTGTCTTCTGTGTTTTTATTAATAGCATGTACATGTAATGATTCAATGTAAAAACAATTCTAAAATATCTAAACTTAAATAAATAAAGTTTACTTATTGGATGTATTATCAGCTCTCAGATAACATCCAAATGTATGAGTTTCACTTTAATCTGCAGTGTGGGACAGCGGTTGATAGTCAGATATGCATCGAGGAACCATTTGCTCCTAAGTGAAGTCATACTCTAACTGATTATGATTTAATGCTGTTTTGGTTTGAATGCTAGTAATTTTTCTTCTAAAAGTATTTTGATTGTAATTTCTAGCTTTAAAGATTTATTTTAACAAACTTACTTAAATAGAGAGGCTACTTTTTAAGTTAAATACATCTTAAAATATGAGGCACTCTTGAGCACCATTTGAATTTTTAGCCATCTCTAATTTCTAACTTTGTTTAAAATGGTTCAAAAATGTATTTTCAACAAATCTATTAATGAAACTTAAAAATAAAAAAAAATTCCTGATTAAATAAATGTAATTGCCATAAATACAATTATATAAAAATGCAGCAAAACAACTGTACATATTTAAAATAAAACACTATATATACACTACAAGTATACTTTTTATCTGTTCATCCATTCGTTCATTTACACACCCTCACGGTCTAATTCAGTGCGGCTAGAAAACTTTTTATAATAAATGATACATTTCGTTAATATATCTAATGAATCATTTAAATGCTGTTACATTTGGTTAGGTGTTATTAAAAATGAAAACTAATTTGTAAAGCCCTCAAATGTAATGATTTGCAGCATGGGAAGGTTGTACTTTCTGTGAATATCTCCAGTTACTAAAATATTATCATATCTTTTTTTAACTGTTGGGGTAACGTTTACAATTAACACATTTCTGTTTATGTTCTCAAAGAAAAATTTTAAACATGTAAACAATACTCACTCAATAGTGCTGGGTTGCTAAATCGCCAGGCTTCATTGTAAGTCGTATACTGCGGATGGGTATATGGATTGCCAGAAAATTCACTTCCTAAAAAGAAAAGGTTGCATTATATGGTCAATTTTCAGAATCATAGCATTGTACATAAACTTAACAGTACTATTACCTGACATTTCCATATTGTGTAAATTATTGTACATAGTCAGTTGCCAACATTCATCAAGTCAACCATTTGAAGCACAGAACAGTAATTACTTATGATTAAAAATGTTTCATTTTGTCTTCTTTCATTTTTTATTTTATTGCAGCAAACTTTCAGCTTCAGGAAGTAACTCAGACCATGGCAGTGAGCAATGCTGTTGGTCCAGCACGTTTCTTTCTTTTATGAGACAATAAAAGCTAGATTTTTTTTTATGAAGCTGGTGAAGAATGGCTTTAGCTTTAACAGTGTTGGGAGCTCTTCACTAAATCTTAGTTGTTGTCGACCCAATGAATGGGAAGGCTCACAGAATGTACTGCCAAAGGATAAAGAGGATTTCAGAGCTTCAGGATGCTGTATGTGACAGATGGAAATGAAAATTTGATAAAAAACATATTTGATCTATTGTGCTGAAATTTCCATTGACAGATTTACTTTTGTTGTTATTACCAAACTAAAATTGCTAAACTAAATATAAACATAGCCTATAATATCACATAGACAAGTTAAAACGGACTGCATTAACTGGTAATATAAAATTTGTTGGATAAAATGTACAGTAATCTAAATATTAAATTAGATAAAGCAGTATCTCTATAAAGAATTATTTTGAAATGTGCAGTAATTATACATTGTGTGTTGGATTTTATACATAGTATAAGTAGGGCTCATACATAAGCACAAGAAAATTAATGAATTCGTGCTTTACCAAAAAAGAAAGCTAATTGTTTAAATATTTTGATCTCTGAATGGGCACAAACACAGCAAGAGTGAGTATTCTTGTGGCTGGCAGTGAAACTCTAGCCAGGTCCCTAGGAGAGATACTGATTTAAATATTTACAGGCCTCTCTTGCCTCTGTTTTGTGACCCTTAACTGTTTGCCGTGAACCTGAACCGCAGGTTAAGTAGAGGGGAAAGAGATACGCTCTGCAGCACTGGGGCTTGAGGACGGCTGAAAACAATGTTTATCGACGAGTTGTGAAAGTGCGCACACAAGGGGATAATGAGCTTTGGAACTGAAGTGTAACTGAGAGGAACTGTCCTATCTCCTTCCCACTGATCAGTTATCGAGCACGTTTAATTTCCTCTGACGCATCACATAGTCTTTAACTACTTTCACTTTCTAACTTCTGGTCAAGGCTGCATGCCTAGACTTGCAAATACTTTTGTTAATTAAAGTCCTAAATGCATTTTTATGACCCTAGTAAAATTTCAACATGGGGTTTGATGAAAAGATTACCTATTTAACTTTAAAGGCAAGTAATTCAAAACTTGTGTATTTTCTTCATATATGCAGTACATGTTCATACAGTATGTCTTTATCATAAAATATTATGGCTAAATTGTGCATACTATTATAAAAACTAAACTTAGATTGAATATTTCTTCAAAAACCACACAAGTAAATGTTTCAATTAACTAAAAGTTATTTAATGTTTAAAGAAAAGGATAATAACTTGTATTTGCATCTTTAGCCATATAAAACATTTTATCAGAGTCTCACTAGTAAATACTAAATATAAATTAACAGTTCTTTCATAGTTACAAAGGAGCGAGGGAATGCTTTTGGTATCATTAACTTATCTTTACTTTTCATCTTTTATACTCAGTTGTGAAAGATAACAGCAGTTTACATTCATTCTTCTAATTAATGAGATTGTGATCACAATATATTTATTTTTATTGTTGTCCCATTTTTGCCTCAAATAAATCTTTAAATACCATATGACTAGTTTTACTGCATGTCTTTCAGAAAAATAAGTGAGGGGGAAAATTTGTAATGGTAGCAAACTCTTCCAGCAGCAGTAAATTTCATACTGAAGGAATTGAGTGGAATTAATATAAGTAAAAGTTTATATTTCTAATGCCTTCATTTAGAGTTTTCCATTATTAATATTATTATTATTATTATACAATAAAAACCTACCAGGTACCATTCCAGCAAGTGTAGACGTTGGATAGCTGCCTTGACCGGTTGGAGGAACGTGTGGAGGATACCCAGGTAGTGTGGTACTTGCCATGTCTCGACCTGAAAAAAGTCCAAATAAGCACCTAAGTTAAAAAGATTCCATCCATCCATCTTTCCATCACAACCCTAAACTACATACATAAAAATCGATCAATGTATATGTTTTTATTTTTTATTTTTTTGCTTTATAATGGGTTTAGATTTCTGCCGCAGTAATTTTAACAAGTTTACTTTTTACCGCTTTGCTTATTTTATCCACTACACCTGTTCTTTGATTTTCTTTGCATTATTTTAACAAAACATAAGTCCATCTTGCTTATTTAACAAGAAACACTTCTAGATCATTAAAAACTGGTCATGAAATGCATATTGATTTATGCTGTAAATCATTAAATCCTAGTTTCATAATAAAAAGAATCCTGCTTTCTTCCCTGAGAAATTAAAAACAATAATTCTTTTTCTGTCCTACATCAACAATGAACTAAAACACTGTTATTCCAAAAGGAGAAGTTAACAATTAAAACATGGGACATGTAATGAAAGCCACATAATCATCTGCATGAAATTCATGTGAACATCTGCATGATAGGTATGAAAATGTGAAATGGTGTCTGTGCTGGAAAAGATCAGATGAAGAATAAAGACACAATTGGCTTTTGATTTACACATACTTGGAAATGTGACAGCTTGTAATAATCATTGCCATTTTGTGATGTTAAAGATGATGGTATTTAGAACAATATAAGAAAAGATTAATTGTATATGTCTTTTACTTAGGTTTTTGTGAAACAGTTAAATATATGTGTGTGTGTGTGTGTGTGTAGTGTATTTGCAAAGTCAGAAAGATGTTACTTAACAACTTAAGTTAAATGTTTTTAATAATAATTAATTACAATTATATAGCACTCTTCTAACCTACTTAATGTGCTTTACATAAACAGTAGGGACCCCTAAAAAGTATTTAATATATGTTTGTAAAATTAGTCTCCAAAAGAAACATGCTGAGCTACTTATATGTTGTGATGGTAGGACTGACAAAGCTGTATATTAATATAGTCTAATTTGTTGTACAGTAATGTGGTGTAAATATAATACAAAACAAAAATATATAAAATATAAAGAACTCTCCATAGAAAAGCTTTTGAATTTGTGCCAACTTAATTTATTTATTTTCAACTTTAAATAATATTCTAAGCACACGTACATTTAGTTTATTTTCACAAAAAGTAATAATGATAAAAAATATATATAAACTCATGCTGTAACCCTGGCTTTTAGTAAGTTCATATTTTACTCTCATTATGTGATACCTTCAATAAAATATTAAAGGTATGTTTACAAAAATAGTATATTTGACAAATACTTGTTTTGGTTTCTGTAAAATACATGAATTAAAGAGAAATGACTCCAAGAAATCCTGAAGTCCTGCATGTGGGAAAAGATTTATGTCATGCCTTTAATGTTACAAGTTTCACAAACACTTAAGCAGAATATTCAACACAGTGCAGTGTAAGCACATTCAAGTAACTAATTGGTTGTGACGGGCGACTGTCCTACCGAAGCACCCGGGTTCTCGTGCAACAGCACGTAGCTTGAGCCGAGCCAAGGTTTGTCCAGCTCCAAGCTTCAGAGGCTCCGAAAAAGATACATTGTTAGCGTGAGGGGCACAGGGGGTCAGGGGAAAATCATTTCCCAACTGAGCAGTAATGAGGAAGACAGCAGTCAAAGTTGTTCTTGTTTACATAATACAACGGTGAATATTTTAACAGGCCATTGTGGGGTGCCTAGCAACATCAAGTCCCATTTTTCTGCAACAGAAAGAGAAAAGACTAAAACGGCTGCATCAACCTCTAGACATGACTCCCCTTTATAAACGAAAAAAAAAAAAGAAAAAAAATTCAAGGTTTTTCTTTTTAGCTTAATCACTAATCATTGAATCAGTGACTGGTACTTTGATAAAGGAAGAAAAACACTTTGTCTTGACACTTGAAGCTTTTAAAATGAAAGAGTAATTTATTTTAATTTCCAAGTTATAATGGACTCCCTTTACTTAGATGCTAGGTTATGCAAAGATTTATAAAATTTCCTTGACAAGTACCATTTGAAACGAAATTACTAAGGAATTTGCATTATGCAGACAGAATGGCATATTTTTAATCATTTCATATATTAAAGGTTAACAAGCTTTACAATTTAGATGCAAGAACATGACTATATGGTAGCCATTTAACCATTTTAGAGCACCTTCCGGAAGAGCAACTCTATCCCCATGCCAAGCAAAGCTAACAATGACACTTCATAAGCACATGTTTACTAAGAAAGTATATCGTATATGCTAATGAAATACAAGTCCATATAAGATATACTATATCTTGAAACGTGTTTTGTTTTTGTATGGGCTGCAAGGAAATTGCTATTAAATGTTTATGGAGAGGAACAAGAACAATGTGAGAATTGGGAGTCAAATGTTATTGAACATAAAGGTATCTATGTCTGTATGTCTATTGAATGAAAGTTGGATTTGATTTGGATATAATCCTACTTATCTGTCAATATTTTGCCCACTAATGCTGAGAATTGTGCTTTCAGTGTCAATGTACCTGCTGTTAAATGTTGGCTTGCATACTGGCTGTAGCTGGGGCCATGGTGCGTATAAGCACAGTAGGGAGGGGTAGAGGCATCTACAGACACGGCAGACTGGAAAGGCTGGAGCTCCGCTAGGCCTGAGCTTGCCAGAGAGGAAGGGGTGAAAGGAGCCAGTGATGCTTCATGTGGCTCCTGCTTTACACAGATGGTGGATGAATAGGATTCTGTCAGATGGAGAAAAACACAGACAAAAAAGACACACATACATAGAAAAAAAAGAAAAGAAAAAGAACAAATGAGTGATGGAAATGATACTGAAATTGTCAAAAAAGAAAATGAAACATAGTGCATGATGGCTTATGTATGAATGCAAACAGGAGACACAAACAGCATGGGCTTTACAGCAGGTAATTCTATGTTTAATTTTTAATTTTTTGGTAATGCTAATAGTCTTGTAAGGTTTTTCTATTTTGAACTTCAAATATTGGCTGCTTACTGCAAGCTAACAAATGCAACAAAATGGCAACTTTTTATCATTAAGGCATGTTGCATTGTACAGTATACAGTAAGTACCTCTTATTAATTTTTTTAAATTTCACTGTTTTACTTCCATGATTTGTGTTAATTTTAATATATATAATTTATCCATTTTACTAGCGTGCATGTTTTATTTTTCTGAAGGCAATTTTTTTAAATGCATACTACATAATTATTTCATTTTTAGTAATATTTCTTAAAGGCGCTTTAAAGCACTTTCAAATGACATTAACTCTAATGATACTCTATAAAATTTAACAGAAACGTATTCTGAAAATGTTATGGTGAGTCTTAAAATTACATGGTAATTTTAACTTTAGATTTTTACTGTCAAATTATGTACAATGCTCAACTGACTCTTATTAATCGTATATTTCTGTTGTATATGTCTATGTCTCTCTACAAATGTGTCAAAGTTTGAACGTAGAAGGATGGAGATTTGCTTAGGTTGATGGACAATTCTATACTTATACTACACAGACAAGAAAGAAAGAAAAATAATGTTACACAGCAGTCAGTGGTAGACATTACTTTCTCAGACGGTTGATAGAAGAAACTTCAATAACTTCCTGGAGCCGAAACATTAAATGCACTTGGTCAGAAAATGAACACAATCATGGGAACAATTTGGGGGGTGCAGGTGGCTTAAGTTGAAGTACACTGGGGCTATTCTTTTCATAATGCTTTTTTTTTTCTTGGAATAACTTGTGACCATTTGTTTTACTGTGTTTGCGTTAGCAAGTTGGAATCTGTCTTTGTAATCACCTGGAGGCATTTTATTATTTTCTCAAATGAAATGTTTGTGTAGCTCTTAATCTCTGGTTAAGCAGACCTGACAATTCTGTAGGGTTATTTGGCAAAGCCCAAAGATTTCCTACCTGACCATGGCTACACATATTGAACTTCAGTCATTTTCTCAGGCTTTGTCGGGGTTAAAACTCACAGAATTCTTTTGCTAATGTGGTTTAGAATTTAACAGCAAATTGTCTTTACTTCAAGCCACACAAGAGGCCCATAACATTGTAAGTACTTGTAGCTCATAAAATGTTTTCAGGGTCCACCACGATTTCATTATTAGTGAGTATGTGCAGAGGCAATCTTGTAGACAGTCTACAAAAAAATAATAGTAAATAAAAAGTCTGGGCTGGAATATTTTAAGAAAACGCAACTACGATAACACTATGCAGGAGCAAGTGAATGTGTGTTCTGTGGACTGGTGTCTAGTCAAAGGTTACCTACTTCCAGTCATTGTTCACTAAAACCTTGAAATGTATTAAGTGGGTAAATGTATACATGTATGTATTATGTTTTTACGTTCATTCATAATGTATATCATTTAATTTGGATTGTTTTCAGCCTATTTTCTTGCTTATATCTAAGTATAATATAAAGTGTTATCACAATAGCCAGTAATAAAGTGCTTTTTTAAATAAGCTTGTTTGTGATGTTGTTCTTTACAAGAATAAATTCAATATATGAGGACAATAAAGTACTAAAGTTCAGAAAAACCTTATTATATTAACATCTGAAATGTAAGGATGAGACCTTCCATACTGTAACGCTTAACAAAATAATGTCTACACAGCATTTTTAAGTGAATATATATTTTTTCCTATCAGTTGACTTGGGTAGCTCAAATCAAAACTACATGGTATGGCTGGCTCTAAATTGTTTTTTTCTTTCCTAGAATGAATTGAAAGGATTTCAGACTTCCATGATACCCTCATTAGGCGCTTCCTAACTATTGTTGGTTTACAATCATTTTGAGTGTGGAGATTCCTCATTAAGATAAGGGCTTCTTTATAAGGGACTGTTTTAAAAAGCAACTCTCTTACTTCAGATGCCGGGAAAGTAAAGAACTTTACTGGCCTCTTTCCCACACAAATCAGCTAAGTTTTTTTTTCAAGCATTAATGTATTTGAATATAATAGACTTGATAAATGAGAACAAACACTGATCGTTTTACATAGGGAATAAAATGAATAAAGTAAATATTTGCTCTTATTTGCATTTTACATTAAAAAATCTTCATGTTAAATCTTATACTCACACACACACACACACACACATATATATATACAGTATATACATTTATGGATATAGACAGAGGAAGGCAGTATAGATCAATAAATAAATAGAGAGAACTAAAATTACTATTTATAATATTATATATATTTATAATATATTTATAATAGAGACAGTAATTTTCCTGAGACAACAGTGACACAGCCAATGCTGGTTTGCTATACAAAGAAGCATCTTATTACAGGTTGCTCATATTCAATGGATAGATAGATAGATAGATAGATAGATAGATAGATAGATAGATAGATAGATAGATAGATAGATAGATAGATAGATAGATAGATAGATAGATAGATAGATGTTTCACTTTTAAAAATGTTGTGTGAATGCAAGTATAGGTGTGTGTGTGTGGATGAGCTCTGTGATGAACTGTCTACCTGTTCAGGGTTGATTCCTACCTTTTACTCAATGCTTCTAGAAAAAAGCTCTCACCACCCGCAACCCTGAATTTGGATTGAGTCTGAGAACATTTTGTTTAGTTATGTTACCTGAATCAAAAGGGAAACAGGTTGGATGCATGGATAAATGAACGAATGTGTTGATGGTTTGGTACTCTTAATTGTAGTAGTTGCATCTTTGAATTTCAATGGTTAATAATTTATTGTATAAATTGCATTATAAAATGCAATGAATTAGATCTAAATATCTTTAAAAAAAATCACAGAAATAATAATAATGAATGTGTCTATTGTATTTTATTTTTTGTATTATATTGCATATAAGATGATGTGTGTTGTTAGTATCAAAAGAAACACTGCTCTTCTTTCATTGTGTTGTGTTTACTCAAATCCCTATAGAATTAACAGTACCTGCCCCCCCCCAATCCAGTCTGTTCCCAGTAAATGACCAGTGTTTACACAAGTGATTGCACAGAGGTTGTCTAACAGACAAGTGCAACATGAAATTCTGACCCTAGTGTTGTGTTCTAGACCAGTGAACTTTGAAACTAATAAAAATGGTGTTGCTTATTGTCCTGGGGACAAGTCACCCTGAAAAAAAGGGAAAAAAGCAGGAAAACGAAAAAGGCGAAAACTGCTGCCAACCCCTGATTACTGTGCTGGAAGATAAACACAAGCCCAGAAGGTAACTTTGCCAGTAGTAAAGCTTAGCTGTAAAGAATACTGCTTCTGATTTTTCCCCAGTATATTTTTATTCAGCACATACTTGTTTTCTATATGACCTTCAACACATAGCTCTATTGTTACAGAAGAGTAATTAGGGAACAATTCTGAAGGTAGGCAAAATATTACATTGTGCTTCTAACACATGACAGGGACTCTTTTATATTCACAAAACAAGTTCTTTGACCTCCATTTCTATATTGAGCTTGTGGCAATTTATCATTAGCCAAAAACTCTCACACCCTAATTAATTACAACTAAGTAAAGAATGTTTGGGGAACCAAAATGGTTTAATTCCCTATACATTTACTGAAAGTCATTCATTATCAAATCGGTGTTCAAAGGTTAGTGTGCCATTTTGAAGATGAAATAAGCAGTTATTTTTGTGCAATTATTTGGTGTACCAACAGACAGGCAGTTTATCTTAACAAACCACTTGAATTAGCAAAATTGGTGCCAAGCACACCTTTATTTACCATCAAGCAAGAAGCCACATTAATAACATACATGAATGTAAAATAATGGAAGCACACCTTTACTTTTAAAATTGTTTCATTAAAAACAATTACTGTGGAAAAGATTTTCTTTGATTTCAAGTGTAAGTTAGGCTTAAACTTAGGTTGGAGAACAGCATTAGGGTTTGCTTAAGATGTCTAAGAGAGTTTCAGTCTATCTATCTATCTATCTATCTATAGTGCCTTTCGTATCTATCTATCTATCTATCTATCTATCTATCTATCTATCTATCTATCTATCTATCTATCTATCTATCTATCTATCTATCTATCTATCTATCTATCTATCTATCTATCTATCTATCTTTTTAGCCTCTATAATACATACAATACATGTATACGGTGATTTTAGTCATCGTGGTTGAAAATAAATAGGAAAGTTGCAAGGAATCTATCTTTATGTGATTTCTCAATCTTTTTACCAAAAGTTTTTTTTTAGATTTTTTTCCTTTACTTGGTTCCATTAAAAATGCAACTATCACATTTTAAGCTATTCTCTACTATCAAGCTTTCTTTTATTTATTTATTTTTCATTTGAGTCGCATAAAATTGAGTCAGCCTCCTATGGAACTGTCTCAGGTTCTCAATATGGGAACAAGCAAAATCCATTGAGATAGTGCCATCCCACTGGCACTAGGAAGCTTCAAATTAATAGGCACAGCAGGCAACATGCTTCAAGAATTTTCACTTCTCACCCTTCTCTATCTATAGAATGGCACTTTCACAACCTTTGTATTTGAGTCTGTGTGAAAAGGCATCTGATGTTTTAAATAAAGTAACAATTAACTATA
This sequence comes from Erpetoichthys calabaricus, assembly GCF_900747795.2. Classification (NCBI taxonomy): domain Eukaryota; kingdom Metazoa; phylum Chordata; class Cladistia; order Polypteriformes; family Polypteridae; genus Erpetoichthys; species Erpetoichthys calabaricus. The sequence goes on along the minus strand of NC_041395.2, from coordinate 267,563,968 downwards.
TATACACGCATATATGTTCTTTGTGTGTGAAACAAGTTAAAGTTATCCATGTGTGTGTAAAACAAATTGCAAAACATTTACATTATTACATTATTTAAATTATTAATTAGGATCAGGAACCCAGAGATTTTACATGTTCATCATGTCTGCCACACTATGCAAATGTTGGAGACTTAACACACAATCCGTATAAAAGAATTCAAACCCTAAAAGTGTTCTTGTTTAACTTCTGATTCTGGGCAATTTCATTTTCAGGCTAACTTTAGTAAATCTCACAATGGTTCTCACAATCTGTCAAACAATTTAATTATTTATATAGAATGAAATATTAAGTTCCCAGTTGTGCAGGATTCAATATAAATTAAATAAACAAACAATGTCAAATTTACTTCCTCTTTTTCTTATGGCTTCATTTAACTTGAAAAGAGAATACAAATAATGGCTGTTTAAAAGGCAGTGGTATAATCTTTTTTAAAGAAGCAGGCAATTTTAAAACTCTTATTTTGTCGCCCACCTGCTGTACAGCTACACATTATATGACTGGATAAACAAAGAGCTGAGGGCTCTTATTTGTCGTTTACCTTTCTGCCTTGTCTTTTTTACTTTGCTTTGCAGTTCCCTTAAAATTTCAATCTCCTCCAGTAATGAACAGTTCATGAATCATTCATCTTTAATAGATTATGCAAATTTCAGGACATAAAATCAACAAGATCAATAACTGCAGGCATTTTAATTGACACAAGAAAACATTTTAAGAAGGAACATAATCTCAAGTCTCTTTTGCCTGTAAAGGCACTATTACTCCAGAATTGGATCTCACCATAAATGCACAATGAAATGTAAGGTTTTCTGCCTGAGATTTCCATTCCATTTTTGTCAGCTGCTAGTAAACCATAACGTCTTGCTACTAACCCTCCCCCCCAAAACTGTACACCTGATTAAAATACATTACAGATTAAGTTATTAGTGTCAACAGTCGCCGGGGGAAAATCAACTGTAAAATTTGAAATGCTGGTGATTATGCAGCAGACACAAATATATAGCGAGCTTAGCTTTGTTTGAACGTCAACTCAGTGTATTTAAAATGAAAGGGATCCCACACATGAATAATATAGTTTATATGTTTTGTGACAAAATATTATTCTGGGTGCAAAGTCACAAAAAGCATATTGGTAGATATTCCAATAGTTAAAAGCAATTCTTGCTTTGTAAAAACAGCCCAACTTTATAGTGTTCTATTTCTACATACCATTTTCAAAAACAAATAAATAAAAATATTGATTAAAAAGAAGGGGTATCCTTATATTGTGAACTGTTTTGTTTGTGCATACCATGATAGTGTTTAAACAGCTTCTGTTTTCTGATAGACTGACTGACATCTGTTATTCCACTAAAATCTGATGTTTCATCTTTCAGTCCTTTTCAGGTGCAGCTATAAGCATCTGACTAGATGGTCTTTTCAGCATACTGGTATAAAAGATAAAACACACAAATCTTCTTATGAAGCCAAACTTGCTGAGTGTGATTCCCCCCACATATTAATACAATGGGGGAAAAAAGACTCTCTTTGTCACGTAACACTGCCTAGTATCATTTGAGGAGAGGAACTGCAATTTTCAATCATCCTGTCTTTCCCCCACGCAGAGCTCATTGGCTTTGATGGCTTCCGTATAATTATGTGAATTTTAATAAAACTCTATGATATTAATCTTGTGGTAGCGGTTGGCAATCAGTAAACTTAACCTTCTTCTAGGTAATAACAACAGCAAGTATGAAACAATATTTCAATTAGCGGTATGATCATTAAACATGTGACACAAAGGCATACTGAGAATGCTGATGACGAACAGAAGAAAACTACCACAGAGCATATTAAGTGCACTCTTAGAGAAGGACAAACACAACCACAGAATGGAGGTAAACATTTTTGTACCTTATACTAAAAAACGCACCCCAAATACAGTGCTATTCTCCCAATAAAAACTGCCAAAAATACTGTATTTATTTTGTTTATAAACTACTATGGTTAAAATATTTCAATAAGAGACAGTTTTTAGTATAGCACAAGCTAGTTAAATCTATGCCATGTTGGTTTAAATTCCGTCACACTTTATCAGAGGAGCACAGATCTCTTACCTGTCACTACTGGATAACTTTGAGAAACGTTTGAACTTAAATCTTGGCTGCCAGTGGCGGACAAACTAGACTTTACTTCATCTAGTCCCGGATTCAGTGCTGGTAGAGAATATTCATTTGCCTGCAAAAGACACATCATAAGTGTGACTGTTGTCACTGTATTGATGGTTCTTTGCTTGTGATGTCCTTTTCAAACCACTTACAAACTAAATACAACATCATAGAAAGGTCAATTAAAAAGGCACAGGCAAGATTATTATGCCAAATGGCAAAAAAGTCAATTAAAAACAAGAAACAAGGTAATAAGTTTATGTCAAATACACAAATACACTTTTGTTGGACCAAATGATACCTTTCATTTTAGAGATTTTAGTAAGTGTGGAAAATAGATTATATCACTATATAATATATTGTATAATATATATAATACATTTTATAAAGTTGTTATAATATAAACTTTATTACATATATATTATATTGTATAATATATACAGTATAATATATAGAGTATTATATATATTACATATTATAAAGTTGTTATAATATAAACTTTATTACACACACACACATATATATATATATATATATATATATATATATATATATATATATATATATATATATATATATATATATATATATATATATATATATATATATATATATGAAGTCTTTACAACATCTGAGGTCATTATATTTAAATTAAAATTTGTCTCTGCATGCAGTGAAGCAAGTCCAGTTTATTTGTGCAGCCTCTGCCTGCCCTCCACAGAGCCGCTCAGTGTCCTATGGTCCCAAAGGGGATTCTGGTGACCCTATGCTTGTCTGCTTCTATCACAGATAAACTCTAATTGTCTGCTACAACTGTTCACAGGCACAAATGTGGATGTTTTACTCTATTCTTAAAAGCTTCAGATGCATAATAGGTATTTTATCATGCAGATAAATAAAAGGAAAACAAAACCAAGGGTTGAAAAGGATGGCCAAATGGCTGGCAGAAGTGTGGGAGGGATGAATCCATTGAGTTTTGCATTTTGAGAATGGGTTTTTAATGTCCTCCTTTAGAAACCAGACACAGACTAATAGGTTTGCCTTTTCAAGAGTTAAAAAAAGAAAAGATTCCATGAAAGGGAAAGTGGTCTGATTAATATTAGATTAAATTAAAACTGATTTTTCTGTACTGTTGTAGGCCTTTTTTTCCACATGCCTAGTCTTTTCCCTCTCCTTTTTTAATACCCTCTCTGCCTCTCTTTGTGATTGCAAGTCATTTCCAATTCGTTTTGCTATTGATCTTCCAGTAGAAATCAGTTTTGTAATTAGCTGCAAATTAGGCCTTCTACTAGGGGTGAGGGCTGTCCCCTGATTTATCACCAGCGTAATTCGCCGCGATTGGAGAGAAATTAAAATGAACTCAATTAGGCGACTGCTTTTGCTTTATGGGTCTTGCTTAGTGTTTCAAGGGAAAAATTAATAGTCTCTTGTTGTTTAATAGTCTAATGAAAGTAAATAAAGGTTATTCATTGTAATAAGCCCATTGCCTATAATAAAACAAAAGTTGTACATATAGTCCCTTTTTGTTGTCTCTGTTTCTTATTCTATCAAACATGACTTGAATTTATTCTATTAAGATGAATTGCTTGACTAGCTTTTGCTTCAAATAAAGAGCGTGCATCCTTAAAAACTCAGAAAAAAATTAATGGCTTCACTTTTTTGTTTTGTAATTATTCAACCCTTAATTGAAAGAAACTACTTTTGTTTTATCAGTGAACTTGGACAGGATGATTGATCTATATATTTATATACTTTATGTATATATATATATATATATACTGTATATATATACTTTATATATATATATATATATAGATATTATATATATATATATATATATATATATATATATATATATATATATATATATATATATATATATAGATATTATATATATATATATATATATATATATATATATATATATATATATATATATATATATATATATATAATATGTATATATATATATATATATACAGTATATTCTGGGTATGTTCTACATTGGTAAACATCATTAACCAAATAAAGAAATAAAGTGATTCACTACATGTTAAAATATTACATTTTTGTACACCGAAGAAGTATTACTGTCATTCAAGAGATCAAAAATGTGTCTACTAAATAGTTAGAAACTGCAGATTTTGCATTTATTTTAGGCAGAAATATTTTGTGCATAATGAAAAAAAAAACACAAAGAAAAAAAGCAAATACCTGTTCTGATTTAATGTGTTCAGATGTTTGGAAGACATCTGGGTATGTAGGCCTTTCAAAAACACGATCTAAAGCTTCTAGTTGCTGCTGGGTGAAAGCATCAGCCCTTAGGTGCTTGCGTAAACTGTCAACACTACCCTGAGAGTCACTGTTTGGGCCAGAACCATCAGAACCATCTATAAAAAAAGACAAGAAAACATTGTTTTGTTTTGTTTTTTTATTTTCCCTTCACTTCTTATGCATATTTTTTCACATTTCTTTACTTTCATATTTTTCAGGTTTTATTAAAATACATTTAAGACCATAAAAGAACTAGTTTCCTCTGCAGTAATTGATGCATTACTATTAGTAGATACATACTGTATACCCACTGAGGAGATCATATGTCTTAATGAAATCTGCCTGAAATTTACAAGGTTTCTGTTCTCTTAGCGGGTGCATTTTTCTGGAAAGTTAAGATTATCTTTATAATCTAATTTTGTTTTTATTCTAAGGCAGAGTTTCATTTTAAAGGCTGGGGTTGACATGAACTGAATAGCAATTTACAGTCGATCAGAATCAGTTAGCCATTTCCTGGTAAGCAGCACAGATATTATGAGCCTTTTGCATGACCTTTAACCCTATTACCCTTGTAGCTGAAGGGACAAACCCTTCCCTTTTGCTTTGCCACAAGAATCACTTACCTTAAAGCTCTTAAAAACCCCTTCGGGCTGCAGAAGCAGTGAGTGCAACCTCACCATTCTACCGTTTATTCAGGAGAGCTTCAGCACCCTTACAAATCTGTCATTCTAAATTTGCGGCAGATTATGTTCTCTCTTCAGCGAGAGAGCAGTGATATATGATATGCAAGGCTCCTATTGATTGCCTGATCTGGTGGCAGGAGGCAGCCGAAATGAACTTGAAATGAACATCATGCCTCAACTCATTGTGCGTATAATACTCTACTTAATCCCACATTTTTCTCTGCTATGGAATTCAATTGATCAATCATGTTTCACTGATAGTACCATTTCAGGGTGTTATTGCCATTCCATTCTGCAGCTTGACCTTTTTTCAATGGTTAAGGCTTTAGGATGAGCCTGAGTCTTATGAAGAACAAAAACATGTATGAAACTGCATAGTGGCAAAGTGTATATTAATGTGTACACACACTCACACAAACACACACACACACATATATATGTTTACTGTATATCTAACATATACACAAACATAAATATCTGCACATACGCAAAATTCTATACATGCATAAATCTGCATCTTTAGGTTCAATCTCTGTGTAAACGATGTATTTTTACTGGCAAAATAGAAATTCTTTAATTTATTCTTTCATATTTGAAGTGTTTGTATATGTGCAAGGGATTAGAGAAAATGAATAGCTATGCACCATTATATACCACATTCAGTTTTTAAATAGGTAATCTAATAAAGTGTAATAATGCTTTATATATAAGTGCTTTAAATTTAATATACAATATAAATACATACAAATATATGATGTATGCATATATTATATTATATTCACATTTTTTTTGTGTCCCATGGGTCTGACTACATATCTTCAAGCAGGCATCTCTTATGGACAGCTCCCTTGGGGGCCTTTCACACCATAGCCAGTTGTTGCTGTATCAAACTCAATTGTTCTCTTCGGTACTGAAGCAAATAGAGTCATTAATTACTTTCTATCAGCTGGCCTGAGTACAAAATGCGATCAATAACCCGGCATTTGTCATTCACTATAGTGAAACATGCTTCCCATACGCAAAATAATAAACCTCATAGGCTTTTCTAAAGGCACTATGTTTGTTGTAAGCAATTACAGGGTTAAGTTCAAAAGCTAGGTATTCCAAATTAATTAACATGAGGCTTTCACTGGCCAAACTGAAAAAAATCGCAGAAATTTGCATTGACCACATTTAACAGCATTACATGCTGTTGTTTCAAATAAACATGTAAATGTCATTATGAGGTTTTTCATGAAGCATTTGAAATGCACTTGAATTATAATAGTCAAACATGGTTACAATTTACTATATAATTTAGCATCTTTAAATACAAACCTACAGTACATTTATAATAATTTTGCAAAATTCAGTATGAAAACGGCCTGGATGTGACTTATGAAATGTCTTAAGTAAAGCATTTGTGTTATATTTGTAGTTTTTGCAAAGATTTACCGGCTTTATGAAATCTAGACGTTAATGCATCTGCATGTTTAATAGATTATCTGTGCCATAATATATTAATTAACTTCAATCTGGATAATTCTGTGCTGTATCCTAAAAAGAGACTAAATCTGTGATGTTTTGTCTGGATTTTATTGATCATTGTCCCACTTGAGTCTATTCATTTTGACATGTCTTAGTATTAACACTCCAGTAACGAGGGACCAAACTCTATCAGATCAGATAACCAGCTCTATAAAACAGGTTCCTCTCAACGGGTTTGACACCCAGGGGTCACGACCCTTAGTAGGAGGTGGGCCTGAGCCATTGTACACTGTAGAAGGCTTGTTGTTTACCTTCATTAGTGAGCCAACAAATCGCAGAAAGATAGCACACTGAAATATTAACAAGACTGGAACATGCAAAGGCACTGCTCTTCTTTTTTTTCTCTTAATATAATACACTTTAACACAATTACAGCTAGGGAGGGACAAGTGAGATGGGAAGCTAGAAATCAATGAATTACTTCCCCAATTTCTTTCTGTGTTTGTGGAAGGAGAATAACACTTCCTGCTTTTATTACATCACAAGGCTGATAAGATCTTATCAACAGACGTAGGGGTGTTTTAAAAGCACAATTCTTAGGTGTCAACTCCTTCATCTTTGTTCTACATCTTTATTTAGGAAGGACTGAATCAAGTGCTTCATTTTGGTTATTTAGAAGTGTTATTGCATCCGTGTTTACATTTGAATATGTTTGAAGTGACAGATGTGGAATTAAGAAGGTTAGTGTCATCTACCTAACAGCATATTTTAATTTGCAAGAATACATTAAACAAAAGACATATATTTGCCTCACTTTGTACCAGATCAGCTTTAGTAACCATTATCTTTACACATATTGTGCTGAACTAACAATTCTCTGTATGTTGTAATAGGAGCTTATTTTACCTCACTAATCATATCAGTGTTGTGGTGTAAATAATGCAAGTGATGTTAATATTTTGAATCAAATATCAGTTTATCCATCATGTCAAAACTATAATGGTTAAGTACTATGAGTCATTGACCATGAAAGAATGAGAACTTCATGACTGGACAGTCTCACAGCACTAACCAAAGTAAATTCAAACTGTTTTCTCCATTCAAATATGATCTTAATTTGTAACTACTTTAAAAATGGAACTTTAGGTCACAGGTTTGATTCATTTGCTATTCTTACTGGATCATGTAGACAAATACATTTGTGTAGTCTGTTTACTAGGGTGTTGTACCATGTTAGCCATTAGGGATGTAGTGAGAAGTCAAGCAAAATGACACCTTTTATTGGCTAACTAGAAAGAATACAATATGCAAGCTTTCGAGGCAACTCAGGCCCCTTCTTCAGGCAAGATGTAATCAAGGGACCAAACATTACAAGGGTCCAAACATTACACTGCGGACCAAACATTACATTAGGGACCAAACATTATTGTAATCTTTCTAGTTAGCCAATAAAAGGTGTAATTTTCCTTAACTTCTCACTGTAGTCTACTTATAAATAAAAAATGCAGAGTTGTTTACTCTGCTTGTTCTGAGAAAGCGCTTGCATTTATAAATCCTGTGATGTAGAAAGTCACCACAATAAACAGCTGTATCAAAAGAGGTGGTGACAAAAACTAGGGCTATTAATTTCTTGTTGTGTTTTCTGCATGTTTAAAAAGATTTTTAATTTAATTTTACACTGCAGAACAACATAAACGCTGACAGTGGTGAGTGGGACTTTGTTTTGCTTCTGTTTTCTAGTGGGTCACGATTGTGATCTTGGCATATGAGTTTTCGATCATTTAGCATTGCTGTCTTGGTGATGCCGTGTCCTCGTACACAATTAATGCATCCTTATTTTTTTTTTTTTTTAGCTGGTAATGCATCGCTCCATTAATTCTCAGCATCAGTGAGTATAATTGACTTTTTTCTGACATGATTTCTCTATTTCAGAGGAATCCCTCCTGCTTTTTTTTCCTTCGCATCTTCATGGATCACATGGTAACATTTGCAGTCAATCAAAATCCTCACTCTCATCATTGTAAGCATAAAAATGGCTGTTCACTTTGATATCCTCTTCTGTGAATACAGTCAGCGTGTACTTCCAAAAATATTTAATGGTTTTAATGACCGTTTTGGTATGCTTTTGTTTTATAACATTTTTAAAAATAAATCCAAACTTAACTGTTAATGCTAAGTATGAAATGTTTATTGATATTTCTTGTTCAATGACAAATCCATCTTTAGGGCTTCAGTTTCATACTAACTCACAGAGGCTGACTTGTGCACATTACTGGGTTGTGACTTCAACCATGATAATCGTACTCAGATAACAGGAATGTGAATTCACAGTTTGGCTGTACTGAAAGGCAGTATGTGAATGAAAGTGATCAGACAGACTGTAAACTATCCCTAATATGTTGTTCTAGGTTTCTTTATTGATATACCTAGCATGGTGAACAATTTTCTGATGGTGAACACTTTTGCACAAAGACAGGAGGGTTCAGGGCCGGGTCATGCAGAGATAGCAGTGGGAACTGAATCTGTAACCTTGTACTGCCAAGTCCATTCCACTGCATCTGCCTTGTAATAAAGTAATATCTATTACAAATTTTTTATATTTTGCAATGCTTTAATTAGCAATTTTAAGAACCTCAAACTGATTTCAGCCTTTAATCTATACAGAATAAATCTGTCACGTGTGTAGAAAAACTGACAAAATAAATAAATGTATATGCAATTTAAAATAATCAAAATTGAACAACAGTATTCTGAAATTTTACTCTCAGACTCATACATCAAGCATAGCCTCACAGTTTTGCATTACAGACATGGAATCACAACTTTTACTACTTCCAGCACAATGAATAAACTCTTTAAAAGTAATATGGAATGTTTTCTAAATGTATATTGAAATTTTTTATCATCATTTTTAACTTTTATTTTATTAAAGAAAGCATTACTGAATCGAATCCAGATATTTGTTGCCCACTGTACATACACACCTCACTAATATTTCCAGCAAACGGCCAACCTAAAATATAACTTTTATTTGTTACAATGTACATAGCATCAATAAACTTGGCAATAAATTGTCCAACAAAACACTCACTAATAATAGATGGTAAATAAAAAACGATATCTACAGCCTATATTATTACAGCATTACTGCTATTCTGCATAAAATTATAAACAAGGTAAATGATGTCACTTTTACCACAGAGTATGTGAATGTGCTGTGAAGGTAAACTTAAATATATTTATTAACTGTATGAGTTCAGTTAATATTGTTTCCTTAGGTTTCTCCAATGAGTCCAATGAATTATTCTCTGGTCCATTGCAGGTGCATTAAACTGGCCGAATGTGAATGTGGGCACAAAGGTCAATTTGCCTTATGTGAACTGGTGTGCCATCCAGGTTTGCCTCCTGCCATATCTGCCAGTAGTGACTGCACCACTATTTGACTGATCAAAACAAAGTGGCTGTAGTAAATGACAGCTAGATTAAGTGAATACACAAAAACTATGTTTAATTCCACAGTTTGTGTCTTACTTTGCTAATTACTATCATATGCCATATTTTTTTTTCAATAGGCTGGTTTTGAAACATGTTCCTAACCATTATGATAAGTTAAATGAGTACAGGCATGCCTGGGTTGCACAGAAACAAATTAATACACAAAGGATAGTAGCCATGTTCTTTGCTTATACGCTCATTTGTTCGAAACTTCAGTCAGGCACTTAGCCATATTGTCATCAGATGCAAAACATATTGATCTGATACATAAAGTGAAGACTGACAGCATGTTGTGATATTCTGATAGTTTACTGATTTTAGGTTAGGGTAATCTAGTACTCCTTCAAATATGTAAACGCTAATATTCTGCAGATGTTAAATTCGTTTAATTTTTCAATTTTGCTAAACTTCTGTTACTGAAACAACCACTTATATTTTTCAGGAACATAATTATACTTCTTTTATAGAAAAATGTAAATGTTAAATGAGCATTTTAAATACTTTTCTTATGAATAAGTCTGAAAACCAAAATTTCTCATGGTGTATACAGTATGCAGGTATTTGCCTAGACCAAAGCTCACCATCAAATCAAGTGAGGTCTTGCCAAAACACATATATTCCACTTGGGCCTAATTTCCGGGACTAGTTATGCGTCAGGCAAGGTGAGTACATTCTACTTTACATAATGAGATACACAAAGAAATCTGGATATGGATTCGGGGCCTAAAAAGGAAGCAATAAGTTGAGGCACACACTTGGTTGCTGAAGTAATTGGTTTATATATCTGCAAGCAGTGATACCAATCTTGATACAGATAGAAGTGAAGCCTGGTCTTCTCCTCTAGGCTATTTCTTTTGTCTTTTCAATAGCTTGCACATCCAAGGGAGAGGTAAAGGGGAGGGGGGAGCGATGTTAATTTGCGAATTAATAGCTTTTCTCAGCGGAATTGCAAATTCTCTTAAATGTCACTTTGTACAACGTGCAGGGGGCTATTCACCAAAGAGCAAAAAAAAAAAAATTCCAAGGAACCCCCAGACCCCTCCTTCGTGCTGCCAGCACCACCAGTAGCCAGCAATTGTAACATGCTACTTTTAATTTGCAGTAACACATGACAATGGCAGATTAATGGCTCTTATGACACCTGTGTCTGTGAAGCTCCTCTTTCCAAGACCTGGTGTACATAATGTGTGTCACACTACATTATCTCAACATCCTTTCTTTAATGGGGACCTTTCTCTGAGGGCAGTGCTGACTTGGTAGATAGGGAATGCCAAATCCAAGATTGCATTTTTCCCATGAAACCGTCCAAAGCATAAAAGAATTTTTTTGTCTCAGGGTGGTGGCTGGTTTTCTGTTATCATGCTGTGCTTCTGGTGACCATTCTCATGCTGGATGTATGTGTATTTTTATGTATCAAACTGCTTAGAATGTCAATACATAATCTCTCTAGTACATTAAATTCCAGGCAAGCTGAAGATATTCTAAAGTGTAAAAAATGACCATTACATAGTGTGAAAAAAAACATATTTAAAATAATTTTCTTTCCAGTTGGCGGTGGCTCAAATGACCAGTTTTCAAATATTCATTAGAGGCTGATTATTAAAATTGAAGACCACTCCAAACAAGTGCAGCCCTGACAGAGTAACACTAATCTATATTGCTTATTTGCACATTGGGACCTATTCAGTTGATGAACAACAAAGGAATGTGTTACATTTAAGCATTGACTGTGTTGTTGTATGTTAAGTAGGCTGGACAGTATGCCCAAAATATAAAAAAATAATATGATTAGTACCTTCTTAATTTTACATTAATTAAAAACATGATAAGCACAGTAGTCTCTTTTAGGGTTCAATTTAAAAAGTCGAATTCTGCCATAGGATCACTTTGTAGGAATGACTCACTTAAAATAAAAGGAAGAAATGGAAACAACCAAAACATCCAAGGAAGGACTGCATTCACACAAAGTACTTCTTAAGAGCACATAGTAGAATTAGAGGAATAGCCCCGCAGGTAAACCACATTTTAAAATCCTAATGATTACACAAAAATGTAGCTCTCTGTTCTCGTTCTCAGACTAGGAATCCTTTAAAAGCTTTGGTTCATGCCTTACCATTGTGAAAAAATACAGGTATCTCATTATACCACCACAGACCAGTCTTTCTCAGTTGTAGCAGGGGCATTCTTAGTATTTACTGTTTTTATCAAGTACACCGTAACTATAACATAGACATATTGAAAATAAACTAAAAGAACTAAAATAAACATTATTATTTATTTTGTATATGTACATGTTTTTCAGTCACTTGATGTTTACAAGAAAATAGATTTCATATCCAAATGTGGATGACTGGTAGTTAAATCCAAGCATACTCTTTTTCATTAGAAAATCCAGAAATATATTTCTAATTGATACAGTAAGAATGCATAGCTCAAATAATATAAAAATAGTTATAGTCATTCTTTGTGAGAGTCATGACATTTTCATTGCCAGTTTAGCCTGGTTACAAGATACAGTGTGGTTGCTACTACGAAAACATCTTTATGGTAACATAAAACATGCAAATTATTGTGTCTTGTGTTACCATAAAGATGTTTTCCTTACTGTCATAGTGAGGTATGTGCGAATATTCCATTTAATTTCATAAATAAACTACATGTTTATTTGTACTTTTGTCCAGTTCCATAGTTCAAATGTTTCTCAATTTAGCACACTTGCAGGTTAAAAGACTAGCTCAGGGTCACTTGCTGAGTCAGCAATGGTGATTAAACTGGAAACGCTGTCCTGTACCTTAGCGACTAGGAAACACCTCCAAGTATAAAACAGATTGACAATACATGTGCGTCTTCTTTGCTGCTTTATGTACGAATGCGAATTTTAAAAATATTTCATGGTTTAGTTTCACAGTGAAATGTGAGAACTCTTTGTTAATTTATAGTAGATTTGCTCATTATTCTAACCCATAATATAAAGGTTAAAAATGGCAGTTTAGACTTTAGAGCTTTTAAAAAAGGTTTCATTTTCTTTATACTGAAAACTGGTAGGGTGTAACATGTATTGAAAAATTCATAACCATATCAATGAAGCATGGATTTTAATGATTTTCTGAAAGAGGTTTGGGTTTTTCATTTATTTAAAACTAGAATCATAGAAGTCACTCAGTCCTCATTTGTGATAGCCTTCAAGCAGACAGTGGCTTTAGGAATTTGCTGTACACCTTTAAGCATTTAGAGAATATATGCAATGGATGTGCATTGCTATATATACTAAATATTTAAAATCATCATCCCTTTTTTGAGCTCTGACAAGAAAGAGGATGTTAGGGTGGTCATAAAGAAGTGTTTGTGGTATACTTTCTATGGTTTGGAGTCGCTAAAGGCATATTGCCCTGTGTATGAATTCTCTATTTGAGGCCTGAACACCTGGGACCATACCTGAGGGTTATGTCATTTGTCTGACTTTGTCCCACTCTGTCCTCTATGATATTCAAAAAAAAGAGGAAAAAAGTATGAACTTTCACTTGCAAGACAAAAAGATTAATTAGTTCTTAGCCAAATGTCAGTGAACCCTGCAGAAATAGGACTCATTTCAATTTTCACAGTGGATTACTATGGTTTGCCATCCTGTCTCATATTGCTATAGTAAAGCAGGCGTACATTATAAATGAGTATGAAGCATGTCAGGGTATGGTACACTTTTGCACATTCTTCTTTGCTTGTATAGATTTTCTTTAACTATTCTTGCTTCGTTTGATATACCAAGGATGTGTATATTATGTTAGTTGGTAAATCTGAAATTCCTGGCATGAGAGAACTTTGGTTCTTGCCCTCAAGTCAATATTGCTGGTTCACTGTAACCACTTTATGGACTGAATGGGTTGTGGTAAATGCATGGAGGTCTGGAATGATTACTGAATATTCATCTGAACTTGTGTCTTTAACCCCAGTTAGTAGTCTCAAAAACTTTTTCAGTGGCTCTAGCAATATTAGCACTTTATAATAAAAGAGCTTTATTTATCTTAGCAAGGAAGTGTCTCATGGTACACATCTAAACAATTTGGGTGTGTGTCTAATCCAAACCAATCGCATTGAATGTAACTCTGACATTGTCTTTTAAAGTGTAAGTATGCTTTTCTCTTATAAATTTATGCTAACAGAATATTTAAGACACAGTTAATTCATAAAATAATTTTACATTTAATTTAAACCATGAATGAGTGCCATGGGTATTAGCTTAAGGCACTAATGCTACTCTGCAAAACTGGAGACAATCTCATAAATGCCTTCATCAACATGAGTGGACTGAAAGGTATTATCCATTGGTAACACTAAGCTACACTTTCAATACACTATATGTCAGTCCTGAAGGATAGCAGCAAGGAAACTTAGGGGGATAAAAACATGAAAAGAGGACTTTTATGAAGCACATTTTACAACAAGTGGTAAAACACTTCATTAACACATTCCACAATATATTTGCCATTGGTTTAGCCTGCTTCTCCATCACTCTCAATCAAAGTACAGGGAAACTTACTCTAAGCTGAGGCTTGATTGACATTTGACTAGGTACATCCTAATCTTCCCTGCCATTCAATTTCTCACTGGTGGATTCTCTTCTGGGATTTGAGAAGAGAGCTTAATCAGAAGGAAAAGTCTATCTATCTATCTATCTATCTATCTATCTATCTATCTATCTATCTATCTATCTATCTATCTATCTATCTATCTATCTATCTATCTATCTATCTATCTATCTATCTATCTATCTATCTGAGCAAACTATAGCAAGAAGCACTTTTTTGTACAGGCAACTAGCATTGGCTACGTCACTTCTGTCAAAGGAAAATTAAATTACTGCTTGTACTATGGTCAGTTATCCTTTTTTTATTTTTGTTCCAGGTAATTTACCACAAGCTATCATATGCTCACAATCCTCCAGTATGTACCCCCCAGCTTTACTCGATCCGTTGTACTCTGTGATTGACCAAGCAAAGCAAATGTTTGTGAACACAACTTATAATATCCTATTTTCCTCCCCCGAGTGCCGACCCACACCAGAGAAGGAAAGAAATGGAAAAATAAAAAAAAAAAAGTCTGGTCCCTTTGATAAATGGTAGTTTTAGAAATAATTTCCAGCAAGACCAGTCTCTCACACTACCTCAGTGTTACTGACTCTGCTCAATTTTTCACAAGGGAGATGTTTATTCAATAACATTAAAAAGCCTACTGCTTGCAAAACCGATAATCTATAAGCCCCCAGGCTGCCTATCTCCACTCTCTCACCTACTTAAAAAAAAAAATCATTTTACTTTGAGTCACTGTGTTGAAATGTCTTCAGCATCAGCGGTGCTTTCTCCAGCTGACCTGGGTGGTTGGCTACATCATCTTGACATGTAATTATCCTAACTCTTCTTAATCATTTCAGCTAAGATTAATTGTAGAAGACAACACTGACAAAAGTGGAGGTCAGATGTGAAATAAAATGGGAACTCTTTTGCTTAGACTTTGTGTGCTCTTTTAAATTGATTAAACACATTGATATTAATGAGGATTTGTACGGTTTCTAATTTGGTACCTTATTGAGTGTTATTGTTTTTGAAAAACATTGATAGTTTTGTAGAACCTCGGTTTTCCCATCCCTGAATGACAAGGAACATATTTTTGTAAGATAGTATTTTAGTAAAAACCTAATGTTCACAGAACATTGTGCCTTTGTAAATTTAGAAAAGAAGAATATGTATTGTATATTCAAAGCATGCACCTGATTGAATTATTCACTGTTTAAAGCTGTGATTATATATTTTCCCATAAAATTTAAAAAGCTGTAAAATATCAGTACAACTTAAGCTCTCAAAACATGAAAATCAAAGACAATTTAAGGAAGTCACTTCCAGAAATAAACAGCATCTTGCTTTCAAATCACAGATTTCAATAACCAAAGTGCACACCAAAACCACTCTGATACTGAGGCAAGGTTTACTTTATTCACCAATCACCATTACCATTTCGATATCAGCAAGAAGCAGTATGTTGCCATTCACACTTATTTGTACAATGATATATACCCCCAAAGTATAGATTTGGTTGATGAAATAAAGGTAAGAATCCTAACTGTAACTTTACGGAGGCGATTCCAAATATACGAAAAAAAGAGCAAAGCCACACAAGACGCACAACTAGGAATGCCATATCCAGCGGGTATCGCACTAAAAAATACATTGGTCTTACCGTCATCTCGTTTTCTTTTTTCTCCGTTTGACCGTGGAATTCCCAAAATGCCATTAATAGAATAGGAGCCCACTGGATCACTTGAAGCACTGGAAACTGGTGGAGATGCCGTGCTTGGAACTTAATACAAGAAATATTTGTGAGAAGCTGACTGTAACAGGTAAACCTTTTTCTCCAAAGGTATCTGCAACAATTACCAATGTTTCGCCTATGGGTCTTGGTTCTAATATACTGTACATTTACTGGTTTATTCTGTTCAGCCGAATTGTTTCCGCAAGAGAAATGAAGCTTTTACATCTTGAATATTTAGATTTAGATTTGGTGCAGAGTATCTATGTATTGTATTATATGGCATTTTAGAAGGTAATAAAAAAAACAATCCAACAAATTAGAAACTTCTCACTCGGTGAATTCAGTTTTGTGGTAATCAGATCAAAGTTTTTTAGCTTTTTATTCCACACAAACTCAAGCTTTTGTAAAAGGTAAAATGTCAGCTAATCATTGCTTTTACACAGCATATTGAGATTTTTCTTTCAGTGATTATACTAATAAATAGAGTAAATTCACATTTTGACTTACCAATAGTGTGACCTGGTGTTGAGAGTGGTGTTCCAGTTCCGTCTGGAGATGGATGGAAAGGCTGTTGAACTTTGGTCCGAATAATCCTGTACAAAAAAAAAGACAGCAATATCTAGTATGTCTTACAGTATGTATCTAAAAGAGAACTAAGCATTTATATGCCATTTTTGGCAATTTACATTTCTTTTTTTTATTATGTGCATGATTTAAAGTAAATACTCTAAGCCAAACTGGAGACACAGCGTAATCTTCACCGAGCAGGATTCTAAGCTGAATAACTAGGTTTTGCAGTATTATCAAGATAAGATGTTTTATATACTTTTTCAATTTTCTTGTAAAATTACTGCATTATCTTTAGTAGGGAAAGCAAATACATGACTAAGATTCTTCTGGTAGAAGCTAATGTATCTTTGTTTAAATTCAAAATTTGAAGGAGTCAGTTATCTTTAACATAAAATATCAGCACAGTGTTCATTGTACCCCTTGGTCTGAATGATCTTGCAAACAAACCATGAAATCACATCAATTCACCTCAATGATCAGCTTCAGTGACTCTACCTGGCCCAGGACTGATCGAAACATACCCCCCCCCCCCCAGTCCCCCCGACCACCACCTCTTTGTGTAACGTCTACAGAATGACTCAAGAGTCTTGGCTTTAAACTTGCAAAATCAAACACCTCTGTATAACTGAACAGCCCCAAGTGCCAATGTGGATGAGATTCTATTGATCAGAGCTAGGGGATAAAAAGTTGGGGATTACTCACAGGCAAACAGATGCAAATGGAAAGCTATAAATTATATGTGACAGGAAAGCAATACTGTCTTATTGCTGTGCACTGGCTTACTCCTGCATTAGATTCATCTAATCCGTATGACGCTTTATAAGGAGACTTGCTTCCACAATCATTTGTAAACTATAATACTATTTATCATGAAAGATGAAGTATCCGTTTTCTAAGTCCAAATTGAAGCCATATCACAAACTGAAACATTGCAACCACATGGCTTTTCCTGCACAATGAGTAGATCAAGATAACAGGAAAAATCGTGGCCTTTTACGGAGTCTGGGGGCTTTGAAAAGAGTGCAGTATTACAATTTAAAAAAATGCAGTTTTAATCTAACAAAAGTCAAAGAAATATTTAAAAATAGCAGAGGAAATAAGATGTCCCTTTCATGGGGCTAATCATTCACAATCGTTTGGAAGGTTTTGTTTTTAGTTCAAGTAATCGCCTCGCTCCACATACACACACCAAAATAGACTACCCACTAAGAGTTAATGATCAAAATAGTCAAAACAGTCCATGTAAATTAATTTCTATAGCTTTCACCGCCTCCAGTCCCTCTCAATGCACTGTCCTTGGGGCAAGGCGACAAAAGCTACCAGCCTTCTCTGGAAAACACATATCAATATTTTATTTGGATTTTTAACTTCCCTCCATAACAATTATTTGACCCCTTGACTCTTGTGAGCTACATAAATTGAAGGACTTTATTTGGAATCCATGTTCCTGATATTGAATAAGCAATTTGGGATGGTGAATTAATGACTTCAGCTGTTGCTGAAAATTCCCTGAAGAAATATTAAAATTGCTTTGAGTCTGAATCAATACTACTGAAACCCATTGAGGGCCTTGGGTTTTTAATGTCTACAAACAGGTACTTTGTGGTAATTCCTGGTGAGCTGCTCAGATACAAAGTACAAACTCATCCCTGTGTAATCTTTAATAATTCAAGTGGGAAGAAGTATTTAAAGCTTGAACAGGCTGTTTGGTCATCAGATCGGAGGTCAGTTTTCCTGCCGTAATAACCAAGAGGCTACGTCTCCTGTTCGATGTCTAATTAAGGTTCCAATGAGCATTTCTTCTTTGTCTTTCGACAAATAAAAAATGTACTTACATCATGAGAATAGTAGTGTTACAATTGTAAAGTTGAGATGTTTCACATATGAAGTTGTTAGGCTGGCATGTGTGTGTCTCACAAATTGTAAACTGTAAGGAAATGTTATTTGCATGTCTAGAATCTAAGATCCATCCATCTTGTTACATATGTTTAAGACTCTATATACTGTACATATCATATGTACGCATTTATATGTACACTGTATATAATGTGCATGTTTATACATACTGAAATGTTACATCTATTATAAAAAAAATACCAAACACAAAGAATGACTCAATTACAATCAGTAGATGGAATGGCATGAAAATCGTGACCAATAAATTGACAAAGGGCAAACTAAAAATAATAGTATGCAAATAATTAGCATAGTGAACAGAGCATATTATAATATATATATATATAAATAGCTAGTATAATTAAGTTGTGCTTTTTAAATATATAATATCTAGGTTCCATAACCAAACAATGAATACATTTTAAAATATATAAAACTACTGAATAAGCTTTCAACTTTGAAATTATTGGGCATGCCTCTGTAATGGTTAATAGCAAATGCAGAGCTATTCAACAGTTGTGATCAATTAGAGTAACTCATATTCTTCTCTATCTGTTAATATCTTCTACCTAGTCACTACATGTAAGGGCTAGCAGCAATAAATACAACGAAAGATGGGGAATCTAAAAGTTTAGATTGGTATATTATACCACATTTCAAATCTCTGACAACACAAAGAATAATAATCAAAGAAAGCTGTAGTCAATTAAAAGCCACAAAGATCTATGAATTTATTCCGCTAATAGAAATAAATGTCATTGTATTTGCATTTTAATTTCCCACATAAACAAAGGCCCACAGAGTGCACCAATTCTAAGTCACTCTCTTGAATTTAATTAGAAATCAAAAGTTTATAAGGCTCTTTTAATGTGATTAATGCACGTTTAAAATTTATCACATACATGTGTAGAAACCCTCTCAAATTGCCCTTTTTTAAGCAGCCATGGTGCATGAAATGAAATTTTCACCCTTTTTTCTGTCTTTTTCTCTCGTTTTGTAAGCTGTTTTATATGAGACTGCCCTTGCTCTCCAATCAGCTCATTAAAATGTAATGTTGATGCCAGCTCTATGGAAGACTGCCTCCTAAGCAAAGTTCATTACTTGTGCTCCTGAGGAGAGTTTTTACCTCTCTTCCTCTTTCCCTGCCTTTTTCTCTGGGTTGCCCCTCTTTAAAAGGTGTTGGCCTGTATGGTGTACAGTGTAGGTTTCTGGAGATGCCTTATTAACATGGAATTTATGGAACTTGTAGTTATATTCACTTACTGTAATATACTGACCTGGAAATCACATGGTGAAATACTGTAAAGTGCAGGATACATGATTCTGATGCATAGCCCAACATAAGAAGGATGTTTATCTGCATTTTAAAAATGAGGCTCAGATAGTTTTCATTTCTAAGTGAAAAGCAACTCATTATTCTCTAGGATGTATATATTCATGTTAGGTTTATATTCGCTTATCATCCAGTAATACTTTTTTTGCTTTAAAATAAACTCTGACTTCAGGTGAACAACTACAGGAATCTTACATTTCCATATTTGGAATGAAACATCACCCCCTTTTGTGTGCAAACCACATTTAAAGTCACAGAAAAAATTAGAATACAGGCTTGAGGATTTAATGCAAAGTTTTTCATCAGCTAGACAGGAGGATGGATATAAGTAGGAAGGGTGCCTTTATTTTGTATTATTGTTACAGGGCTTAGGAGTTAAGAAAATAACTATTTATTGTTCCGCTATGTTACCAAAAGTCTGTTTATAACATAATATCAGTGTACAGAAAAATCCAGGATGAAAATATTATGGTAATCTCGATACAAACGTGGAGCCTGACATTAAGATACCCTCATCACACTGTTAATATTGCATGAAAACATGAATTTCACTTTTAATACGTAAAGTGCTTTCTAAGAACGAAGTCATATCTGTTTACACTGCTAACAGCTTACAACAAGATGATCGCCTTATTCTGCGCTTAAAATGGCAAATGCCGGTGTTGCTCTGTCAGCTTGCTGTGCTATTTCCTATTACTGTGGTACTGCTTCAGATGTGGTCTTACTTTATTCGATAACATAACTATCATTTCACATTGAAGAAACGGCCTTTTCTATCACATTAGCCCTAATATTGAACTATTTTGCTGTCTATTTCCCAGTGCCAGTGGATCTGGTTACTCAGTATTGATCGGTTTTCATCTAGACAGATGTGATTGTGGTGCTCTCAGCTTTAGATCTACTTCTGTAAGGGCTGATTGTTGAAGGATTTGGGATTGAATTCCACTATAAAGACCACCCTCAATGAACAGAGGTATATTCTCATTTTTTATAAAGCTTTATTAATAAGCATTATTCTAATTAAATGCTACAGGTAACCACAAACAAAAAAATCGGTTGGATTCAAGAAACCTTCAGTGCTTTCTCAGTCTCTCTATTTAAAGAAAATGATTGCTATGAAAAGGGGGTCTTTTGATGCATTTTCCATATATACTGGGTAAAATAACGTCCTTAAAGTCGCTTCTTCAGATTACGTTTATTGCTTTCAATTACACGCATCATTAAATAAATGTCTGCATTTCTATTATTAGTTCCAGGTCCGTCTCCCAGATTTCACGTTTCCCCCCGCAAACTTAGGAATACTATTTATTTATTCATTCATTTATTTATTTATTTATCTATGTATGTATGTATCTATGTATATGGAAGTGTGCGTTTTTTCAAAAAAACTGGACAATTTGTAAACCTTACATCTGCCGTATCTGTCGATGTGATAATCTGAACTATGCCTTTACTAGGAGGCACTTCATAAACAAACAAAACGACAGTGAAGTGAATGAACAATTTTCCTCTTTTATAGAAAATAGCTAACTTTTCCTGCATTTGCCAATGTAATCACGATCACGTCTTTCTGCAGGTTCTCAATACTATGATGTGTTTCATTTTAATGGATATAAACAAGTACGTGTATCTGACACAGGTCTCGCCGGTTCCTTTAGTCCACCCAGAAACTTTTTCTTTGCAGTTTTCCCGTGGTCTTTTGACCATACGAACTGTTCTGCAGCTTAAATTTTATTGAGTTGAATTTTGATGGAAACAATCATTTCCTTCATTAGTCTTCATGGTATGTTTCGAACAAAATAAATTAACACGCCTCTTTAGTCCCTGAAATTATGCAATGAAAATAATTTATTATCGCTTTCAATGTGTGTTTGTGTATATATTTAAAATGTGTTCGTACACCGGAGAAGTACCATATACTTTCTACTTTTTGTTAATCAGAAACGATTTGGTTGCGTGCTGATGGATGGCATATTTCAGGCTGAAAACTTTATACCATCGACAATAGTGGCACTTGAGCATTTCAAATTATCCTATACAAAATATATTTACCTGTTGATGGATGATACACTGGGAACAGTGTCATTGTCGCAGATGCCTTCTGCCAGAAGCCTGTCTCTGATCTCCCAGGCAAACATTGTTGGGTTCTGGCGTTTATATTCTGCAATTTTTTCCACAACTTTTGGAGTTGCCACTTTAGGTTTCGAACCACCAATAACTCCAGGTTTAATGCTGCCAGTCTCGTAATACCTGTAATAATCACAATAACACAAATTATAGCAATAATCAATGGTTAAACAGGAAAAATGATTACCCCTTCATAACGGGCATACGTGAAACAACAAATGATGTTTTCTAAATGTTCATAACAAGCTTTTATTTTTGAAAATAACAGTAGCTTCTGTACATAAATATTTCATTCCACCTAGTGTTTTCGTAAAATACAATTCTGGAGTAAAAAGGAAATAGTTCACTGAAATTGCAGTATATTCTATGTATACTGATATTTTACGTATTATTTCTTCTTTCCATGCCAACATTCCACTTCAGCAAAAGCATCTACACGGTAAAATACAATAAAGTAAGTACGAACCAAACGATGTTCTTAATAAACTACTCATAAAAGAGCATAAATTGTGTTTTTAAAGTTAACGAATTACAAAGGAAAAAAAGGAAATTACGCAGTGCTTAAAATACCAGTTAGGCAGTTTCTGTACGGATCACAATAGTTAACTGCTTTGGATACTATGAAATATGCATGAACTCTTTTATTAGAAAATTGGGCAAAAATGTGTAAATAAATAAAGACCATACTCCATATACATTCATTTCCAATGAAAAAACTCTTACTTAAAAACATATTAACAATATCCCTTTCATGATTTTTGAATATTAAAAAATAGGTGCCTCTCTCCTAGCTTTACTTTGTTCATTTTGTTTGAAACAAACAGATTCTGCATTAAGTTGTCGCAAATGTTTTATTTAATTTCAAATAAATAAAAATTGAACATATTATATTTTTATTGAATGGCTTAAACCCCTTTGTCCGGACATATATCAGTGTGAGTATGCGAGCACCTATATGTAGGCCCTTCTATTTAGTGTCCTTGATAAATCGGTGTGAGTTTGGAGGCCTGTCATAAATTTAAGCACACATTGTTTAATATGTATTTATTGGATTTAATTGTAATTATCTAATTATACTTGAATACTTTATTTCAAGATGGTTGCGTCCTGCCACAACACTGATAAGATGGGAATTGTTTTACTGTTTCCGTATTTTTACATTTGGAAATGTTGTACTGTAAACTGTCATTGATGAAGATGCTGCTCACTTTGGAAAATAAAAAGTTTTAAAAATGATACCATGCAAACCATTAAAGATTATAGTCATCCACAGAACAGTTTTAACACATCTAAACTCTGATCTGCTAGCATATTTCGTTAAATACTACGCAATATGTTAAGCAGTGACATCTAAAAATTGTATCGCAGCCAATCTGAAAAACAATGGCTTTCTTGAAAGCAGTCCACACGCCTTAATAAAGACTCAAATAAACACATTCACGCGATTACAGCACTGATATCTTCAAATAACAATTAAAACATTAACCGGAAACAATGTCTTACCTGCCGAGAATTTTGCTGACACAGCCATGGCTGACCCGCAACTGCCTTGAGATGTCACAGGGTCGCACTCCCTGGTGCGCGAGCTCTACAATCCTCTGTCTTACCACATCAGGTAGGGGTCTGCCGTTCACAAACACCCCTCCTAGCTGGTTTACACCCCCATGCCCTAAAACAGGAAAAGAAAACCCGCAAGTGTTATTTTGATGGCATACAAAAATTGTACGCAAGCGGCAGCATAATCTTTGAGAAAATAGTAAAGAGGTAACTAAGAGTACGAATTGTGGCCCAGAAGGTTAGTTGGCCACCATGGCTTATTGTTACCAAGAAATGTTCATTTAAATGATATCATGTGGAGACGTATCGTTAATTGGGCTGCAGGACGAAGTAGGGAAGAAAAAAGGTAACACAGTGCGGTACTCCTTTAAAGTGCATTGCGATGTAATCGTAGGGATCTGTATTGAGCGGCTGCTTAATTTCATTTTCATTACACTTTGAGAAATGTTACTATTGTATGTGTGTAGTAGTTACTCGTATTCAATAATTGCTTTAAAGCGCTTGTTTTATTATTTATGTCCATATTTATCCAATGCCCATTTCAATCGGTATAAATAATCTTGCCAGAATATTAATAGCGACAGACTGATAGAGCATTCCATATAGTGCACCGTTATATATCAATAGATATATACCAATAAACAAAGGCAAGCAAAAACAATTAATATGTCATTGATTGGAAAGTTGTAGAGAGAAACGTGCGTATGTTGTTTTCAAATATTTAAAAAACGCTTAGTAATTTCATATACTTCTTTCAATTGCTTTTAAGAAATATGTTGAATTACTCAGTATTTCTGTACTTTTCATTTTATTTAAACATTTTAAACTACTTTCATTATTAATAAGCTGTATGAGTGACTATGTGCATTTATTTAATATTGACGCAACTAATACCACGAAACCATTACTGTAACAATATTTTTGCCAGATCACACAAGGAAAAAAAATATCAAAATTACTTACCAACTAGTATGGTGTTCCAACTAATATTTTGCTCTAAGAATACAGTCAAAAATAGATTTTACTTTCCTGTTATTCTCGAGCATAGCACATGCTGTGGTTATAAAGTTACAACCAGTTTAATTTTCCTTGCACATTTATTATAAATAATTGATCAGTTCTTTGATAACTCATATTACAGACTATTTGGTGATGGTAAAGGCAAAAAAAGATTAGAAATTAATTATTTAAAAATAATAAATAAATTAGCAAACCTGAAAGTGCCAGCTGAATTTTGATCTTAACATAACTTCAAATTAATTGCATTTAATTTTAGTTTTCTGTCTCTTTTTCTAAAGTAGATAACGATGATGGCCACACGCATGTCAATTTGAATCTAATCATATTTCCTTATTGTAACGCTCTTGAGACGTTTTAGTACGATTTAGATTATTTTAAACCCGTTTTCTCAAATCTGAACGTGTTACCTGAAGGACGATTAATACTCTAAGGCCCGTATTTTGCGAACGTTAGACTTAAGTAAAATCCTCCCGTATACAAACGGTTAAGCGTAAACTACGTAAGTTTAAACAGCAATACCATTTGGACAAGAACACCTGAAGACATTTTCTTATTATAATTTGCTAGAGCATTTTCATAATTTCACCCAATAATAGTAGTAAAATGGTTCTTGATGTTAATATTTCGCTACGAGCTGGGTCGTTTTCTTCTACTGAATTGCATTGATTAAAAACTGAAAACAGCCATATGAACGAGGTATTTTTAAAATTCGCTTATATGACCGTAACGTTGTTAAGAAGCAGCTAGTTGCTCGGTTCTCAAAAGGCTCGCTCATGATCGCATTACCGTTTTACATTATCCGAAATATACAATCAACACAACACCTTGTGACATGAAATTTAATTTCTAGGGGCTAATTATAAGTCGCTTTAACTCATAACACAATTGATAATGACAAAATTCAACATGACCGCAAAAACACTTAGATTAAGAAGTCTGTACTCACGGTGCATCGCTGAGAAGGGGTCTGCTTTGCAGTGAATATCCATAGGATAGCAAAGAAAAGAAAAATAATCAACTGAAGCCGCCGTTTCGCCTCGGTGATGAAACTTAAAACCGAAAGAAACGATCAGATATTTTATGAGCAGAAAAAAAAAATAATGGAAACGAATGTCTGTCTCCGAATTCAATCAATCTGATGGTAACTTCTGAGGAAAAAAATAAGGCAAAGTTGCGGAGTGTGTTCTCGTTCTGTCTCTTGAACGTCAGTAGAGTCCGTGCAACGATGAGACAAGGGATGCCTGGCAGGTGAGAAACATGACCGATGTTTTTTTCTTTTCTTGTCTTTTTTTTGTTTCTCTGAAAACGTTTATGTGTAAGACAGAGCAACAAATGTGCAAAAAGCAGGACTTTATTGGGTGGTTTAAGAGCACATAGTGACGAGAGAAGAAGCTATAGGCTGTGCAGAGGGAGTCTTCCAGTGTCTTCGTTTAAAATTGCAGCAGAAATTCCTCCGTGTGACCTCGTCGTTGTGGATGGCAGCTCTCGGGTTTGATCAGATATGTGTATAAAGATGACAGGGAAAACATGGACACACAGTGAGTGTCTTGTGTTCTTTTTTTCTCTTTTTGAAAGGTGGGATGCGCTTGCTAGAAGCTTTGGGTTGAGAATGAAGCCCCTCTCCCTGTGTGTCTGTTTCTAAAAGCTTACACACACCCTCCCTTTCAGATCTACCCCCCCCCCCCCCCCCCCCCCCTTTAGAGATGGATGACTTGTCAGACAAAGGCAATAGATTCCAACACTTTGTGATTCGCCAACGCAAAAAACTCAAGCCCAAATGAGGAGGTCCCTTCATCTGACACTTGCGAAGGGGAGGGAGAGTAACAGACGAGGGGGGCTGGGTGGGACTGTGTGTTTAGAGTGTTTAGGGCATTTAGAACTACCTTGGAATAAGAAGAAAAATTATTTTGGGAGCGTGGAACAGGAAAAAAACATAAACATGCACTTCTTTTTATTTAGACCTGTGCGAGCATGTGTGTCCTCACGTGCAAAACAAGCGCTATTGACATAACATATACAATCTAGCTGTAAAATTAGGAGCACTGTGTGCAAGTGAACTTACTATTGTTTCAAGGACTTGTTCAATATTCTTTCATACACGTGGGTTTTTTTTAACACACATCATATAATAAATGAATTACGAAAATTGCTCTTGTAATAATAATAATACGTTCCATCTGCGTTTGCTACAAATCTTAAACACACGCATATATATATATATATATATATATATATATATATATATATATATATATATATATATATATATATATACTGTATATAGTTTCTGTGTATTTGTGAAGTATGTGTCGGGGAGGGGGTGTACCGGGACTGGAGTGTGTGCTGCTTACGACTAAAGGTGATCGGTGAACTGTCGGATTATTTAATGCTGTGCTTTAAATCCTTCTGTAGATGGCGCTGCTTGGTTTCATTTATCTAAGATCCTCTGATAATAGTGGAAAAACAGAAAAGTTTAAAGTTGGTTCGACTATAGCAGTGAGACGCGTACTTATTTCTATGATCGGCGGAAAGGAGAAAACCGCGTATTTTGGGTTGTCAGTGTGGTCTTAGTTTTGTGCTGCACGCAAAGCAGATATCTTCCTGAGAATTTCACGTCCAGTTTTTATTATATTTGGATTAAAATCATAAAATAAGTATATGCTTAGAGCTAATGTTATTAAGATTTATATATAAAAAAATCCTGAAACAGTAATTTATTTTATAAAATACATATTGTACTTGCTTTGCATAAACTTGTATGCATTCGTAAATTCCAACCACATCCATTTACACGTCTTTAATTACTACTTATGCACCGTGATTCTTAACGGCACGTTAAGTCATTTGGAAAGATCAGTACAGTGTAGCTCAGTAAAGTTTAGCTGTAAAAATAACCAAAACTCCGTTCACCAAAATTAATAATATTTAATGATATGATGTCCTGCCTTTGTTGACTTAAAAAGTGAGAATTTTAGCAGTCGCTCCGTCTTTTGGATTCTACAGTCCGAATCTAATTTCGCACTGTTTTCACAGCATTAGTCTAGCGATATTTTTATTTATTTAAATGCTGGGGGCATCACATTGTAAATTTAAAACAAAGTAATACTGACACTCAATCAAAATGTTTAAAACTTTTAAAATTCTCAGTTTTTCTTTGCCTCTGTCAAATACGTCAGTTAATTTGCCGATTTTTAAAATATATATATACTGTATATCCCGATATTTAGTGTTTAGCCATAAGTAACAGTGTGCTTGTGTGTTTAAGAGACGCAAATAAAAATACTAGCAGACATCAGTGAGGACCACTCAAGTACAGTATATTGAGAACACCTTTTAGTACTAAAGAAACATTATTCTTACACCTCAATGGAATTTGATATTTTCTATGCTTATTTATTTAAATGTACAATTTTTGAAAAATCTGATCATTAATCTAGATTTCATTGTTCACTGTAATTTATTTTCAAGTACTAATTCCTAATTCCTTCTGAAGCTTTTGAACACCTCCAAAAATGTAATAATTTTTAATTGTCTTTTTAAGGATATATATATATATATATATATATATATATATATATATATATATATATATATATATATATATATATATATATATATAAAGGCCTGTTTCTATGTATGTTTATTAATCAAGAAATTGGGTCTTTGAGGTACTGTGTGTGCAGGGAAGTTTGCGTTTTCCCAGCTACGGATATACAAGAATTTTCATTAACTTTGTTAAGAGGAAGCACCTTCTTCGATTTACACTTCAAAAAGCTTATCCGCTCTGGGAGGAAATTAAAGAAAAATAAACTTTTTGTGTTTTAGAAGATACTGATCTCTGGATTTGCATCATTAGCTCCTCAATACAAGTGATCAATTCAATAAACCTGCTGGCTATTTAGGTAGCAAGTAAACAGTATCAGAGGTTCGGATTTAAAAAAAAAAGAGGATTAAAATGTTTAGAGAAAGTTGTTTTTTATTTGTGAGGTTATTTGTGAAATTGAATGCGTGATTAACAGTATCATACGTTTCAACAAAAGAAAGCAAACATATGCCTTAGCTGCGTTTTGAACTCATCTGCACTCTGTGGATAAGTAGGCTTGGAGAAAACATGATATACATAGACTTCAACATCGTTTCCTTGATCCATGTTATGGATATTTACAGCAATCCAGTTCTCCCATTTTCTAAATAAAGTTATTAAACTGGTTAGCGTCATGTTAACAATTATTTCACCTGACGCGGCAAATATTTCTTTTAACACGATGTTTCTGAAATGCATAGGTTTTGAACACTTTTAACATGAACAAAGAAATGCTTCATTTTTCGTTTCAGATTTTTCAGATAAATTTGCTGGGTAAGATGCATATTTGGGCAGCAGCTATATATGAATATCTGTGTTGAAATATGAAATATTGGTTATTTAAATTAAAAATGATTATATTGTACATATCATAATATAGTAAACGTCGTTTGTTCCTGTTAAACATGGGGCTACTGTACGTTGTTTGCCTTCTGGCCAGGTTTGAGGATGATTTTTCTTTTTGTTTCTGATTTTGGAGAGAGCTTCTGGTACAATATGTAGCACCATGGGCTGCAATTTCACAGCTCAGAGCACATTCGCCCTTAAGCTATACATTCGGTTTTCTTTCTTTCTTTCTTTCTTTCTTTCTTTCTTTCTTTCTTTCTTTCTTTCTTTTTGAATACAAGCTAACAATAAAATTAAGCAAAAATATAATTATGAGATTTTTTTGACATTTTAGTTGAAATAAATTTCACTTGTTTACATGTATGTTAATGACACTTAATAAATGGAAACCTTTGAAATGAAAACATGCAAATAAGGTCACATTTATTGTTTTCTAACTTAGCAGAGGAACATAAAAACATCCGCATAGATAAATCCATTTAGACATATATACTTGCATGTATTCAAACATTCTGTTAACCCTTCGAGTCATTTCCAACGAACAACCTTTTTGCAGTCTCAAAAATGTAGTTTCCCATCTGGTTAGGATTTACACTAGTGTTTTCTTATAACTTTAAAATAATTTAATTCTCCGTCCGATTGTGTCCAAAAGATCAGAAGTAACTCCGTTAGTTAAAAGTAAGGCAGGTAAACGAAGCAAAGAGAGGTCGCACCTATAGGCCAGACCAGGAATCCTCAGTGAACTGATTAGCAGGTGTTTCAGAGTGCCGGGACCATAAAAGGCGTAAGTCAAGTACTGAGACGGTTGTATTTTGTAAAAATAAGTTTACCATTGTAAGTACTAAACAGAAATGATGATCCTTGTTGAAGCAGGATCATTTTAGTCTTCAGCACTGCTGTTTTGGAGAGACATGTACAAGATATATACTAACATTAGAAACTGTTATGCAAAATTTAATAGCAATATTTGATTTTAAAGTTTTAAATATACACACATAGAAATATGTATCTTTCAGTGAAATAAGAAATGAATTCAAACTACTATTTTAAAACCTGTCAATTTGTGATCAGCGATTTTCAATACACTATTTGGAAGTAAAAGGTGTTAATGCCGACTTGTCCAACGGCTCTTGCATTAAAGGGCAAATAATTCATTAAAACACTCCTACAGATACAACACGGAATAATTTAATTTGCATTCATACTAAGACTCAGTATCAATACGGTGCATACTGTGGTTGAAACATATGCAGTAAATTCTTCGTCTTGTCTTTTATGTAAGACTAAGAAATATGCGCTTGTATCTATAAACACACGTCTATCTATCTATCTATCTATCTATCTATCTATCTATCTATCTATCTATCTATCTATCTATCTATCTATCTATCTATCTATCTATCTATCTATCTATCTATCTATCTATCTATCTATCTATCTATCTCTGTAAGCTGACTAAAGCTAACACGAATGAAGAAAGCATTGACATACAATTAAAACTGGTTTGTTAGAATGACAGAACGCCATTCATCTCAACCCTCATCTGTTAATGGTCTGTGGATTAACAGAATGGAGAAAGAAGAGGTGGAGAAGGAAGCGTATAATGGAGCTCCTCGATACTGACATGACTAGCAATCTAAAAAGGGTTCTCTTTCGCAGCTTCACTTTACACAGTTTCACTCACATAGGCTAGACGAGCATTAAGTCAAGTGGACAGCAATTAACTCCCTTGGAGAAACGGGAAATCCGTTTTTATTCTGTTTTTCGCCGCGTCCTCTGGTTCCTGTTCCCATTCACCTTAATATTGTAATGCCAACGTCACCAATCGATATTTTTCCGTAGACCTGCAGCGCACTTCATTTCGGAGCTGCATCGCTGGGTGTAAGTTGAACATACAAACCTTCTACGACTCGGAAGAGACCATACTTTGTAATTCTAAAAATAACTTTCACTTTTATGTTTTATTCTATTTGTATCGGTTATTATAACCTTGAGTTTGCATGTGGGTCTCAATGCAACTAGATATTAGCTTAAACATAGCTCGTTGTATTATTAGTATTCAGTTTTGTTATTACAATATATTTGTTATAATTTATTCTTCATTTGATTTTTAAGCATGTTGCAGATTAACAACTGTTTGTAAACCTAAATAAAAATTATGTTTTTCTCCTTTCGGGACATATTGTAGAAGAGTAATTTTATTTTGCTTACCGGACACGTTTCAGTTGCTATACTTTCGGGTGTGTTTATTTTTTTTACAACGCATAAATAATTCAAAGATTCATTATCAACTATAAACAATCCCCATCTCAAAGGGAGAAAAAAAATTTAAAGTTCAAACTGTCTTGCACGGCGCATGCTTATTATACTGATTTAATTATAACATTTGGTTATGCAGCCAGATTGAAATTGACAACAGAAATCATGTGGGAAGATGGTCTAATGATGGGGAAAAAGTATTTTAGAAGTACTGTTAGCATATATGAAACCAGAAAGGCAGTATGGGTAATATTATATTATTTATATATGGTTTGCATTGCATGCAAGATAGACAAGAAGAAGTTCCAGAATAAAATGCTCTGTGAGTTGAGAATTAAAATAAAAAGGCCATAATTAAATTCAGTGGCATAAAATGAAAGTGTGTTATTAAGCAATGATATGAATGAATAAAAAATGCAATGTTTTACTTTTTAATCAATCGACTGTTTTTCGAGTTAAGCTTTCTTTCTTTCTTTCTTTCTTTCTTTCTTTCTTTCTTTCTTTCTTTCTTTCTTTCTTTCTTTCTTTCTGTCTGTCTTGCATGAGTGTGTGCTTTAGTGTTCTCGTGTGTGTCTGCTCATGAAAGAGTGAGAGCGGGTGTGTGTGTGTGTGTATGTGTGTGTGTGTATGTATGTGTGTGTGTGCGCTTACGTCTGGGTTGTGTGATACAGA
Source organism: Erpetoichthys calabaricus (assembly GCF_900747795.2). Lineage (NCBI taxonomy): Eukaryota > Metazoa > Chordata > Cladistia > Polypteriformes > Polypteridae > Erpetoichthys > Erpetoichthys calabaricus. Next base: position 267,531,699 of record NC_041395.2, on the reverse strand, counting down.
GGTAGAACAACCGTGCTCCTATTCCAAAAATAAAAAGGAAGCCGTTTAACTATATAAACAGAACATGCTGATTGAATAACAACGTGTGCATACAATTCCACGGTTGCCGGGCATTTTAAGATCTTGTCTCTTTGGAATGTAAAGAGTAAAGGTGTTAACAGTAAAGATGCGTAACCCGTAACAATTATATTGAGAAAATTGTGAAAGAGTAAACTAATGACAAGTTTTTTAAAAATAATTTTCTATATTTCTCGTTCTATACACGTAATATTTAAATTCTTAAATCCACACATTTATAACACCAATCAAAGTCAGTTACCTGTTACAGATTGAACAGTTTACTTCCGTCACCTGGCTGTTGATATAAACAAAGCAACTACGTATATTTTATAAAAACCTAAATACCAATTAAACTACAAAGTAACGGTAGGTCTGCTACTCAGATATGAATAGCAAAGATGTTATCTGGCAGTCCGTCCTCAGAATTGTTTATGCATGTAGTCGATAGGGTGAACAGATGGACCATCAATTTAATTCTATCCCCGACACCATCAGAGATTGATTTTGTACTTGCTTTTAATTTTGCTATAATTAATTAGATCATTACAACTGTTTTCCATTGATCTCACTATTTATACCCAAACTAGAAATGTGAATTAGTATGTGATATATGTTTCTATTATATTACCCAGTAATGAAATGGATTAAAGAATTCCCCTCTAGTCCTTCTCAGGGGGCATGGTATAAATGTAAAGTAAAATTATCTGCAATAATATTTTTTCCATTTTGATTGGTAACATTTTGGATATTTTCAAAGAATTATTAGAATATATTATTATCAGCACAAAAATAAAAGTGATTACATAAATGTATATTTATTTATATGTGTTTATTATGAAATCTTAAAATATTATATAATACTGCGCTGAAATCATTATTAGTCATGATAATGACTAAGTATCGGTGCCGTGACTGCTAATATTTAATGTTGACTCGGAAAGATATGTATTGACTTGAATAAGAAATGCAAAGGCAAATTAAAGTTAAATATAAATAAAAACTAGACACAGATAAAAGATAATTGAACAACTATCAAATGTAAATGAAATTCAAAATGCATTTGACACGTGTAAGATACGTCATCAATACATACTATTTTGCTGTAACTTTAGACGACCACATATTGTATAACGTACGATAAGTTAGCGATTGAAATTTTAGTTTAATAAGAATTAACTTTCAAAACTATGCTATTTTGAAAGTGTTCTTTTTTAATTCAATCACTATCACAGCACGTCTTGAATACTCAAAAAGCTATTAAAAGTGAGTATGAGAAGTCAAAAAGGAAAAGCATCTATCTATCTATCTATCTATCTATCTATCTATCTATCTATCTATCTATCTATCTATCTATCTATCTATCTATCTATCTATCTATCTATCTATGCAATTTTTGGCTGTTTTAACTCGGGACATTTGTGTTGGTCACTCACCTTTTGTGAAGTGCACCCATGATTTTATCTTAACAAATAGCCAACAAATCCACCCTTCCGTTACAGGCAAATAGACTTGACAATCAGACAAAGACTAAAAGTAGGAAAACAGAAGCAATACTACTATTCCTACTACAACCACAATAATTACTAATAAGAATAGTAATAATCTTACCTGACATGTCAGCCATAGCTTCTCCTTGTCTAATGGTCCGTCTCACCGATGCAGCCCACTAGATCTGACCGGCCTCCTGCACCCACTCCTCGGCTGGGCGCCTTGTCTTTCCCCGCTGGCTCTCAAAATCTACGAGCAGTCATCCACAACTAAACGGTTTAGACGACAACAAAAAGGGGAAGCAAATCCTGCTCTAGTGAGCTGAGGATTGATAAAAGAGAAAAATAGCAATCAAAGCAAATAAAGCGTTTCAGGTGTTGTATAAAAGAAAGAATAAAACTTGTCTGATGGAAATAAAGAAGACTTTGTGTAGGGAGATGTGCTTTAGGTAGCTGCCTGTTCAGAAGACGCTCTTTTGCATTCATTAGCAAACACCTAAAGGTAGGATTTATCATATTGTGTACGAATACGTTTTTCGTATAAAGTTACATTTATGCTCTTCAATGGATAGCATTTATCAATATCTGTGCATACAAAGAAACCAAATCTTAAAAAACTTAAGTTAAAGTCAAAAAAGTTGCAGTTTCTTGCAAGACTTTGTTATTGCTCCGTGGGTTAACAAAGTGGGCTGCCCATTGGCTGAACCCAGCAATGAACCTGCACTCTAGGGAGGAGGAGGGTCTGTCTCATCAAAATGCACACCTAATACAGTACTAAGTCAAAAGATTTACAATTTATTCTACATGATCTTTTAACATGTATTACATGGTAAAGGCTCCGGCCCCTCGCGACCCTGTATTTAAATTTCCTACGGAAAATTGGTGGACGGATTTACAATTTTGCAAATTCTATCTATCTATCTATCTATCTATCTATCTATCTATCTATCTATCTATCTATCTATCTATCTATCTATCTATCTATCATAAATTTCAAGTTTGGATTTCTTTTGCAAAGTGATGTAAAACTTGCACGATAAACCTTGAATATCTGTCGTTAGGAGTGGCGAAATAAAACTAAAATGTAGTGCAATATAGGCTTTAGTTTGAAGTGCATGACTAAGACAGTTGTTCAAAAAACAATGTCACAACTGTTAATAAGATATTATGGTTACTTGACAGAAGTAAAGAGGGGACTGAAAGACCATTACAATACACTTGGACAGGATAAAAAGGCATCTAGCCATAGTCACCCCCCATCGTGTTAATTACTTCAGTTATAAACAAGGCATAACGACTTAAAAGGCTGTTGATATGAATTCTTATATTATTTCTGATGTTTAATTCGTCACGCTAATCTGCGTTCTAGTATGAACTATTTTCCTGACAAAAACCTGGTTGAACTTCATAAACCGCAATTACTGTTCTGCACACCAAACCGCCCACACAAGAACGTATACAAAACTCCCGGGCCTTTGCGAGCGCACTTTTTATAATGCCATATCTGGGAAACTTAAAAAGTTATTATTATTATTATATTATGATGATGATGATGATGATGATTATTATTATTTATGATAATAATACTTTAAAAAATAACCGAAATAGCGGTGAATAGTATAATAGTACACATAAAATAAATATATAATTAAAATTGCACTTTTCAGAAAAGTGGAAGATTTATGAAAAAAAAATTGATATTCAAGGAGTGAGTCGAGGGATTTGGATATTCTGCCGAAGTCTTCTCCTGCTTTACGTCCTCTGCTCAAACACACAAGTTCACACTCATACACACACACAGACATAAAGCATCATTTGTGGCATGGGAAAAATGCATACTGTCTTGACGTTTGTTTTCTGAACTTTCCATCTTTAGTTTAACAGAAAAAAAGTTTAACTACCGGCATACATGAGTCGATGTTTAAGTATGCAGTGAAATTCTATTAATTATAGTTTGTTTTGTATAATTCACGTCGTGTGGGAGCAATATCAAATGCTATTGGTAACTTTTTTCTTTTATTATTGTTAACTTACCTTTTTAGGACATCTTATATTACTTAATCTTGTATTAACTACGCCCGAACTTTTCGTTTTGACCGCTTATAAAACAAACATTTTCAGTCTTTGCCATATTTCGGTAACTTTGATATATAAAGCGCTTCTGTCTGTGTATTCTCCCATAGGACGTAAAAGTAAAGTTGCAACATCATACATTGTAGCTGTAGCAAAGGATTACTTTGAAATTAAACGAATGATCAAGACCTATTTTCCTGCCTCGAAAGACCCTTGAAACTATTATGAATTGGGAATTGATTTAAGGTGAAATTATTTTAATTAGAAAAGACTTTGTTAAATTACTTTTTATACCCTTAGCGCTAAATCAGTCAGATACTAAAGCTTTCCATTTTCAGCAGCCCCAGGTCCAGCAAATTATTACCCAAAATTTACATCTCATTTGCAATTTAAACACATATCAGTGATATTGGAATATGAAAACGATTAATATTCACAACATCAGCAGTACTTTTAAAAATGATATTGTACCAAATATATGTTTTTGTCACATTTTAATACGTTTCCATTTAAATGTGTATGTGATTTATATATACTATTATTTTAAAACGAAACTTATTTGCAGCAATAAAAATTAAGCTTTGATTTGCAACAGGAAATTCATAAAATATGCGCTGGTGTTTTGCTGTCTTTTTTCTTTTTTTCTTACAAATATCTCTTTATGTAAATGTTGTGTTCTATCGTAAATATACTAAAGAATTTACAGTTATATCTTTAAAAAAAAAGGTTTAATAATTACTTTCACCAGAAGGGGCAGTACTATTCAGGTATGTGAGAATAACGTATGCAACTTTCCTATTTGTTTTCAAGTGCTTTTAAAAGTTTAAAAAGTTGTTTTTCTTTTGGGGAATCACTATATGCAATCCTATTCATTGATGGACCACCACGGCTGAAATCACCATATGCACGTACAGTATGACTATACAGGCCGAAAAGAACTTATAGATAGGTAGATATGCAAATTTTACATTAAAAATATGGTCATTAATTCTAAAATGCTTTGTTTTCAAATGTATTAACATTGCTGTATTGTATCGGGTACACTCTCAAGGTAAGTCTCCAGATATACACCCTATTCCAGTATGTAAATTGAAAAACACAGTAAAAGATAAAAAAAAAAAAAGACAGTTCACATCTCATCAACTAATAAAACACTTTATTGAGTTTTAAATCCACGTGTATGTATGCTATTCATACTTTGTATTATTATTATTATTATTATTATTATTATTATTATTATTATTCCATTCAATGAACTGACTACCCGTTTGAGGACTAATGCCTTGACTCATGCAGTGCATTTGGATGGGTTCTGACTTTTCGCGACCCAGTAATGAACTAGAGGAAGTAAAACATTGATTAATTGCTGTATTATTATTATTATTAGTAGTAGTAGTAGTAGTAGTGTTGTCATTGTTGTAAATGTTGTTAAGTCAATGCTCACTTCATGACAAAGTAGATTTAACGCTGGCGCACGGGATGGTCACCTCTAACCAGGAGAACAGACGCTGCAGCTTGATGTGTTTTAAAAGTAAACATAACTATTTAACAAACACGACTTTAAGATTCTCAGAAATGTAATAATATGTTATAAAAATGGAAAACATTTTATTGTCTCAAGTTAAAAAAGTCTAAAAGATGATCTTTTATTTTTAAGGTTACCTTTGTACATGGACAGTCACATGCTTTACATGGACTTGTTTTTCAAAATCAAGTTAAAAATTGTTTTTTTATCGCTCTATTCTCGATCTGTAATGATATAGGACATGCTTTAATATACAACACACGTTCAGGCTATTAATAAAATATGCAGATTTCAAAGTAATTATTAAATGTGCCCTGGAGTGGATGAATATAAAAACAGGAAAGGCTCTTATTGATATGTTTGAGTTGTATTTTTAATATTCAGTGAGCTAAGTTAAGTCCTAAAAAATAGCCTTTCTGTACAAAATTGTACGTTTTTTTCCCTGTGGCCGCCTTGGCACACACTTGCAAAAACCCTCATAGTGTAATAACAATTGATTTTCTTAATTGTTTTTCAGCATTCTACAGCAAAAGCCTGACTAAGAACGTTTTCCAAATGGCCACTATATAGCTCAGTATAAGAAGAGGAGCAGCGAGGCTGTTAGATGTTACGCCATCTAATGTAGCACGTTTTGTACAGCGTTAAGAATCACGTCACTGTGTTGTTATGTGGAAAAATCGATATCACTACACTTTTTGTACTGATTATATTCTATCTTTGGTAGCAGTTTTCAAGTTTTTACAGTTTATTTCTTTTACACTGTAAATGTTTGTGATTAAAAAGAAGATAAAAAATTATTACAAACAACTCTTCACTCTGAAACAGCCATCCATCCATCCATCCATCCATTTTGTAACACTCAGTCTTAATAACCTCGTTACATATCCAAATTTAGACCCTTTATAACTGTTTAACATGACGAATTCTTGTTCTTCCGTATAATACGAAGATTGCAGGTCAACATGCATGAACAACAGTATTTCACAATAAGCAAAATGTACGATTATTAGTATGTAAACTTCGAGATATATTATTATTATTATTATTATTATTATTATTATATGCCAGCTGTACATTTTTACTTAATTTTGATTATTCATATACTAAAATGACGATCATTTGAATATTTAAAGGCACTATACAATACTATAGTTCAGATAACGAAGCCTAATATCATTACATTTATTTTTTGACGACAGTAACACATTCCACCTCTAATACTATCGAAGTGAGAACTCTTATTTTGAGTTTTCAGCAAATGTTTTGCTTCCTATAGCAAAGAGCATCATTTTTAAATATGTCCGTTGAACACGTAGGCATGAATTCGACCAATAAATATGTATATTACCAAGGTAATGTATTGCCAATTTACGGTGATTTTAACGACCTTAAGTGAGACATCTGCAGTTTGAACCTTCTTGAAAAATTAAACGCGTTTCTATCAGTCATCTGTCTCAAACTCAGGAACATTTATCATCTCAGCCATTCTCCCTGAAAACAAAAATCAATTCAGATTTTTTACAAATTATCTTATTTATCATAGTCTTCAACTCCAGAGTTATATTCTAATAAAGTGTCCGTGCCACTTTAATATTCGACAGTGACTTGAATTTAAATTATAGCTCTCGCCTTACATCCAAAGAATTTTTTGTTTTCGTGAAGTTAAGCTTCTTCACTGTAGATTACAAAACGCAGAATCTATCTGAAATGTGTCTGTGTGGAAAGCTGGCATGTTTGTGCTAAATAGGTATTCCTTACAAAACCTACTTATAATAGACATTCATCCAAAACATACGTTGGTCAAATGCAAATAAACAGTGATTTTAAATGAAGTTAGTTGAACCTCATTTCTTCCGAAATGCTCTCACCCTCCTCCCTTCCCCCATACAAGTCCCTAGAACGTGTCAATTTGATTTTCACTGCACTGTTTGCCCAGCAATACTTACTATTTTACTCCAAATAGCCTTTCAATTAAAATAAAATTGTAATAACCCTAATTATTATCAAGTGGCTCTTTTTAATTAGACATTCTTAAATTGAAATATAGATGCTTTCTTGATCATCTAGTCACATCTTATAAATTTCCTCAATTCTTTGGCTGGTTGGTCAAAGATTGTGTCGTCTTGGATACCCTTAAGTCCTGATAAAATAGTTCAGTACAAAATGTTTGTTAACTAGGCTATATAGCTGCTATAATATTTTAATGTTGATTTTTATAGCTTTACCACGCTCTGCCGTTCTTGTGAATATTGTAATATTGCATTTTTTACAAGTTACTCTTCTGTTAATGTTCCAGTTAGTAAGTTTTACAGTCCTCCTCAGTAATTTTTTGTATTCTTCTGCACTGTTAACCTCTGTGGTGGTGTTTCAACTTCAGCCAGTTTTTAGAAAAAGCTCTTAAACCATAGTATAGCTGGCGTAGTTTGTCTTTCATTAACTAGTTTTTAGAAATGATGATCACATTCACATAAGTGTTATCTGAGTAAAAATTTTGTTAAGTGTATTAAAGGAAATATGTTCTATTAGTCAAGTACATAGAGCCTTCAGATCACATATTATGTATTTTAAGTCTAGATAGATAGATAGATTGGTAGAAAAAAACATTATATACAGTAATATATTGTTATCAATAAAATTATTTTTACTCAGGAATCACTTACTCAATATTTATTTTATATTGTGATCACCATCATAAGGCACTTTGAAAAGCAAATATGTGTTCATTTTAAACATATATTACTTGCAAGAACTTTCAATAAATGATAAAGTTAAGCCTCAGTGTAACTGAAGATGAACTCAGTAGTAAACGTAACACTTGGTGTTATCTTTCTGCACAAAAAAAAGTTTTAGTATATACATAATTTTACAACAAAAAGAACCTTTTTGAAATACATAATGAAATCATATATTCCAAGAAATTGTATATTTAAGTTTGCTACATATTTCAAATGTAGGGGGAATATTTCAGTTCTTAAAATTTTCACTGCAATTTAGCAACTTCACTCAATGTTTATTTTGCCCATTTGTATGAATGAAAGCGAGCAAAAACAAGACTGTAAAAAATTAGAAAAATGTATGAAGAACAAGTTAAAAATGAAACACAAAAAAAGGAACAAAGTAAGAATACTTGTATTCAAGTAAAAAGCTTGTTTGTGTATTGTGTAACAGCTGGAGTGTTACTGCAACATAGTTAATGTTTCTGTTTTGTTCAGAGGAATCAACAATATTGCGGAGTTAATAACACAACAACACTACTGGTTCCAGCTTCTTTATTCTCAAGCTGCTGCCTGGTAAAATAACGAGACACAAATTATACTAACCTCCAGGATCATAAAAGAAACATTTTATTGCTGTCTGAAATTTTCAAATACACACTCAGCATTCTTCATTTTAGATAAACAGATAGAAACTAATGCAAAAGATTATTAGAATCACTTATATGCATGGCAGCATGATTTCTGGGGAAAGTTATGACCTGTTTGCTAGGTAATAAGTTCTTCAGATATATTATACTCATGCTTAATAATCACTGCCGACAAACATTTGCTCTCCCTCAGTTTAAATCAGACTATATTATAAATATAACTGCATATCCATATAATGTTATCTACATTTGTCCAAAGGATGGACTTGTTTAAACATGATATGTGGTTAGTTTGCTCATTGGCCATTACATTACTCCTTATTTCATACAACAAAGGAACACATCATTACTAATGTTGTTCCACGCTTTAAAAGGTGTTGATTCTTTCATTGGTGCTGTCGCACAGTGTTTGTACGTTCATTCAGTTTCCTTTGGCATATCATCTGTATGGAGTCACTTGTTATGCCACTAGTCTTTAGAGACATTGGTTTCTTCTTACAGTCAGAACAGATGCCCTTGGGTTGACCAGTGACTCTAAACTACATATGAGTGAATTTATTGCTTTTGTGAGAAGTTGCAGCCCATTCTCAACTTCAGAAAATTAAAGAAACGACAGACAAGCTCCATCCTGTGACTCACAATTCATTCAAGTTCTCTTTACATTTAGGTTCATCACTTTGCCTTCTCAAATCCTTAATGTTTGCCCTACAGGTGACTGGATTAATACTCTTGCATTTGGGATACAATTCACTTTTTGGAACCTTCAAAGTGATCACAAATATCTTTCAATGTCCTGCCAACAGAAACCCTTAAGACATCGATTTGGAATTAAACACAATATGTTACGTATCGCTCCAACGACCATTCTGGACTGGTAGACAACAGAAAGTCTCATTATTTTCCTTGCAAAGAAATGAATTAATCAGAAATCTTTGAATGTCCTCATCTTTTTTATTGTAGGTTTTTATGATAGAGGAGATATTAGTTGGAGCAGATGTTTTGAATTATACATTATGTCTCCAATGATGTAGGCACTTTCATGACATTTAAATTGTATTCTTCAGAAGCATGTGTGTTGTTTCATTTCACCTTCTCTGATCACCAGTGTAGGTGACTAACATTATTTTGCAGAAAATGTTTTGCTGCTGCCATTTTTACAGAGAAATACTTTATCCATGTGTACATTGCCCAATATAGAATATAAGATTCATAATGCAAACTCAAGAAAAACATGACATAACTCAATTCTAAAAAAATAGCTGACTCTTACACAATTTGTTTAAAGACAATGAGGAAGAACTAAAAAATAAAAAAAAACAAACAGTATATTTCATGGTAGGTGTTTCTTCACAGGAAGATAGATATTGCCTTTGCACAAGAACATATAGCAGATAATCCATTTATTTAAACATGTGATACAGTAAAACAACAAAAGGAACAAACAATAACAAGAACTAAAATATTTAAATCAACATCAACCTTCTTGAGACATCCCTGGGTACAAAATTTGTAAACTTTATTTTTGACTCCCGTGCCGGCCTATTGTCTGTCTACAGTCATTTTCTACTCTCCAGCCCTTTGATTCTATGCAGTCTTTGTGCGGCGAACACACTCAGCTCTCCCTTTTTTGTTAATTTCAAATGCATCTCTTTTGGAAAGCAATCTACATGTTGAATTTTGCTACAAATAAAGTACTACACAGAAGGCACATTCCTGACATCTTAATTTTGAGTCAATTTTGTGAATACTTTCATAATGACATGCATATTATCTACTGTAAGCTTATGTTTGCTGTGCCTAATTTTGTTTTCTGTTTTATGTAACAGTTTTCATAATGTTTATATTTAAGTGCTCAATATTTTGTATGTGTTTAACAGAGGTGCATTAGATATGGCCAAAATCAAGGATCTCTTAAAAATGTTTACAGAAATATTGAATTCTGCAAACATGAATGTTTACTAAGATCAATAAATTAAACAACATACTGTAGTTGTTTAAATTGCGTCACAAATGCTCCATAACACTTTACTCATTATTTAAAAACTTGCAGGTCTTTTATGTTATTTTGAAACAAGAGAAACATTGCGTAATGTGAAAGTTTTATTTTGTCAATTAGAAAAATGACTTGCTGCACTCCATATCTATTAAATATGCTGTTAAGGGCTACCCAGTAGGCAATCAGTTAACAAGCAGGAAAGGTAAGAATGAGACTGAGGTGGGGGGCTCCAGCAAGGCTGAGATCAAAAACCACATACTTGTCATCGCCATATTGGTCTGTCTTTCCTTTTTTGATTGGCATATAGAAATAATGTGTAGATAGTGATGGTTTAGGCTTTTTGGGGTGGTGTATCTTTATCATATGAATTTAAAAGCAAGACCCTCTTGTGAGGACAACAGTGAAAAACCCTAACACACCACCAACCTTTTAATGCAGTGACATCTTTGTGTAGGTATATAAGCATTTATATAAAATTTATATGCACAGGGTACTTTGGTGCTATGAGGTGCACATAACCCAAAACCCAAATAGTTAGGATCACCTACTTAAACCCACCCTAAAGCATATGACAGGATTAACTGGTAATCAGCAAACTGTTGGTTGAAAACCCAACCTTAAAAAGCTCATCTTGGGTCTTTCACCAATTACAATAACCACAACAGCTTTAGTTATCACCTGAATAATAAGATAAATAAAATATACATGTAAGTAGTTACAGTTAAATCACAATATAAATTAGTAACATGGCAGTCTCACAAGATTCTTACAAGGTGAGTATATGTATCAGCAGTATCTTTCGTGGTTATCTGTGGCAGAGAGGTGGACACTGGGAGATGGTAATAAGCCAGAATTTGGTCAAAAGTACCAGTGCAACATGATAGACAGATCACAATTGAAGTCAAAAATTGGGCTAGCGTGAAATAATCATCCCTTTCCATTAAGGGATGGTAAGCATTGGGAATGATGCTGGAACAAATCATGCAATATTAAAATAGCACAAGTATTTTTCCAACAAAAGGGTTCGCTTCCCGGTTCCTCCCTGTGTGGATAGCGCTTTGAGTACTGAGAAAAGCGTTATATAAATGTAATGAATTATTATTAATTATTATAATATATATATTGAACACATAGAGTAAGTAAGCCTTACAGTATGGGGCACAATTAGAACTGTCTGAAAGCACTTTACATGTATCCATAAAGCCAGTTACTTGTGTAAGTGGGGGGAAGGCAGACTCAATTTACTCACTCAACGTTACACAGTAAATCAGTGGTGGGAAGGAAACCTGCAACCTTCATCTTTGCATGTCCAGTTTATGGAGACAGACCATGAAACATCTATTGAGCACTGACTGCAAATATCCAGTAGCTGAGTAAGAGATGTGTAGAAATGATCAATCAAAATGTTCAAATGAAAGTGAGTAATAGAAATATCTTTTTCTGCATTTTTGAATGTGTATATTTTAGCAAAATGAATGGTACTTCCTTTCATATTTCTTAAGTAGCACCACTTTACATATGGTTACCATCCATTATCCAACCCGCAATATCCTAACTACAGGGTCACGGGGGTCTGCTGGAGCCAATCCCAGCCAACACAGGGCCCAGGGCAGGAAACAAACCCTGGGCAGGGCACACACACACACACACACGCCCACACCAAGCACACACTCGGGCCAATTTAGGATCATCAATGCACCTAACCTGCATGTCTTTGGACTGTGGGAGAACACGGGGAGAACATGCAAACTCCACGCAGGGAAGACCTGGGAAGCGAACCTGGGTCTCCTAACTGCGAGGCAGCAGCACTACCCACTGCACCACCGTGCTGCCCACGTATGGTTACATCCAAAGGAATTCTGTCAGATCTGTAATTTGTCTCGTGTGTGTTTCTCACTTTGACTTATGTATGGCTTATCCAAGGCTACTTTTTCCTTCTATTCCTGCTGTTTAGGGGGAATTGGATTACATGACTGTGAAAACTGATGGATGTTTGTCTACCATTTTGGCATACTCTTCATGTAATGGCCTCTTAAACTGGTTGCCACTGAGGTCTTGCCAAGGTGGATAATAAGATCGTTCAGAGTGTTCAAAGGATGGGATGTATCAATGAAAAGCCACCACTTCAACACTTGACTATTCATTTTTCAAAGGGGAAAGACTCTAAAATGCTTTCACACTTATTAGTAGAACACATTCTTTTTTGTCCTCAAAACCTGCTTAAGAATGCATAGTGATGACCACGTCCTTCTAGGAAGGTGCTGTATGTGCAGTTTTACATGTTGAACATAATACAATTTTAACAAACGGCACTCTTAAAATTTTTTTATACTAATCCATTATATTTAAATGTTTAAGTAATTACTAAATCAAAAAAAGGTTTAGAAGCCTTTTACTTTATACTGTTATTTCTGATATTTAAAAATGTACAGTGTAAATTTTAATTAGATGCATGCTGGATTACATTTTTTTAGTTAACCACAAACAGCATGTCTCATTCTTTTTTTTCTTCTTAGTATTCTGTCCACTAAAATTCTGTTCCATGAAATAAGACATTAACCTATCCATCCATTTTTCAAACCCAGTTATTCCATCAGAAAGTTATGGGGAGCTAGTATTAAACAGAATCCACCATACTGTAAAGAGTTTTTATATGGTTATTCATGTTCACTGTAATAAATCAATGATTACCATTACGTCAATTACTAACATTTCAAACATTTCTTGTTCTCTGTGCTTGAGAAGAATGAAACAACCATTTTTTGCAAATATTTATAATTTGACTTGATAGGCTGTGGACCCCTGCAACTGTGAACTAGTGAAGCGGGTTTGAGAATGATATGGTATATAATTTGACTTGCAAAGCTGGAAGGAATACACAAAAATAAAAAGGGACAGTGCCAATAATTGATCACCTTTCTTCCATTAGGATTTCTGGGCTCTTATAGTTTATAAATAAGCAAAAATTACACTTGACTATTCCAACTATATCTGAAACATGACATATTGCTAATTTCAGGGAATGCATTTGCACTGAACATGATGCAGTTTAATGTAATATGCAATACATTTTGATACCTAAACCTTTAGGATGTGTAGTGTTTAAAAATGGCTAATGCATTTACTGTATTGACTTTTTGACTTAAAAATTTTGTGGAATAAATAAAAACAAGTCATAATGATGGAAAAATTATGAATATATTTACACACATGCTATACATGTGTAATGAATATTTGAAATGAGGAAAACTAACACATTTCTTATACTGTTCTAGGGAATAGAAATGAGCAGGCTTATATTTTTCTTTTGATTGGTGATTAAATACATGGCAACACATAACTATTAATAATAGTATAACTTTTGCTGGAAAGCAATGATTGAGATAAATTATCTAGTGCTATTTTTAAACTAATTGTTATTGCTTGTTTGCTTCTGTAATAACTATCATACAATGCAATCAATAATTAGAATAAAACAATTTTGTATTTTCTGCCCAAATCATTAAAACAATCATTACAGAAGATGGTCGTGAGTAGCATAATAAATTTCTTGTCTCCTTACCTAAGAAGTATTCAAAAGTATCTTTTCTGGATAAAGAAAAGAAGAATCCCAAGAGAAACTGCCGAGTTCACAAGTGTACAGATATTAATGATTAACTGAAAATGTTGTTTATCCAGCCCCAGGCTGGATAAACAAACTGCTGCAACCTGAAGTTTTCCATACCCATGACTAATATGATTTAATTTTCTTTCTTTTACGTTGTATCATGATACCATCCTCGGTGTTCTGACTACACTTTATCCTTTGTTCCTATTTTAATTCACTCTAAAATTACTCTGTACATTTTCAGTGGAATTTAGTATAGGTGTAACACTCCTCTGCCGCCAATCAGCTGGGGCTGAAACAATCTCTTTAAACCTGTCAGTCATCTTCTCAACAGAAGGATATAGCTGACATTTTCTCTTAAAGCATCTAATTGATTTGCAAACATTACCTGACTTGTTTTTGTTCTCCTTGCTTGACATTTCTTAAGAGCCAGTTTCATGCGTGCATGATCTGTTGAGGTCAGAGCTAGGTGAAGTTAATAAAATTGTGCACATGTACTCACTCCTATGTATTTTCTGAATCCAACAATCACAAACCTGTCCATTAAGTCTCCTGTTCACTTATTATGTCAGAAGAACAAAGTCTCAGCTCTTGATTGGACTGATATCTGTTTTTTTCCTTGTTACATTGTCTATTGAATGAAATATGTTTTTGAGAATTTTTAAGCATGATTATTTAATTTAGAAGAATAATAAACTGAATAGTTAATGCAAGCAATGACTAGTTGATGCACTGGCAACTGTTTTTATTTGTGCTTTTGACTAACCTGTGATCTGCTTCGATCATTAACCAGCTGTTATAAGTTTAGCCAAACACAGTATTCTTATAATCTTGTCATAATCTTCTCTTATAACGAATGTTTTTCTTTCTTTCACATCATTGCCATTTATTTAGCTTTAAAGAAATAAGTGGAAAATCACAAAATGACATATGGTCTTCTCCTGCACATGTTAAATGATTCTAATTTAAGTTCTGAAGTGCAAAAATATTATGTTTGTTAAAATACAAGCATCTTAAGTAAGGTTAATTACAGCATCATGCCATACTGTGCCTAGAAAATCACTTGCAAAAAAAACAACTGTTAATTCAGAAATCAGACAAAGCAAGAAATATGCAACAAACACAAAAGGAAGAAAAGCCAAAAAAAAAAAAGAAAACTTATGTAATCAGACATTGTTTATCAGAAGGGCAAACTCTCTTGTATGTTGACAAGTTCATTATTGAAAATATGATTACACCTTTGGGAAATTAATGTGTTGCATTTAACTTAAAAAAATAAATATTTCCTAGAGCCATGATAAATACAAATATGGCATATTGAGCTTTCCTTTTTAATGTGGTTTTCAGCTGCAGCAGAGCAATGTATTCTAATTGTCATGCCAGCCATAAAATTGAATCTGGTTTTGAATATTCAAAACTTAAAGTGTTATAGTTGCATCCAAGGATGATCAAATATTTATTTATTTTTGTGGTTATTTCTGAAATAAATGGATAAGTACTATTTGTGCTATTTGTATGCACCAATTAATATTACTAAAAATAGCATACACGTGCATTAAAAATAATCCTAAAATGGATAGTTTCTGAAATACTTTTTTTCTCTACTTTTAAGTTTTATGTGTATAGTATAAAATGCAAATTAAATAAAGTATATTTACACATATGCTGAAAATGTACATCTATCTATCTATCTATCTATCTATCTATCTATCTATCTATCTATCTATCTATCTATCTATCTATCTATCTATCCTACCAAGAAATTATTGATTTTTAGGCATTAAATGTCAAAAAATAACTGAATATTACTTAGGTAAATTAATAAGTGGCAGCTTCTTAACTCCACCTATTTTCGTTTCTATTTAAGCCCATTTTGGTCTTCCTTCGTTCAATTCACTGTATGAAGCCAATAAATAGAGCTCTAGTTCCTTCTTACCCTATAAAAGCATTCATTTATTAGACATATCATATAAGATGAATGAGGCACTGCTTTGCCTTTTACTTTTATTACAATAACACAAAAGAATAAAAATATATTACATTCTTAAGAAAAAAATAACATCGGTCTTCAAAAATGTTTGGAAGCTAGAAGAAACACACAGAGAGAATAGAAGAATGAGTTCCTTTTTTGTGGCCCTCTGCCTTCACTCTGTTAGCAGTAGTGTTAGCCCACCTGCTAAACTCTTTTAAGACTGAAACTGAGCAAAGTGGCTTAAGACCAAATCCCTAAAATAATGTCAACATTTTTACCCCAGTGAAAAGCAGCACTTTTGCAATGAATACCGGATAGCCCCTTGCTCATTTGGAGTTTGTGACTGATGTCTAATCTGTATATCTGTATATGTTAGCTCTAGGGGGTGCCTTAGGGGTCTTAAGACCCAGCTGCCACTTCTTAAACCCGACAGGAAACAGCTTCCCTTAGCATGTCAGCAATATGGGAAACAGTGCTTTTTCCTAGGAGCCCATGGCATGCACTCGCCTTTGTTTGCCCTTGGCTTCTTGTCGAGTGTTTAATCTGATCTATGCTTACACATAGTTAATGGTACTGACAATTGCATTTGAGGCTTCTCCCTTTGCCTCTAGCACACTAGCTTCTTGGTCCCTTTTGGAGGAGGCTACTCACAGAAAATGAGTCAGCAGTGCTAGTCAGCAGTGTTAGGCAGGAAGCATCTTGTGGACCATTCTCTTTTACTCAATAATATACTATATAATAAATCATCAAATGTGTAACATTTATGGCCTACTTGTGAACTTAGCTTTACTATCTAAGATTAGTATATCTGAAATCTACTGAGAAGACTAATGCTATAAAACTACTGGAACACCAACTGGAATTTTTTTAAGCAAAGTTAAAAAATGACAAATTAAGCTTGCACTTGTGAGCAGCAAAGTTAAATGCACTTCATTTAATTAAAATAAATGAAATGAGAAAAAAACTGCAAACCAATTTGGCATTTCCTATTTAGAAATCCGAATGCAAAAAAAAAAAAGTGCGATCAATTCTTGTTTTACAGCACATATGGTAAAAACATTTTCTAAAAACTGAACTTACTATGTATTAATGTCTTATAAAATACTAAAATGAGGAAAGATGGTAAAGTCCTTTATACTCTATGTTTATTGTTTCGTTTTTATCGCAAAGGCAGATTAAGTTATATCCCGTTTCTGTCACAAGTGACTAGACCAAGACAAACACGTGAATGGTGTGGAAGAAGAATGAAATAATATGAAAAAAAGGTAAATGTTTAAACAAATAAACAAAAACACAGCTAGTCATACATTAATGTCACTGCATCAATGATGGCTAATTGAATCATAAATCATAAATCAGATTTATTTAATTTCACACTTTAAGCGTGTTTAATATTAATTAACAATTACTTTATGCTTCAGGACCTTCATTTATTTATTATTGAGAGATATCTTGTTATGTTGCTGTAACATCATTCTTCCTACCTTTTATGAAAAAAGTGAAACTATCAAAGCCAACATTTCTTCTTCACTTCAGGCAGGAAATCATTGCATGACTGGAAAGTTCCAGCAACCAAATATGCAAATAGTAAGAAGGTTTGGGGTGAAAGGGTGGTTTATTTTAAGATCATTTTTCTACTAAAGGCCAGCTTGTTAATGTACACTGGGAGGCATAAACAGGAGCAAAAGTCTGTAGGCAGGTGAGGAAGTTCTACAGGATAATAAGCATAGGATGCTACTGTACAGAATTAGATTAGAATTATCTTTGCAAGTCAGCCACATAAACATACCCACATATGCAGTAAAAAAGCTTCTGGACTGAGGAAACTAATTCTGTAAATTCTGGCTAAACGTAAATTTAATTTGTACATTCAAGTAATGTAAAGAATACTACTTTATGAACTTGTGAACAACACACCAAAAATGATGTCCTCTCATACTTTACCAATTATCGTGTATCTAATTCAATAATTTCTTCTTCTCCTTTTCCCGCAGTGATCATAATCCTAGGACATATTCTATACAGTTTAGTCTGAAGGCTAAACCGTCCTTTAATTCATATCAAGTAAATTTAAGGGTATTATTAATCTTAATCTTTAGAATAATCACGGTTAGGGTTTGATATGTGATCGTTTAGAATAAAACAAGCAGAAGCATCTTGTTAGAATGAAAAATGAAAGCAAAGCCTTGGTGGAAAGTAAGTGAGGGTGTAATTGAAGATCTGAGTCAATAAGTAACTTTTGAGCTCACTCAGAAAAACATTGTATGCTTTATGAACTGGCTCTTGTCAATATGTTTCTTATTCAACATTAATGCCACTTATTATCTCAGAGAGATTTTAGATTTTCTTTGAATTATGATAAGGTAATGAACTTTTTAGTCTCCACAGCCAATTACACTAATATTTAATAACACCACCCAAAATACAATATTCATAATATGAAAACCACAACAATGAATTATACCTAATTTATGTGTTGCGTAGCTCCACAACAGTCAAGGCTGTGATCATACCCTAGCCAGCTTTTCATATTTAAAGTGAGTAAAGGTTTAATTACCAAATGATGACAGTGTCATATGGTGCCATGATGGTGCAGGGAGACTAATGAATTCAGAAGAGTGGAGGATAGGAGAAAGACACTGAGTGACAGTGGGAAGCAAGAGTGGGGAAAAAAATGCCAGAGACAGTAAAACATCTGTAATTTGCAATTCGCTGGTGTTCAATGGTTGCTCATGGATTAAAGATTAAAAACTATTGTCTGGCAGATGGGAGAGGGAAAGAGGGGGGAGATTTCTAAGGAGCACATTTACATTCGTATATCAGCAGTGTTAGGATAATCACAGAGAAAAAATAAACTGTCTCCATTACACACTCAGGGCGATGCATCCATTACCAGTTTTCCAGAAGCATAGACATTAAACAAGAACTTTCCATTTTTTAAAATGTATTTGAATTCATGGGGACAGCTCATAGATTGCAACAGCTTTGTACGTAGTGCTCCCTATCTGTCTAGATATCATCAGTAGACAGTTTCTGAGCTCTGCCCCTAGATCTGCTCACTGCAGGCTTAATTGCACTACGATATTGATACGCACCACAATATTGCATTAAAGTCATGCCAGTTAGCATGGCACAAAAGGATGTACATGCTTAACGTTGCATGAAACCTCAGAAAATGACATCATATTCCTACTCATTTCAAACTGTTAGGGCTCTGTCATTAAAATTCTGTCCATTGGCTAGAATGCTGGAAATGCTTTTTATTTTACAGCAGTTTACAACCAAACACCATGCAATGCAAATGCACACAGTATCTACGTTGTTTTGATAGCCTCCTTAAGTTGCTAAACACACTGTTTTAAACTGATGCCTTGTCAACTGTTTCAAAACTATTTCATTTTCAGCGAGTGGCAAAAATAAGAGCTCTTTAAGTGTTGCAATTTATTGCAACAAATACGATATGGTAGTGGGGGGAAGTGGGGGGGGGGGGATTTACACTTTAACAGGGTAGTCCACAGTGGTCTAATGTGGGGAAACAGCCACAAGTGGGCAGTGTACCAAATATTTTTACAGAGGCCCAGAATTAACTGCTCAATGGACAATTCAGATAAGTGAATTAATGGAAGAAGGGTGAGCAAATGTCAAGATGAGGCTCCCACTTGAAACATATTGGACCGTGGGCATGTTATGGACAGCAGGCAACCTAGCAAGGTAAGCATGGTATGTGTAGAGGATTGCATGAAAGATCATTTGCCTAGAAGGTCCAGAACACCTCCAGCCTATAGACGTCAGTATATAGTTCAAAGCCAATAATGGTGAGATCATCATGCTCTTTTAACTGTGAAATTGGGTGAGACTGGCTAGATATTGATTAATTTCTGTCAGTGTATTAGGTTGGCAGCATTCAGTCACCAAATAGATAGAGAATGTGACTGGAATAACATTTTAAGGTAGGAAGCCCAACAGTTTATGGCTACAGGTGGTGCAGTGGTAGTGCTGCTGCTTTGCAGTAAGGAGACTATGGAAGATTGTGGGTTTGCTTCCCAGTTCCTCCCTGTGTGGATAGCACTTTGAGTACTGAGAAAAGCGCTATATAAATGTAATGAATTATTATTATTTATATTATTATTATTAGTATAGGTTTTTCAAGTGTAGTAAAACCAGAGGGCATTACAGATGGCTGTAGCTAGAAGTCCATATAACCAAAGTAGGTCAGGCCTGAAGTGATTTAAGCTTGTTTAAGAAATTCAGGAGTCCAATTAAAAGCAGAAGGTGGTTGGGATGAACACCTGCACGTTAATGCAGTGTACTGGAATGAAATTGAGAACCACTTAGTCAAGCTTTTTATTACTGATTAGCACACAAATTAATGTAACATTAAAATCACAACTCTTCTTTAACATTCAGTATTATTTGCACCGGTGTCTACACTGCTCATTACTAATCAGCAGTATATGGATACACTTAAGGTAATAAACTCCACAGGGAAAGGCAAATTGAAATAAACAGGGCAAAAGAAAGTCAACATTTAAAGACAAAAATGCAAGTTTCTGAATTTTGTTTACATGTAAATATATTTTCTGAATGCAAAAAAAGAGAAGAAAACAATTAATTAAACAATTAGATCATTTAGTAAGACTGGCCATTTATTTGTGAGGCTTATTGAAATGAAAACCCACAGTCATAGTGGTACCCCAGGGCTAAACTTGGGAACTCTTGTTCTATGGTATTAAAATTAATTGTAGATCTCAGAGCCAGTATGATGAGAGGTGATTGTTAAATGCCATTTCTTTCGCATACAGTATACTAACTATATCAAACTCTTTATCCTACCATGCACTGCCAGTGAAAACAAGGCATTTAACAGAATGCTGCCTTGTTTCTCTGCTTTAATCATCAATAGTATTGATAAGTGAAATTCGTCAGTGTGTATTTTACAGCTAATATGCTTTGTGTGCCAGTCACCTTGTTCACCAAATATTTTCTTGCAAATTCACCTTGGGCTGGCTTAGATGAACATCTTTTTCTCAGTGCCCCATGATGTTTTGTGAGTCCAGCGTGACATCACAGAGCTGTAGCAGCCATTGTAAGATCATTGCCATAATGTCTTGATCAGTATTCCTGCCGAAATTCCATCCTACACGTGTTATAAAAAAAAAAAAAAGCAATTCATTAAATCAGTGTTTTTGAACCACTTGGACAACTCCGGTAGGTTTTGGGTTATTATCTTTTTTTCGAGAGTTGGTTGCAGAGGGTCAATCAAGTGATCGATAGTGCTACATGATATGTTTCCCCGTTTCTAAGTGAAACCCACCCCACACTCTACCAGTCTCACTTACTTCAACAAGGTGTCGGCTTATGTTGAATTTTATTGGGTTGTCAATAAATTTAAATGGGCAAAACTGTGATCACGGGACTTGAAATGTTGAAAAACACTGCATTAGCTGACCCTAATGAGAATATCAGGAGTACTTCCACCAGATATATAACATGGATCCCTGTGAGCTGGCAGCACTGCACAACTGATTTGCATGCATAATTAGCCATGTGCTAACTTATGATTTCAAAACAAGCCTTAATGGATCCGCCTGTGTCAGAATAATAACAGTGAAAGATTTATTTGTTTTTGTAAGGTGTTTTTATTTCTCCTTGATGGAAGAAAAAAGTGCAAAACATCTGCACTGCAAATGTGTGAACCATGATTGGGACTCAGTGAGCTCAATGATCTATATTTTATTTACTTATTCATAAGTTGTGGCCGTTTGTTGCAGGCACAGTGGCTCAGTGGTTAGCACTGCTGCCTTACAGCTCAGATCACAGCACAGTTGGCATGCAGTTCCCTAATCTTTAGGGACACTTAAAAGAACATTTCACCATTATATTCCATTCAAAAGTAGTTCACAACCTCCTTGCCCATTGACTTCAATGCATTTCACAGAATTCTGCAAAGTTCCTGTACATTTCTGTGATTCCTTTGAACTCATGGCAAAGCAAACTCCACATGTTTTACTTATCACTAAGCATCACCAAAACCATATACCTTTCTATAATATACTGTAATTAACTCACCCAAGTTTTCTGCTGATGTCATTTTTAAATGAACATTTGTGTCCTTGAATTCTGATTTTTAAAAAGTGCAAGTTCAAACACACCCATCCAAACACACACACAAAAAAAGATAATTCAATGTGTAAAACAGAAGGAAATTCTGTTACTTGATGAATGGTGAAGGCTAGATGATAAAAAATAGTTAAATGTTATTTAACATAAAGTATGCAGATTTTTCAAATATTGGTACTATGAATTTGTTGTACGTTTTTTTCTAGTGATTTAGTTTACTCTATTGTTATTACTGTATCCTGGTAAGCACAAGGCTTCCCTCACATGAAATTTCTCTTTATGAGTAAGAAGTTAGGGCCTAGTATAATGACAGGCTGCAAACAACACTACAGTCGCATAATATAAATAATGAGCAACCTACATTTGCTTCATCACAGCCATCCCTGGCATCATTTTGAAAAATATATACTTAATTTTTCCTTATTAACTGAACAACGTCTTGTTGTGCACATTCATACTAATGATTTTAACAAAGAACTTGGTAAATCCTTGACACTGTTATGTAATCCTTAAAGCTTTTATCGTCAATGGTGACATTGTGATTCATTTACAGAATATGAAGAGTTATGGCAATATAAAGGTACATTTTTAGGTTTAAGTTTAAATCAAGCACAAGTCAAATATTAAATGTTTTCAAGTAAGAAATAACTAATGCTGTAAGTGACTGATTCTTTTTCAGCAGCAAAAATGGACTGTAAGACAAATCACTGTGCAAGATAATTAAGAATGGCTTCCTGGCTTCAGTAGCTTTTTGGAGTGAATATGGAAACGTTTAGTAAGAAATCACACCTACTAAGATTTTGGATTTGATGATATTCCTGACAAGTGTTCATTACTATCAACCATACATTAATTTAATCTTTATGTAGTACATTATTAGCTTTTATTTACAGTACAATATAGACAAGTCTGCAGTGGATTTAAGTACAGTAAATTTACCTTTTTTATTCTTTACCAAATTTAACCACCCCATTCATCTTTATCAAATTTGTATTACTTGTATCTAGACGTCATTGCTGATTCTAGATGTTGTAAAAGATTATACATTTTTTTTAATATTATTTTTCAATGCGTATAGGTATTGATCTCTATTTTAATTGCTATGCTTCTGCAATCAAACTTGCCTCAAATTACAGTTTAAAAGTTGTTCATTTTGAATATTTTATTGTGTACAGATTGTAAATAAAAGATTTATCATAGACACTGTATATAGTGTCACCTGGCAACTCTCAACACTATCCTACCACTTAGGTACATGTAAATGTGTAATGTTTATTCATCATTTTATTAAGATTTTTTTTTTTACATTTTTACAAATGCTTTGCTGTTACACTTTCTAATGCCCAACTGTTGTACACCATATATTGTTTTCATTTTTAAGATTAAAAGAAATTTAAGAATTAAGATAGGGTGGGCTTTTAAAATTAAACATATGAGGGACGTTCAAAACGTTTCTGCACTTTTTATTAACTCTGTTTATTAAGAATTTCAAGAACAAATTACAACACTTTTCTACATAGTCACCTTTGTTTGTGATGCAATTTTCCCAGCGTCGTACCAACTTTTTAATGCCCAATTACTACTCCTCCTGCCTTCACTGCTTCCAATGAAAATATAAAAGTGTGAAAACGTTTTGAACTTCCAAACCCATGAGCCTATTCTTTTACTCTATTTGAAAGATTTATTTGATTTATTAATTTATTTATTTTGTTTTTCTGACTTTTGATTTGAATTCTAGTCTCATGTTTTTTTTGTCTTTTGATTCTGGTTCCATGATTAGTCTTAGGGCCTGTTTGGTCATATTTAATATAAATGTGAACTAAACAAAGATGCTTTTACTGTATTCCAGGAACTTATAAAAGGAAAAAGAAAACCTGAGGAGACAGCTGTTAAAATTAATCATGAAATGGCTTTCTAAGGATCAGCTGTAAGGTGCTGGACAAATACTGCACAAGGCCAGTAAGGCTTTTGGTTTAAACCAGAAGGCCAAAGATGCATTATGCTTTATCTTTATTAAATTTGGCAGACATCTTTATCCAAGAGGAGTCACAAGATAAATGTCAAGAGTTTGCAGATATTTTAACAGCTGGAGCAAAGCCAAGTTAAGTTACTCACTTAGTGAGAACTGAACCAGGAAACTTTTTAGTTTAAGTTGCCTTAACTACTTCTCCACACTAAAAGATTTCAAGACAACAACAGAAATTTCATACTAGTGCTTCATCCACTATTAGTGCAAACAATTTGTAGAGCATCAGTGTATACATTTTTACAATTATGTTTTGAGATACTTTAAACTTGTTTTGATTGCATGTGATATATTGCAATAGTAAAAGTCATCTTTAGGTTAAAAAACAAAAGATTTACAATAGCGTTGGCAAAAATTACAAATATCACATCAAAAATAAAATGTAACACTCACAAAAAACATTTGAAATAAACAGAAATGTTATCCAGCATATTTAAAATGACACATATTTATTGATATGCAGGATGGTCGGCATCTGCATCCTGAAAAGGATCTCCCTGTAAACAATATGGTGTAAACAATAGCCAAAGACTATAAGAAAAAAAAAACATGGAAAAGACTGTGTAATTGAAAATCAAACACAATTACTAAAATTAAAGTAAAAACAGCTATATAAAATAACTGCAGCAATCACTCCAATAAAGGGTATGATATTTTGACATGATGAGTCATAAGTGTTGATTCCAGCATTTAGGATCCTCTAGATAAAGATTCTTCTTCCTACCATAGTTTCATATATTTCTGAAATTTTAAAGAGACCCGTACCTTGAGAACACTCTGTACACCCTGGAATACAGGCACTGATTGATTCTGGAATGTAAGAGGAATAATTTCTAGATTGTTTCTAAAGAATTGACTGTTTCTAAGATTATTTGGAAGCTAGTGAAATGATTTAAGAATTGAAGCCATATTGAGTAGTTATACCACTTACAGAGCACAATTGACAAATTGTACACCAATAGTTGAAAGTGTACAGTATATGTGAAAACAGTGTTTCTATAAATTGTATACAATTCAAAGGGTCAACTGAACATTGTGATTTCATTTAAAACTGAATATTATTCAGTCATTCCTCTTTATCTGAATTTTCTTTAATTAATTTTCACTATAACAGCTCTTGGTTTTTTTATTTGGGCTACTTTTTTGCCCAACAATGAATTTCATCCAATGTGCCTCCACAAAATTTTGAAGGTGACTCTGCACGAGTCTGCTTGT
This sequence comes from Erpetoichthys calabaricus, assembly GCF_900747795.2. Taxonomy (NCBI): domain Eukaryota; kingdom Metazoa; phylum Chordata; class Cladistia; order Polypteriformes; family Polypteridae; genus Erpetoichthys; species Erpetoichthys calabaricus. The sequence goes on along the minus strand of NC_041395.2, from coordinate 267,506,254 downwards.
GTAAACAAGTTTACCCTTTTTGGGGTGCATGTGTTCTGAGCAGCTAGTCTTGTGATTTTGTTCTTTGTACTTATTTAAGGGCCGGATCCTGAAAAATGGCCCCAAAAGGGTGAAAAGCAATTTAAAGATTTCATTTTTTCAGATATGAGGGTAAATCAAAAAGTAGAGGGAATTTGAATAGAATATGGTATAACTGCAATGAATAGAAGCTGACCCAGTACAACATGTTCACAATGGCTTATGGGTAGTTTGTTCATGAACAGCAGTGTGTTTTGTAATTAGTTTAGTTGAAGCCAAGGTCAAATGAACATGAACACTCCTCTACTAGACTGCACCATCGTTACAATAACCAATAAACTGAAATGAGATTTCTTTGATTGCAACCTGCTGAAATTTACCAAAGGATGTTGACTTGTGCAGATGAGTATATTGTTTTGGTATTCATTTTGCACAAAATTTATGGTGCCCCAAATTATTATGCACTATGACATGTACAGATCCATAGCTGATATCAAAATGTGCAGCAACAGCAGAAAACATAATCTCTCTGATGAAGACATTCGCCATATTGATGTGGGCTTGTGTGTGCAATATTGATGGTCGACCAGATTGGGCTTTGTCCTTACTACTTCACACCTTTTTATTGACTCATGCTGCTTTCACTTCTGTACTGAACCAACATCCTTTGGTGAATTTCAGCAGGTTTCACTTCATCTGCCCAAAGAAATCTCCCTATGGCACATTGTTCAACAATTGTGCATTCCCACAGTGAAGCATCCATGTTTATTTAATCTTGGCTTCAACTAGACTAACAGCAGAGTGCTGTGCTGTGCATGTTTGAACTACTCATAAGCCATTGTGAGCATATTATATTGCATTAACTTCTGTCTGTTTCTGTCACCTAATATTTTTCAAAATGCTTTTGCTTTTTTATTTACCTTCTTATATCCTCTTTAATAAAATCCCTGTGTGCGTCCAGGTGTCCGTGTGTGTGTGTCTTCTGGTGAAGTGCACATGCGCGGGACACGGTGCAATGCGCGATATTACTGTCAGAGAAAGTTACAGGCGTTTGAAGGAAATACAAACCAGTATTACTGCGAGAGGAAATTAAAGTTACACAATACAGTGACTCATATTACAGCCACATACAAGCCAGTATTACTGTCAGAGGAGATTAAAGGCATATTACCGACGCACATGCCTGTATTACCGCCAGAGAAAATTTAAAGGTATATTACGGACGTGCAAGCCAGCGGACGCACAAGACAGTATTACTGTCACAGAAAATTAAAGACACACAATACACGGCGGCAGCCCATGAAGAACGATCAGCTCAGCAAGTAAACATCAACAAAAGAAAGGCTGAAAGAAAGAAAAATACGACCAACAAAAAGAATGAGGTCAAAGTCTCTTGCCATTTAATATAGACTGTTCCTACTAATGTTTATGCACTACTGTTCTATCGCCCGTTATTGTAATGGGCTAAATGACTAGTTTTATAATAATATTTTGCTGTAAGACAAGTCCATTGTGCCAGTAAGCCTTGAAGGCAAGCCTTTCCACTATATGAAGAGTGGAGAAGACCTGGTTTATCTCTCATATCACAAACACGGGGTGTTATGCAGAGACATTCCCATTGATTACCACATTAAAAATTTCTTAATAAGGAAATTGATGAATGAACCATATTATATTATGAATGAATAATTGGCTGATGGTTATGTAGGTGTTTAACAGTTTTTAGTGATATTTGGGGGAAAAGGGTATTGGTTTTCTGATTGTTTGGGAATGCATTATACTTTTTCCCATGTAAAATAATGGGAAATATGTTTTTGAATTGATTTTTAACTCTCTGACTTGTTTCCAGGAACAGATTAAAATTGGATAACAAAGAACTGATCGTACTGTGTAGGTATACCTATGATCGTTATGGTCATATTTTGAATTATCAGTAGAGTAATAAATTAATTCAAACAGCTTGACCATAAAGCATTATAATTATCAGTTCTGGTTAAGACAAATGAATAACTTTTCAAGATACTGTGAGTGAAGTTTTCACCTTAATTTTTCAAAAAACTTGCACTGATCAACTAACACTAAAGGTTATTGTTGCAGGATGAAAATAACACAATCAGAAGCAGTTAACATCTTACTTAACAATAGTAATACATTATTTTTGGGGGGCTTCTTACTTGCTCCCTCATGTTCCTAGATTCTTTCTTTCCACTCTGTGTTTATTATTTTTCTAATATATCTGATACTCCTCCATTATAAGTGCTTCATTTTGCCTTCTGTCACACACTGTTATATTTGTTTACGTTTGTGCAGTCAAACCATTTAAATAGTTACAAGTTTACCACCATGGCTGAAAGTCACCAAGAAATTCTCTAGCCCACCTAGCAAATCCTACTTTTTGTAAATCCCTAGGCACGATACATACTTTATTTTTGGTTTTACATTCAATCAATTGATACTTTTTTAAAGTGCTAAGAAAACAGGAGTTCTCTTGGATGGCCTGCACTAATCTAATCATAAGAGCAGCACAGTACACATTGTGAAATCTATCAGATTTGAAATGTGAGGTTTTGGAGGTTGTGAGAGCAATCGACATCCTAGACATCCCATATATGAGGGACATTCAAAATGTTTACACACTTTTTAAACTCTTTTTATTAAGAATTTCAAGAACAAATTACATCACTTTCTACATAGTCACCTTCGTTTACGATACAATTTTCGACAGCATCGTACCAACTTTTAATGCCCAATTACTACTCCTCCCGCCTTCATCATTTCCAACAAAAATATAAAAGTGCAGAAACTTTTTGAACGTTCCTTATACTACTCTTCAAAGGTGAACTTGCTGAAAACAGAGGTTTACGTGATCAAACTGAGAGTCCTGTTCTGGGCTTTTAGACATTTAGCAAAGACTATCCTTTCCTGGCTTGGGACATATCATAAAAAGGCTGTTCTCTGTCCTATTACTGGGTATCATGTACTGCATCTGATAAGCCTCATTCATAAAAATGAAAAGAGAAGTGAGGGCAATTCAGATTGTATACAAAGGTAGAAAACAATTTACAAAATTCATGTTTTTGAAATAGTTTTGATTTATTAAATTTAAACATTATAACAAACAATGGGAAAGTTAATCACATTAGCTAATATGTGTCCTGCCCTTTCAGGTTTCTTTGTAGTTAATATTCATGATCCCATGCTTTAAAGCTGCCTTCCAAAGACCAACAAATAATAATAATTAAAGTTATGATGTAAAATATTCTTAACAATGTGCAGATTATAAAGTAGATTTTATTTTTCAACATTTGCAGTGCAGTTTCACATAATGTAGTTAAACAGAAAGAACTAGTCCCTTTTTGATATATTTTTAAATATTGTTCTTAAATAGGTCTAACAAAACACTTTAGAAAAAACTATTTTGCCAGGATATTGAAAGTCTTTGAGTTACTTTTCACAAAAAAAGTAAAGCACAATGCTAAATATCTGAAGTTGTGTTTCAAAGCATGTGCAAACATGAGAATGGTATCATCTTCTTCTCATCACAGCTACTCAAATTTAAGGTTGCTTTCCCGAACTGATTGTTAATTTGCAAGTTATGGAATACTGAATTTGTACATCACCATTAATTATTTTTCTGCATATAGTATGTTACATACATTGTTAATGCAGGCTTAAAGCAAAGCATTTTCTCACAAGGATTATTTGCAGTGGTTTCTTAGTTTTGGTGCACAATGTGTGTGGTAAGTCAAACTAACATTTCTTAATATCTCAAAATGCAATTCAAAGATATCTTAAAATAAATTACATTTATTTTATAATTCCATATATTTTCAGCTGCGGTGGGTTGATGCCCTGTGTTGGCTGGAATTGGCTCCAGCAGACCCCCGTGACCCTGTAGTTAGGATATAGCGGGTTGGATAATGGATGGATGGAGATATTTTCAGGCTGGCTGTGTTACCCTGCTTCACCCTGGTAAAGAGAATTGGCCTCAGTTAATCAGATGTATCAGAAGTTCTTTGTAAGTGACTGAGTACCTTTCAGAATACAATTCCCCCTCCTGGGAATAATATTATTAGTTTACTCCTTATTCTTAAAAATACCATGCCACTTTCTTAATCCTGAGCAGGATCGCTGGAGACTAACACAGCAAGCATAGGGTGCAAGACAGGAGCAAATCCTGGACAGAGTGCCAGCCCATCACAGAGTAAACACATTCACACATTACACCCAATTTCAGTTTGCCAACTCATGCATGTTTTAGAACTGTGGGAGGACACTGGAGCACCCAGAGGAATCCCACACAGACACGAGGAGATAGGATAGACCCAGTACACAAACCCTAGTCTCCTTACTGCAAGTTAGCAGCACTGTCACTGCACCATCATACTGCCCGTTCTAGAGCATGCTATACACAATTGCACATGAGTAAAACATTCAGCGGTCATTGCAAAAGTTAATTTTAGAGGAAAATGTGTTCTTTTGAATTCAAATTACAAACTGTATTCCTTTGAATTCCAGTGGTAGCTTTAGTCTGATTTGAAGGTAATGCTTTGATCTGTAACCCACATGTTGCCTTTTTTTCTATAATGTCACAAAACTTCTATCAACTCCATCAAAGCATTTTTGAGATTTTGGGGTATTCAGTTTTTGTGCTGTGGGAGGGAGGGTTTTAACCTAGCTTTTTAACTAAATGAAAAACAGTGTTTTTGTTTATGAGTGAGTGAGTGAGTGAGTGAGTGAATGAATCAGTTTTTTATTATATAACTTTTCATTATATTTAAAGTAAAAGAGGAGACATAACAATGTTAAAGATTTGGGGAACACTGCCTTGGGTGAACACCATATAATAGTTTTCAGTATGCAAATCAGTTCAGAGATATCCTTACAGACATGAGTTCAAAACAGAACTGAAGTAGGATAGTGGCACTCTTGGTTATATAGGTCTTTGTCAGGAAGTAGAGGGTCCAGGTGGGCGGACAACAGAAGTGACGTCAGCATTGGAGTGGTGGTAAGGCTTCCATTCTGCAGAGAGAGGAAGAGAGAAAGCATTAAACCACAGCGGCAACCACTGATTCGGTGAGTTATAACCATCAGCCGAGCCCTTAAGCTGTCCCCATGCCCACGACTATCATATATATGAAAAAGCATCTGTTTCAGGATATCTTAAATATATTTTAGATACCTGAAATGTATTTCAAGATATCTTAAAATAAACATCCTGTCAATTTCAAATATAGGGTGAGTCAAACTTATGTTAACACTAATGGATTATTTTTATTTCGACCACACCTTTCCAGGTCGATGGATAGGTCGTGGTGGACCATTGCCATGGCCTTCACACTCCCCTGATTTGACACCCTGTGATTTCCAGTTATGGGGTATGGTGAAGAAGCATGTATATAGCAGTAAAGTTCATGATATCAATGACCTGAAGGACAGAATACAGATTGTGGTATAATCTATTCCTCAGGAAATGTGTGTCTGGACTTTAAGTGGTACTGTTGCTCCTTGATTTTGGTATGTTGAACATGATGGCAAACGGGTTGAGACATTCTTATAAATCATCTTGCACATAAGAAGTATGTTTTGTGAATAAATTGTTTCCGCCATTCAAATGTTAACATAATTTTGACTCACCCTGTATATGATATGTTTTTCTCAAATACATTTTGAGATATCTTAATATAACACTTTGTGAATTTGGATGTATGTACTTTCTATGAAATTGCCTTGGTGTTCATTAGGACCTCCAGTCATATAAAGATGTCTTGAAATGAACATTCTTGAATGGCACAGGAAGTTACCTTGGGATATCTTGAAATGTATTTGAGATATCTCAAAATGGTCTGGATATTATTCTAGAAACTTAATAAAGTATTAAAGATATCTTAAAACACATAAATACATTCACAGTGAGAATTATTTATAGACATTAGTGTAAAATTACAGGTACCTCTCTATTTTAGATGTCCCATTATAAGCTACTATTAACCATTTGCATTTTATAAAACATTGTAAACCTTTTTAGAAGTACGTTAAACAATGAAAAGTGCCAGTAATATATTTCAAAAGCCTATTATTCTCAATTATAATTTATTATTAATAATATCATAGTTAAAAAAATGTTTATAGTATGTTAATAGATGGTTTAAAATGATACCTAAATGAAATTGAGACCAGATTAATTTTATTCTTAGGATTGTAAAACAAATCTTTTAGATAGATAGATAGATAGATAGATAGATAGATAGATAGATAGATAGATAGATAGATAGATAGATAGATAGATAGATAGATAGATAGATAGATAGATAGATAGATAGATAGATAGATAGATAGATAGATAGATAGATAGATAGATAGATAGATAGATAGATAGAACATTATTATTTACACTTTCTGGTCGTGTTAATGCTTCTTTTAGAACTGCCCACTTGCATACATAAACATTGTAGGAGAAATGGGACACAACAAGATACAGTGTTAGGGGTCTCCCCGAGAACCCCATTTCTTGCAGCAATGCTAATAAAAATTATGCAGCGAAAAAGACCACATAAGACAGTTCCAGAACTTAATTGTTGGTTTGGACTCTTTCAAATGTGATGCCTCTGTAGGCTAGTATGGCTTCAGCAGACACAGGTCCAAGAATGAACTTTGACTTCAGCTGCTGCTGTGTTTATATAAGGAAGATGCCAGAAGGGTTAGAACTTACAGGGGGCACTGGAATTGAGGTCACTATTCTCCTGGGGTCTTCTTCTCCATTCTCCAGTTGGAAAAGGAAGAGGGGTTACTACATTCACTTCAGCACTACCTTTCTCCATTGTGTTATCCTATTTGGAGCCCCCAACACATTCCTGCATCATGTGTGCATGACAACATATACAGCTAACGTGTTGTATTTGACATTTGTAAGGAGTGCACTTTTTGTGCGTTTTATACACCAATTTGTGTTTCAATATTTTAAACAATTCATTCATTCATTTTTTTATAATTCATTAAATATACTTTCTAGATATGCTTTTTTTTCCAATACAGGGTTGCTGGAGGTTGGGAGCAGCATTTGGTGAAAGGCAAGAACACACTCACACATACAAGGCCGATTCAGAATGGCCAATCATGGCTTTATGATAATCTGGAAAACTGAGCATCCAGAGGAAACCCACAATACTGAGCTGCCCTTCATTCTGTTATATTTTAAACAATTGGTTACATACATTATCAATGCTCTGAATCCCTTTGAGAGTCATTGAATTGTTGGTGACAGTCATATGAATGGCTGCCATTTCCTGCTCAAGAGTGAAGAGTCTACCTCTAACCCCCATGGGAGGTAACCTTTAGGTCCTACAACAGTTACCCTAATCTCATCTGGGACTGCAACTCTTGATTTCTTTCCCATCTTTCCTGATTTCTTTCCTAGTTGTCTTCCACTATGCATACGTACTCCTGTCCCTCTCCTAGACACTCTTCTTCTTAGTCAACCACTTTCCTGTCTCAGGCTGAGTCAGTGTTTTCTTAGAAAACTACTCCAAAGAGGTTTACTTTTAAAGAAATGATAATGAAACTGAATACAAAACACTTTCAACTAAAAAGAGAATCAGATTTTTAATGTATTTAAATGTGATATTATTGGTGAAATGTACCTAGAATTGATGTCTAATTTAAATTTGTGTTTTGAATTTCAATGTAGCTGTTTTGAAAAGAACCTGTAAACAGGCTGTACATACATAGAGGTTTGCTAATGGGAGGGTTAAACTGAGAAAAGAATTCGTGAATTTTTAAGATGTTTTAATTGAATACATTTTGTGTCAAAGCAATGAAACATGATCCACAGTTTGGTCCATAGTCTGCTGTTGTGCTGACTGTGTGGAGATTTAAAAAAAAAATGAAATCATTATTGGTACATACATGTAACCAATTTAAAAAAATAGTAATGTATCTTTACTATTTAAATACTTAAAATAACATTCTACAATCCACTTAATCTGCTTCAGAGTCAAAGTGCCAGAGCCCAAGCAGGATCAGAAGCAAGATACAAAACCAACTGGTGGCCCTCTCATTCACATACCACGAGATATATTTTGAGTGGCAATTAACCTAACAAGCATGCCTTTAGCAAAGTGAGAGAAATATCAGAGTAAATGGTGAAACCTCCACACAGACAACAAACAGATTTTAGATACAAAATATTGGATCAATGATGTAGCAATGTTAATCATGGCACCATTATACTGCCCTAATTTAAGAGAATTGTCTTCCTTTCTTTGATACAGTCAAAGTTTTAAAGACTTTACAGGAACACCTGCCTGGACTATTGTGCTGAGAGGGGACGCTAGCACTACCCTTTACTGTTCTTTTCACTCTGCAGCACTGAGAAGACGCCCAGTGAGGGCAATTGACTTTGCCTCTTCTGGTCTATATATATATATGTAAGCAAAGGACTAGCTAGAAATCCACAAAAGGAGAAAATGAATCATGTATATTAAAACAGTCTTTTATTCCTGAGCTTTTGACACCTATCATGTGTCATCATCAGAGGCTTGGGTCGGGCTTCTGTTATTCCCATCATCCAGCCATGAGATGGAAACCATGTGGCTGTCCTGCACGTGCTCCGTCAGGTGTCCTGGATGCTCATGGGATAAGGAGTTCTAGAGGCTGGCCATTTGCTGACTGGACTCCATCTGTACCAATTAATTGGCGTACATCCCAGACACCCCCTGTTCCTTCTTATCTTCTTCGGAGAAGATATTTTCATTGCTCACCTCCCTGTGCCCCAGCTCCCAAAGCACCCAACAAAGGCAGGCTTGGAGACAAGTATTAAAGAACAAAAGAGTGTTTGTTTGTGAAAAACCCACAAAACCGCATTTCCCATAACCAAACACAAAAAAGTCAGTTAACAGCAAGCACACAGCAATGCTCTATAATTGTCTTCTCACACTTTCTGTCCTCGGTCATTGCCTCCTTCGCCTTTCCCCATGCAAGCTTTGTCTCCTTCCTCCTGACTTGTGTCTGAAGGCTTGGCCCAGGTACACTTCCAGGTAAGGCTGAAGCATAACAAGGAAGGGCTCCCCAGTCCCTGCAGCACTACCTGGCGGCACCAACGGAACCCAACAGGGCTGAGTAGAAGAACTTCAATTCCCAGAGTGCCCTGTGGGAATCTGTGGAGCTGCCACATCATAGGAGGGCTGTATTCTGGAAGTTGTAAATGCAGTCTCCCCCTGTCCTGTTCTTGCATCCCCCCACCTATTTTTCAGTTCATTTTTTATAGATCTTTAAGTGAATGTTAAGCATTGCAATAGCGGGTAGGGCAATGACTAGTGCTATTGCCTAAAGGGTGCAGTGTATTAGGTACTGAATACTATTCAGTGTTGTCTGTGTGAAAGTTGTACATTTCCCCCTTGTCTAAGAGGGCGTTCCGCTTCACATCTCCAAAACATATGCTGCTAAGATTAATTGGTGATTCCAAAATATTGACCAAAGTGTATGTCTGAGTGGGCACTGCAATGAATTGGTAACATGTTCAGGGCTATTTCCTACCATACACCCAGTGCTACTTGTAAAGGCTCTACCACCGATGAAGCTAAATTGGATTAAGTGGGTTTGAGAGTTCTGTGTTATATTGCTATAATGCAATGACTTTAAAAACATTACAACAGCTATGTGAGGCATCTTAATTGATATCTCTGCAGTAGTCATATTAGTAATTTTTATAACTAAAATGCATTGTTTCCTGTATAAATATTACATATATCAGAAGACAGGATCTTGAACATTGTGTGTTTTTTCACAGTGGTACTCCCTAGCAGATTGCACAAATATCAGAAGTGACATCATGAAGCTGAAGAAATTAACATCCCTAATCATCTGCCATGCTAAACATTACTCTTCATGATCCTGATTAGCCATGCCTGCTCCTGAGATGATGGTGTCTCTCTAGATAAGGTGAAGGAAAGAAGAGAGATAGCTCAAATTATTCTTTGTTAAATATATAAGCCACAGTGTGTACAAAATTGTCATATTAGTGATCTTAGAACCAATAGTTTAAGCAAGTCTACCATCAAGTGAAGGAAATAATGGGCTTTATTAGTGCAATCAGGTCTAAGGATGGTGCCACGAAGCTAGAAGCATCTTCAGTTTTATTTATTTAATACAGCCCTCAAACTACAAAATTTAGAAAATGACTTCAACACATTTAACATAATACAGTATGATTTACAACACATGGAAACTTATTTATATCAGTTAGCACAAGCCAAGGTACTTAATTTAAAGGTATAAATAGTGTATTAGAGTAATGTTTTTAATTGTAATGAATTTCCAAAAATTATGTATCACAAATAGGCAGGGTGGAGTGAGTGAAGAAGAGTATCGAGAGTGATTTGTCACAGACTAGTACCAGCAAGAGTGAAAGGGAAAGTCTACAAGACGGTAGTAGTACTAACTATGTTATATAGGCTGGAGATGGTGGCATTGACCCAAAAACAGGAGACAGAGCTGGAGGTAGCAGAGTTAAAGATGTTAAGATTTGTGTTGGGTGTGATAAGGATGGACAGGATTAGAAACGAGTACATCAGAGGCTCAGCTCAGGTAAGACGATTGGGAGACAAAGTTAGAGAGGTGAGATTGCGTTGGTTTGGACATATGCAGAGGAGAGATGCAGGGTATATTAGGAGAAGGATGTTAAGAATGGAGCTGCCAGTTAAGAGGAAAAGAGGAAGGCATAAGAAGAGGTTTATGGATGTGGTGAGAGTAAACAAGGGAGTCTTCAGACTTTTCTTTAAGACAGTGAGGGAACCAGCAGCTCAAACCTACACATGAAAAGAGTCTGCATTTAGATTTTATGCTATGTAGAGGTGGCTTCACCAGATGTAGTTCAGTTCAGACCTGAGTGGGTGAGAAGGAACATAGGACCTCATAAGTGTCTCCATATATAGGTGCTGATCCATTGACTACTCTGTAGGCAAGCATTAAGGATTTAAACCTAATATTTGCTGTTGCAGGGAGCCAGTGTAGCGACCTGAAATCATCTGAATCATGAATCCAGCCCACATCAACCCCATGCTTAGAAAGAGGTCACTGGGAGTTTCAGAAGAAATGCCAACTCAGTCCCTGAAAAGATGAGAAACACAGGGTATAAGAACACTGTGAAGAGGACAATCAGAAATCAAGAGTGAAGTTTGTAACTACCACAACCACTAGCCACCCAGCTTCAGACCATTCTAACCATAGACTGTCAGGCACATCAAACCAGAAAGCAAATACTGGAGGACAATTTCAGAATGTAATAATGAAGAAATGTGCCTGGGGCATTCAATGGACAGAAATGGAATATGGGATACAGTGCTATACAATGGCATGCTGCTTGAAAAGGGGGTTAGATATAAATAATGCACATATTTAAACTGGATTTATTGGTAGTTTTAGTAGACATTCTTGAAAACAGATTTCCATGAGATAGTGGGTACTGGAGGAAGTTCATCCATCTTAAATGCGAGTAAAGGTACAGAACCATGTATAAAGCTGTATTTGGTTTCAGAGTTATTTTATAGGGGATAGAAAATATGGATGCTGGTACATGGCTTATCTTAAGAGTAGATCTGAGCTAAGGGTAGAAGATGAAGAGGAAGAGGAGACATAGAAATTGAACTTCAGTAGTTTGAATGCTGTGAGCACAATATCATCAAAAACTTCTACATGTACCTTAATATATTCAGTATGGAAAGCAGATGGGACTATTACCAATATGAAGAGGTGCATTATGGAAAACAAGGGCTTGTCAAACAAGACAAGAGTAAAGATTCTTCTCCAAATGCCTGTAATTCAATGTGTTTAGTTTCAGAGGTATAATATCTCAAATTTATTTTAGCTCTCATGTTAGTAGTATTCAGCAATTCATGCTGCAGTTCTATTACACAAGGATATATTTCCTTATAGACATGACTCCAATTCCTGAACTCTTTGCAAGTGTGGGTCAGACAGACAGCATACCCATTATACAATTATTTATGGTATATTCAACAGTGTCAACTGTACATAAGCCAGCTCATCAATGAAACTAGAATTAATTGCTATAAACTCACCCAACATAGAAGAGACTTGAGAACAGAATTCTGGATTTCAGGTTAAGGAGTTAAATTGCAAATGAGCCATACATGAAGGGTGCAGCAACAGGTGAAACTGCATCAAAGCAGCGGTATAACTGGATAGCAAAGTTGTTTCCAGAGACACATTGGAAAGGTAGCCAACAACTGAGAGAAATACATTTTGAAATGAAAGTGATGGTGTGTGGAAATAAATCAAAACTCTTTGGTTAAAGGACTTTGCAGAAAAAAAGAGTCAACCAAATTCAGATCAATAATAAATTTACCCAGTGAACCAGGAACAACTACCAATATGCTGCATCCACTTGAATGATAGGATGGCAGACATTCTTACAACAGTACACTCAACACACATGGTGGTGAAAGGTTTCTGAGAGACAGTTAGCCACTTTGAGACGGGGGTGATTAGGGGCCAGAATGGACAAGGTCCTGGTGGGCAATTTAGCCAGTATATTGAGAAAGACCCCTCTCTTTTCGAAAGATGCCCATTTATAACCACATTCAAATGACAGTGCCAATTTTTAGAGCACAAGTGAACCCCATCAATGCACTGGGGCATTGTGATCCACACAAAGACCTCAGGGTAAGCATCACGTCACCATCACATCTTCCAGGTCTTCCATCCAAGCACTGCCCATGCTCAAACATGCTTAGCATCAGGTGAGATGGATAACCTATTCTGAAATGCAGGTGGTATGGGTGCTGGCTATGACATTGTCCAATCACAGCTGCAGTGTCACATGCGGCATCATCTGGCAACCCATCCATTCAACATATCAAGTCTCTCCTTCCAAAATCCACCCTCCATCATAATGCAACCCTATTCAAAACCACCCTTTAATCAGTAACACACAATGTCCCCCAACCAATCCTGAATGCTATTGTGCTGGCAATTTGAACATTTGCAAGTAAAAATGGAACATATGCAGTCTTGGTGTCCACCATATTTTTCCCCAGCTGTGCCTCGAGTACTTTTGTACATTATGAAGCAAAGTAAAAGAGAGCAGCACATTTCAGAACATAACCAATCAAGTATGCAGAAGCAACAGGTAATAACCACAAATAAACACAATGCAGGGGAACTGAGAAAGCTACACATACATGGAGAACCAAAAACTGCACAGTCTTGACCACTGCTTGCTGAAGCCTATACTGTATGTTTCCCCTTGGTGTCTGAAGCACGCACTTCTTTACTTCCATAAATGTTGCCTTAGGCCTAATACATTGACCAGCTCTGCTTTTAATGATAATCTAAGGTTTAACATCCCCCAGTTATTGAAACTTGATCTTGATAACTAACTCAATAAATAGTACAACAGACTTGTGGGAAACCAGTTCAAACAACAGGTGCATTACAAACAGTATGCATTAGCACCAATCTGACAGTAAACAATTAGACAGCAAAGGTCTTTCATATCAAGTGCTAATTAGGTTTCAGTTCACACTGGATAGCACCAAGCTCTGCCTAAAAGCTCTATTGAATAGAGTTCTATGTAACAGATAATTGTTGTGCAAGAATTTTTATTATGGCAAAAAGAACACCAAAACATAAAAGAAGACAGGGATCAAGAAACCAGAAGAAGACATTGATGAAGAAGTGTGCCTGTTGTCTGGAAATTGCCAATAACGTTGATAGCTTAATTTAGGCTTTCATGTAGAATATGTCCAAAAATGTGCAACAGTTTAAGACAAGTTGGATACAAAAGAAATTGATATAATTCTACTTTATGTGCTCTTTTCCTTTCCTGAAATGAGCAGTAGCCAGGCAGAAATCCCAAAAGTGTAGAATAAGCAGACCATTACATTATAATAGGAATAGTTCCAACCCTCATTACGGACAGTTTAATAACCAGCATAAATTAAAAAAGACTTGAGCAGGAGCTGTTGTGGCTTGAGATATTTATGTTCCTATGGCACCACTCATACAGGAGCAAAGCTACACTGAGAAAGAAATATATGTAAAAGCGACTACTGTATAGCTTTTTCAATAACTCAAATGGCATTCTCTTTTACGCAAAGCAAACAAACATTGTTTCTACTATTTCAGCCCTGTAATTCTGTACACTTACACAAGGCCACAATCCAGTCCTTTAACATTTTAATCTGTTTTTCATGGTGACTTATGGTTTTTCATCAATGTCCCAAAATCCAGTAAGTTCCACCGTTGCTCATTTTTAACTTCTTTCTGTTCGCTCTGGATAACACCAGTCTCTACATGAAAGCTCTGCTCAGTGTAGTCAATTCTTCTACAAATTGGTTTGCTTTATGCTGTCGATTTTGAACTTATCCAAATATAATACAATGGCATGTTCAGGTTTGACTGCTGTCATACAGAGAGACTTCTTTGCTGGATTTGAGGATTCGGATTGGGGCCTTGATGACATTTTGACATTGTAAGAGGTAAGTAATTACTTAAATTAGAAGCAAGGTCCAGAAAAGAGGGGAAAAAATCAAGTGATCCAAGGAAGTTATCTCAGAACATTTCCATTTGCTGTCATACATCACTTGGTCTTGATTCCCAAACAAAAACATATTACTAAGTTGTTTTCCAAATCCATATTAGTTGGGGTTGGGTGTGTGAATTTGTGTACTTCAATCAAATGATATTCCATCTAAGATAACCCATGCTTTTGGTTTATGCTCTTGAGATGTCTTTCTGTTTACTGAAGAGATATTTTGAAAAAAATTAATTAAAATTAATTTTTAATTAATGAAATACAACATTAAAATTTGTAACCTGCCAATTTTCTCTTTTAGCCTGAAGATACTTTGTGTTTTTTTACTGTTTAGGCATTCATTCAGTCTGAAGGAAAAGTTATAATGAAATCAAAAGACAAGTAGGTACCTGATATAACATTTTAGGAATGATGCAGGATATTGTGATTTTTCCTATATTTTCATAAGCAGTAATATACTGTTTAACATGAGCAGAAAGTGATGTAAGAAAAGATCAATGGGAGGAGTGTAAAAGCTTGGCAGATTTAATTAATTGCTGCATATTAAAATGTTTGTTTACAGAAATGAACAGCTACAAGAGGTCTGGTGTTAATTAATTTAAAGCGTACTTCCCCGGCCCCCACAATGTGTCGACAACAGCAGAGGTAGTTTCATGGCAGGTAAGCTTACGTCTGATTGGATTTTGATCAACCGCTTTGAGGTGTGTTGGAAAGAAAGAGCTGTGCTTCGCAAATTAGGGTGAATGTTAACATGATTGTGTATTAAGAATTCTAATTAGTATTCACAGTAGTGAAAAAGGAGAAAAGACTTTCATAATAATATAATCATTTACAACGCATTTTTTCTCAGCAAAGCATTATTAAAAATAGATGATTTTCTCTTGAGATTCTCCCTTTCTCTCTGTTATGCTGAAAGGCACCTATACTTGAACAATGCATTGCAGTTGTCTTTCAGGTAAGTAACTAAGTGGTATTAGATATGAATAGTATATCTCTAAATTAATTTGAAAAAATGTAATATTAATAACAATGTCGAATATAAATATGTCCAATAAATAATGCAACTGTCCAATAAAAAACACATTGTACAGAACCATTGAATAGTTTATTTTGGTTAAAAGGTTATAACTTGTGAGAAAATTCATTATGAAAAACATTTGTAAAAAATTTTACGGGCTGTCTTTATTAAAATGGCATTGGTTTATTTGGGGTTTTAAAATGTGATCCCTCGTTATTTTCTGGGTAGAATTTTTTCATGTGTCTTTGTCTGAGTGTTCTGTTTTTTTCTCCCATATATTCCACATATGGGTGTATTATGTCTACATTGGTCCTGCATGAGTGTGAATGTCAGTGTATTTTAGTGGGTGCCCATAACTAGGGTGTGTTCTTGCCTTGTGCCCAGTGATTCCAGGATATGAATTAAGTACATTTAAGAATGCTATGTTTTATTTAGTTATGACTAAATTTAGTAGACTCAGAATATTTTGTTTTGTGATGTTTGCTTGCTGTCAATAGCATCCTTCAGCAGATTGATTGGTGGCAAATTGCATAAGAAAGAGTCTGACCCATTTTCATTTTGACCACAGTGTCTGAATATTTGTCTTCACTTCTGCTTCTTTTGAAAAGTCCTCTTGTATTTTTCAGTTTTCTTATTATTTTGTATCCTACTTACTACGCTGCCTAGGTAAAAGTGTCTTGCACGTCCACTGCAATGCTTTTGCCATGAGTTATCCTCCCACCAAGGAGTTACTCTAGCAAAGATATTCAAGTACAATATTATTTGTATATGGGTTGTTGACCCTTAACATAACTGACCAAATAATTGAAAAGGTTTTCGTGATGTATTTTAATAGATCTAAACTACAGACGTGCAAATTCCTCAGAGCTTATTATCACAATTTTGATTTCTTTTATGGTTTTTAATGTAACTTTCTGAGCAGTTAATGTGCATCCCTTACTTAGGGGATATTTGCTTAAAGACGTTTTTGTTTATAAAGTGCCTTCTATGATATTGCTTTCATGTATTACTGACAACTGTAAACTGTCAGCATGCAAGTAAAAGTATAATAACATTTTTGTTAAACATAGCAAATACAAGAGATGCAACCTTGGCCATTGAGTTGCAGATTAGACCAAACTTCTCTGAATGAATCTGACTTCTAATCAAATTAAATGTATGAAAAATAGATCATGCCAGATTTTTTTAATTACATTTACATCATTTAGCAGACGCTCTTATCCAGAGCGACTTACAACAGTGTTTGTTAGTTTTTTTCGCATACCCCTTGGGGTCAGAGCGCAGGGTCAGCCATTGTACAGCACCCCCTGGAGCAATTACAGGTTAAGGGCCTTGCTCAAGGGCCCAGCAGAGTAGGATCTCTTTTGGCACTGACGGGGATTCGAACCGGCAACCTTCGGGATACCAGCACAGATCCTTAGCCTCAGAGCCACCACTCTTTTAATGTTAACCAGGGTGGTACCCTGGTGTGCACTGCTGCCTAGGTCACTGTCTGTGTGAGTTTAAACATTTTCCCTTTGTATGTGTATGCTTTTTTCCAACATTCTAAAGACAGGTTTGTCAGGTTGATTAGAGACCACATATTGGTCCTGTATGTGTGAATATGTGTACGTGTGAGTTTACCCCATCTCAGTTGATTCCTACCTTGCATCTGATGTAGCCATGATAGACCTAGCACCCATGATTGTCAGTTACAATAATCTGATTAGGAAATGGAGGGATGGATGGGTGGATGGATGGATAAAAATTAATTTGCCCGTTCAGAATGGCATGGGATCCTGATTTCAATGAGCAAATACAGTAAACGAGAAGATAAACAAACCCACAAAAGTCAGAAATGGAAATCAAGCAAGGTGCATGTCTATGTTTATGTGGAAACCAAGCTGACAAACAAATCAGGTCAAGTTGCTTTGAGAAGATGGTCCTACATTCTGTGCTGTCATGCAATCTTGTATTGTTCAGCTTGAGTGAAATTTTTACTGTAGAGTAATACATTAATGCAAATGGTTTCATTTAATCTGGCCGGCTGTTCACCAGTTTAGTTAGTTCAGTATTAGCCTTGTCCATTTTGTAGCTCATTAGATTCCATTTCATTTTCTTTCTGTTTGTCAGAGTACAATTAACTTATTTAAAATACACACTATTGCGGCTTTTCCCTTACATGAACTGTATATTGGACAGTAAATAAATTGTATTTGCTTTAAGTCCATCTATTGTTCATATAGCTCAATGCCACCATTTTACTTAAAAAATGCTCATGCACTTATAGAATCATACAAATAAAATTTATTACAAACCACAAAAAAAATAAACACACTACGACTCGAAAAGGCTTCCATTAAAACGTGAATACAAATGAACTTCGGAATGATCATTAAAACCCCAAGAACTAGTTAAATGATAATAAAACAAAAAAGGAAAACAAAAACACAAAATCTATAAACAAGAAGTGCAACAATAACACATGGCAAATCACTGTAACAATCTCATGAAATGACTAAAGAAAAATGTGACCTAGCCCATTGTATCTGCAAAACAAAACTTACAATTAGTTAAAACACCTTGACTTTTAAAATATACATATATATAAATACTTAAAATCCCCATAAAAAATCCCTTTAAAATAATTAAAACCTACCACATAAAAGTAATCATTTGAGGCACATAAATTTCTTTTCCTTACTGCAACATCCAGTTAGCCGTTGATCTCCTCACACCCCTGACTTGAGACCATTTCTAGGCCAGTCTGTACAGGTGGGTGAATTAGTCTCCCAAAGAGACCACACCACACCTTTTTCACAAACCACATGGACTATTTGGGCCACCTATCCATATTTATCAGTCCTACATTCAGCTTAATTAACATACTTTTTTTAGTACTAGACTATAGGGAGCTATGGTCAGTTCCTGTAGCATCAAATTGTTCTAATACTTTTTGTTAATAACATGGAGACTTTTTGTGTAACAGATATTGTTATATTGTCGTATTCTTGTGTACACCATGTTGAAAAAGAAGTGTAGTTTCAAGTCCTTGAAAAGGCATTTTGTATCTGAATTCATCAAGTACCGTATCTTTCCAACTCTAGAGATTTATAATGATTAGTGTAAATTGCGAAGTATGGTTGCATTGCTGTAGTATTATGTGCAAATCACTTTATTTGGTAATGAACCTGCCAACAGCTATATGCAAACTAGGTATTGAAAAAAAAAGTAGAATGTACTCATTATATTAACATATTGAATATATTTGGTATAGCCATACTTACCTTAACTAGCGGGATAAAGGAATGGATTATTAGTCAAATAATAAAAAAAATATTAATTTCTTGGACATTTTTACAATATAGTGTATAAAAATGGATTTTTTCAGAAAAACTAATTTCCAAGGCCCCTTAAAACAATCTGCTTATGATGACAACACTTTAAAAGCTACTTAAAGCACACACTTTTTTCCTGTACTCTTTCACATGTGACCAGCCATGGTAACATTGTGTTCCCTTGCTCTTTTTCTGTAGCAATTGACCTTAACCATGGGGATTAACCTAAAAAACACATTTGTGATCATGTGCTTGTCTCTGGGGCTTCTGCTGCGACAATGATGTATATAAGCCTCTTCAGGGGTCAGCTGGACTCTGTCCAAAAGATCACCTGCAATCAATAGTGTTGGTAAACTAGGCACAACTGAGCAGACGCGCCTTCACAACTTATAAACGAAATGCTTTACAACCAGAAATAAAATGTGGCAGTTATTGCTAGTTTATCAGAATAATAACAAAAAAACAACAAAAAAAGAGATTTTAGGAAAAATCCACAAACGATATAACTGATGCTAGGCTGTGTAAATGTTTTCTTTAAATTAGACAAATTTAAAAACATCAAAACTGAAAAAGGGGCACTGCAGTGGTAAGCAAAGCTTCTGGATTCTTATCCAAATGTATGCATTGCTCTTGAGTACACGTGGGTTTTCTCTGGGTGTTTCAGTTTTCTCCCAAATCCTAAAGACATATGTGATAGTTAGTTTGGCATCTCTAAATTGAATACTACTGTTGCCCTATGAAAAGATAAAAATCTGCACTAGAATAAACAATTAATTGCTAATTGAGCAGGTATTAAGTTTTAAGTTATGAGTTATCAAATGTACAAAAAGAAGGGAACGAAGAATACACATACTCAAGTAAAGAATTAAGTAAAAAGTCTATGTAATATTGTTTAAAAAATAAGTAATCCAGCAAGTGAAAAATCTTTGTTATAACATGTAAAGCAGTATATCACATCATATTGTATATATAGATAAAGAAGAGAAGAAAAATTTATAATAATATTTAACACCACAATCACTGAAAAAATATTTAGATACAGGGTTCACAAATTTGAACCACCTCAGGTGTCTCAAATCCTGGAGAGCCATAGTGGCTAAAGGATTTCATTCTAACCCTTTTCTTAATTAGTGACCAATTTTTGCTGCTAATTAATTCTTTTGCCCTAATTTTGATTGACCTACTATTTAGACTGAGACACTTTAATTGTTTCTTTTTTTCTTAATTAGCAACCAAACCATAATTTGATACAAAATGAGCCAACACATGACCAGCTAACCCGTGTCCATCATTCAATATATGAAAATAAAGGAAGGTGAACATCTGAGTAATGTTGATCTGCGCATTTCCATGAAACATGTTGACAATCTTCTCAGAAAAAAGAAAACTAATAGTTTTAGAAATGTTTGCTGTGGCAGAATGAGAGCACCAACAAGCTATAGAATTAAATAACGGGTTTAATTAACAGCAAAAATTGGCTTCTACTTAAGAAACTGGTTGGAGTGAAATTGGTTGGAGTTTTGTTGGCTCACTTCACATCACATTTCTGTTTGGGTGCCATTTAAGGAAAAAAAATGAAGCACTTCAAAGGACTAAATTAAAAAAAAAACTAGTCAATTTAAATGAATGGAAAATTACTTAATTAGCAGCAAAAACTACTCACTGTATTAAGAAAAGGGTTAAAATGAAAACCAGCAGCCAGAGTAGCATCAGGACTGGAGCTGGAGATCCCTGGTCTAACTACACTTAACCAGAATAAGAAAATTATACAATTGATAAGTGTAAAAAATCACAAAAAGATCATATAAATGGAATTGATTGCCATTTATTATGAAACATATATAATTAACACAAATACAGTACAACATATAAAGAACAAGAGTGAAAATAAGTAAAGAATTAAGTAAAAAGTCATGTTTTAGGGGAATCTTCCCTATTTTCAGGGCTATTGACAGAATTACTCCTGAACCTAATATAAAATCATAAGCAATTATATAAAGAAGGAAATAAAAATAAAAAAATGTAATGAAAAATAAAATTAGAAAACCTTAAGCATAGATATTAGACAAAAACAATATGCACAGAAGTTTTTTGGTTGATCCATATTGTAACAACACACTGTTGTACTTTTCTTATGCATGAAATCCCCTCGATTCACATTCTTAGATCTTGTAAACTATATGCAATTGATTGAATTCAGTTTGACGTGTGTTGGCATAGGTAACAGTTCCTTGTGTCTAGTTACTGAAAGTGAGAAAAGACCAGAAGAAAACGGAAGAAGAAAAAGTCAATATCCTCCACTTGGAATATCCTATGGACATCCAAGTATAAAATGATCCATTTTTTTTTAGTTTGAGTTAAAGTAATGTTTACAGACACTCAGTATTTCCACTACCAATATATGCCCACACATACTCATTTTCACAGGTTAATAACAGTTTGAATATGAAAGTTGTAAGAGAAAAACTTTTAATCTCAATCTCACAATAACACCATATACACCATGTTTTTACTCTCATAAGTTTTATTTCTTGATTACTTACATGATATGTTTTATTTGTGAAAATTAGTACTATACATTTATTCACAGATTTTCTTTCTGTGCCAGATCTTACAGTATAGTACAGTAAGTACAATGTGCAAAATCACATGAGTTTTTTAATATTATTTTTTAATGAGAGAATTTTAATAAGAGAACGTGCCTAGATTTAATAAAATAAAAAATAACTAAAAGATATTTGAGGTTGGTATAGTGGCAAGGTGGTCAATGCTGCTTCATAACAGATCCTGCCTCCTTGCTTTGAATAATTGGACCACTGTTTGGTTCGAGTTTGTACATTCTTCCCCAGAGTCCATGCACATTTTCCTTCACCAATGCCAAAGATTTATAAATTTAGTGAACAGGTGACTCTGAATTGCTCTGTATGAATCAGTGACCCCAATGACAGGCTGTCACCTCACCCAGTGCTCATCCCTTCCTGATGGTGCCAGGACAGACCCTGGCTGGTGTGATCCTGAAACGATTCACTGAGCTCAATGATGGATGAATGGATTTCTCAATATCTTTTAAAGAACAACATGCTTAGGGCTTTCTTATTTGACCAAATTATTGGATGATTTCCACTGCAGGTCCACTTGATATACCAATGATCAAAACAATTTTTGTGAATGCTGTTCAAAAGTGCTTATTTTATTTCACCATTCATATTTTTAATTTCTAGGCTAGTGAATAATGTTCCTTTGAGGGCCATTTAACAGGCAGTAGACACCTAAATTTGTAATATTATTTAACTGATCCACACATAAATATGTTTGCATCATTCTTGTGTTGTTTTTCTAAACTTTAGTACAGTGGTCTCAAACACTGGTCCGGGAGGGCCACGTGGCTGCAGGTTATCATTCTAACCCTTTCCTTAATTAGTGTCCCATTTTTGCTGCTAATTTACTTCTTGAATTTAATTGAATTGACTTGCTCTTGAAGACTCCAAACCCCTTAATTGTTTCTTTTTCCTTAATCAGCAGCCAAACAATAAAGACCTAAAAATGAACCAAAACACGACCAGCAAACTGTGTCGATTATACAATATCTGAAAATAAAGAAAGATGAAGGTCTCGATAATGTTGATCTGCTGAGGTCCCCAAAACATTTTAACAGTCCTCTTAGAAAAGAGGAAATCAACAATTTCGGAAATGTATGCTATTACACAATTAGAGCAAGCAACCAGCCATGCAATTGAAGAACGGGTTTAATTAACAACAAGAATTGGTGCCTAATTAAGCAACTGGTTGGAGTGAAATTGGTTGGAGTTTGAGGCCCTGACTTATTTGGTCATCTGTTGGCTCTCTCAGTTCATATTTCATTTCCGTTTTGGTGCCATTTAAGGAAAGAAATGAAACAATTCAGAGGAACGATGAAGAAATTCAGGGGAACAAATCTTAAAAATAAGTCAAATAAAATGAAAGGAGAAGGAATTAGTTAGCAGTAAAAACAGGTCACTAAATTAAGAAAAAGGTTAGAATGAAAACCTGCAGCCACTGTGGCCCTCCAGGACTGGAGTTTGAGACCATTGCTTTTGTGCATCATATGTGTCATCTCCTACAGTTCACAGGTGATTGTATTGCTGGTAGCATGAGCTTTAAGGTTAAACAATAAAAGACTAAACCATAATTATGGGAATAGTAGACTGAATCTTAGTGATTGGGGAGAATACTATTAATCAATCATTATTTTATAAAGCATGAGTTGTGGAACTATGGTTCAAGCTACCACCTCACAGCTCTTTGGATGAGGGTTGGAATCTCTTTCTGTGTAGAGTTATTGCTTTGTTCAGTACTTGTTTCCCATGTCATCTCAAAGGTGTAGGTCTTAATTTGGTTGGTTACTCTGAACTGACCCTAAATGAGTGTCTGTGACCCAGGACTAACTGGCCCCCAGTACAGGGCTGTTTGTTTCCTTACACCAAAGACTCCTATTATAGGCTCTGGGCCCTTATGACCCTGTATTGGATATATATGGGGGATGGGTGAACCACCTTAAGGTAATAATTAGAATACAGTATCATACTTTCAAATATACGAGCACATTAAAAATGGACATTGAAAAACAAATGTATTATTTACAAGTGATAGAAGAGGCTGATTATTGTACCCCAGAAAACATGATGAACTCCTCTATAATGAACTGGAATAAGAAGACAGTTCAGTTCTTAAATTTTTCTTTCTTTATAAATTTAATTGAAGCTGGAACGAACAAAAGTTATATGACAATTAGACAGTGAGCACAATTCAATAATTCTTTAGGGGCACATACTCCCATGATCATTGTTGACAACCTTAGGCAGATATACTGTTACATTTGCTAAAATATATGTTTCTAATCTTACTTTACAAGAAGCAATATGCTGCCTAACAGATTGAGACCTGATAAGAGAGAGTTATGACTGCATCTTCAAAAGACGACAAAAGAACTTTTCCCTTATATGGAGAAGACAAATGGTTGCCAATTAACACCTGCTGTTTTTTGATTGTCAGTCTTTAAAATTACAAAGCTTTTCTGATTGCAGCTCTCTAAAGGCTAAAACCTCCATGTTGTTGTTGCTATTCCAGCAATTGGATATGACCCCAGTACAAAAGTTTTGATACGCCAACGTAGCATAAGGCCCATATATTTTACAGGGAAATGTGACTCTCTCTGACACACTAATACTGAGTACCTTCACTTCAGCCAATGAATTATTCAGCAGAAGTGTGTCAAGAAACAGTACTGGGGCTCCTTTATACCAAAAACTATACGCCTGCACAATGCCTCACTGTGACTGTGACAGACAATTCAGAACTTTTCTTTCTTTTTAGTTTTCTCTCTTTTTATTCATTTTGCTGTGTATGTAGTGTGCATTTATTTATTTATTATCTATCTATATGTTGGACTCTAAAACATTATTTTAATAGGTCAATTCTATGTATGTAACCTTGCAAATGTGTGCATGTTAACCCATCCTATCCTCACTCTAATTTTTAAAATATATGGAAACAATTGTACTATAGTTTTTTATTTGTACTTCAGCTTAGGATGATGACCACTGCAGCAAGACGCTATGGTTCATCAGGGTAGAGAACATAACCGTTTATTTCATGTAACTGAAATTAGACTATTACGTACTGAAGATTATCTGTTGGGTAAGGTTCGTATGTACCCTATATTCACTTTACAACTTGTCCATTAACTTTTAAAGACTGTGATTAGCACACCCACTCCAGTCCATTCCTCCCCAGTAATCCATGCTATTCATTAACTGTATACAGTTATCTGTCTGTATGCATTCCTGTGAGCTCCTCAATCCTTCAGTTAAGGGAGACAGAAGGTTTGAGGTAAGGTTGTTATACTCACTAATCAAAACACTAGACAGTAGTAATATGTTGTATGTTAGCACATACAAGTACATCCAAGTAAGAATATCACTGTATTCTACAAGTGACAGTAATGATCCTATAAACCAATAAATCTTCAGACGGCTGATTCAGTCCTCATAGCTGAATTACAGCGTGACCTTTCCATTAGACATAAAAAATTGTACTTCATTTGTAAATTGCTTTGTACAAAAGCTTAATATCTAGAAGGGCATTGTGTGGCCTAGTAGCTAAGGAACTGAAATACAATGTACAAGGTTTCCATCCTTCCATCCATACTGCAGATTCACTGTGGCATTATTGTGAGAATGAGATTAAATGTTTCTGTCTTACAACTTTCATATTCAAACAACACCAGTCGATTACAGGTTCCACTGATGTACATACTTGCAGTAGGACAATGTAGAATTACCATTTAACCTAGCATGAATATCTTTAGGAATGTAGGAGGGAAACTGGAATGTCCATAGCAAAACCCATATAGACGCAGTGTGAATGCCCAAACATGATACAGATAACTGAACTCAGTTTCTCTGGACCCATGAAGTAACAGTATTAACCATTGCAGTACCATGTCATCCTATAATGTAAAAAACAAATAAAAAACCATTGTACTCTACATACGTACTTGCAAATCTATTTAAACAGTGGTTAACAATAGAAAGGACAATTCTTGTTTTTTTAGGCTGTGTGGCCTAATGTCTAACATATTGAACTTTAATTGCAAAGTTGCTGCTCATTTTTTGCCTTCCTGAACATATCACTTCACCTGCTTAAACTCCATAAGTAATCATAAAACACCCTTGAAAGTCATCTTAGTGAGTTTCTAACTGATCTGCTTCCAAAGTCATACAGCTACAGGCTCACAAATGCACTAATTTGGATCTTGAATTCACAGCAATCAACATTTCTCCTTCCAGTGTATTCATATTTTCACTACCACAAGTACAACAGAATCCTTAAGTTTTTTTCAGATTTAATTGTCATCACTTTATGAAGAAGGAGGGTGACCCAGTATGAAATCCTATGGTGTTATTATCAAATGTTTGAGGCAGAACAATGGTTGGGCTCTGGCTACAACCACCAGCTGGCAGAGTACTTTGGCTTTAGATGGATATTTTGGGTAACTTTTGACAAAATGCAAGTGGCCTCCTAGGTGGAGGGTAAAAAACACAGTGTGCTCAGATTATTTGTGAGAGAAGACAGAGCAACAGAACATCAAAGTTGACATTGCTGGTGTACTGGTTCAAGACATTGTCCACAATAATAGGCGGTTATACAGGCAACTGTTTAGTCAGGTCTGAACAGAGCAACTGAAAGTTTATTGATGATAGATAGATAGATAGATAGATAGATAGATAGATAGATAGATAGATAGATAGATAGATAGATAGATAGATAGATAGATAGATAGATAGATAGATAGATAGATAGATAGATAGATAGATAGATAGATACTTTATTAATCCCAAGGGGAAATTCACAAGATACTACATTTGTGTCTCCTTCCTTGTTGCCCAGTGTTGAGTTCTCACTTTGCCAGGCAAGCACTTCGGTATTTGTGACTTTAAATCTTAAACCTAGTAATGTGTAGGTATAACTAGGTTTCTGTAGCTTTTATTTTTAGAAATACCTTATAGTGTTAGAGTCAAAAATATTTTTAAATAACTAGAGACATACAATAATCATTTTATCATAAAGTGCAAATATACACCCACAAAATTCTGTCTGGATCCAAAATCTTTGCATCTGTTTGCACTTAATTGTGTATACTTACTATGCTGGGTATATTGCCCGGCTCCCATTATTGTATTTCATATTTACTGTGATGTTATTTGCTCAGTATAGAGTCTTGAGATTTAGCATGCCATTAATTGTGCTATATTGGGTAAAGATTTATTGTCCTATTCGATAAAACATAATCTAACAACTATCAATACAAAGAAAATATAGGTGTCAGCTGAAAACCACTCCACCTTAAATATGCAAAAATTAAAAACTTATGTCAAATGATCTACAATATTCTTTTAAATATCTATGCATTTATCCATTCATTATTGATCCCTCTCATTCACAACCATGGGGGGCTGAAGCTTATCCTGGCAGTAGTGAGTGAAAAGCAGGAACCAGCACTCACAAAGTCAGAATTGCAAATTAATTTAATATGCACATCTATGTAACCGTGGGACAAACATATAATTTCCACACATACAGTGTCTAGGCTAGAATTCAGACTTTGTTGCTCTGAGGCATTGCTTCAACTTTTCTTCCATTGTTTAGCTAAATCTAGTCCTTATTCCATTCAATTCAGTTCAGTTTACTTCTGAATAACACTAATCACTGAATGCAGGTGCAGAGTGCGCTGACAAGTTTGGTGGTAGATACAAATTACTAATTTCAAAATGAGTACACATAAATACACAGATCTGTCTAAACAGACTGGTTGTTTGAAAATCCATCCATCCAACCATTATCCAACCCGCTATATCCTATAGACAGGGTCACGGGAGTCTGCTGGAGCCAATCCCAGCCAACACAGGGCGCAAGACAGGAAACAAACCCCGGGCAGGGCGCCAGCCCACCGCAGGGCGCACACACACACACACACACAAACACACCAAGCACACACTAGGAACAATTTAGAATTGCCAATGCACCTAACCTGCATGTCTTTGGACTTTGGGAGGAAACTTGTTTGAAAATGATTAACATTAATGAAGCCAAGCAATATTTGTCTATTAATTAATCATTGAACTATCTTCAATTTTCTATCTATTTTAGGTGCTCAATGTAGTTGTGTGGGCCACTACCCTAGCCCAGTTTAGCTTAAAGTATACACTCTGACACATCATCTATCTATCTATCTATCTATCTATCTATCTATCTATCTATCTATCTATCTATCTATCTATCTATCTATCTATCTATCTATCTATCTATCTATCTATCTATCTATAAAAATATTAGGATGTCAAAATAGCGGCCACTAGGCTTCATTTAATTTAATGCTGATGTGAGACTTCTTCCCATCAAACTGAATTTCTTTCTTATGGTATGGCATTGAACTTCTCCTTTTGTCTCTTGGCTGTGAGGTGAGAGGAACTGATTTATATTAATCTTGTGTAAAACTTCTCGGGCAGAGGAACATTGAGTCTTACCCAGTCACGATGGCTAATTTAGATGTGGCACTGATGTGAAGTACCATGTAATGTCTTTGAATATACTTCCACTTAAGAAGTCAAATGCTGAGACCCTGAAAAGGAAAAGACTCGTCTTGGGGCATCACAGGTTTAAAGGAAATATACTATTACAAAGTTTGTAGATTAAACCCGAGTGACACGCACTGCTGGGTATTGTTGGTTTCAAGTGAACTTGCACTCAAGCTATATAGTATACTGTTCAAAATGTAGGGAAGGACACTTGCCTTTTCTTATTGCTCTATTTTGAACACAGATTGTGGCCTCCATTTAGCCCATATGGCATCTCAACATCCACAGTAACTGTCATATTTACTACCGACAAAACACTGAAGGCTACTAGATTTCCTCGAGATACAGTAGGTATATTTATTATTTATTAATTACTTTTTTTGCAGGTTAAATTAAAGTGGTTTGCTGGGATTTAGGAATCAAGTGATTTGTCTCTTCTTTTGTACACTTTATATAGAAAACAGTTTTTATTTAGTGGCTGTTTAGCAGCAGAACCCTGATGAATCCTGGTTGAAACAAATATTATTAGATGCCTTATTTATAACAGTAGACATAACAAAAATCAAGAATTGTATTTCCTGCCATAATTTACCACTAATGAATAATTTCTACCAGAAGACATACTCTTGCTGTTAAACATCATAACAGCATCCATGAATTGATCTTGTTTAAACGGGACCCTTGGGTGGTAACCCTGTCATGTATAATCAGGGATTAGTGTAGATTCTCAAGGGTCCAATCGGGTGTACCACTGTTTCAAAATGATACCATACATGGCACAAAGAAAGACCTGACCACAGAGTGATAAGTTAAGAGTTAAGCAAGTACAGTAAGTTACACTCCACTTATTATTCTCATTGAAAGTGTCAGCACTTTTCAGGTAGTTATATTATCTGCCATTGTCTGGTTATTATTTCAAAACTTCACTGTAAATTTAATGTAGGGAATGTTATTGTGTTTAGAGTAAATATGAGTAGTGATCCCAATTCATTAAGGTTTGATTTTGCTGTTGGGTTATGAATACTTGAAATGATTAGTAGAGTACAGCTTCAAATAAGACAGAGACGGAGAACATGTTGTGATAGTGTCGCAATGTGAATGGTGTAATGGTGTAAGGTTAAGTTTTCAAACCCAAATTGCATTAAATGACTCTGGAGACAATATATATGATAAAATAGTGAGGGAAAACTATTACTGTTTCTCTGTCAACAGATCATTGTGCAATATTTTACAACACTTGTTCTACTCTCAGACCCATACAAGTTTCATGAAAATTCCAGTGGGGTTAAGCAGAAATTTCCTTTATGTGTGCAGATTTTCTAACAATAACATAACATTAACCTACTTAACTAATATTATCTGATGTTTTTTGCTAATGCCTAGCAAGATGTACACATTCACACAGTGTTTGCATCATAAACAATCAATGAAAACATAAGGTGCTGATCCTGGATCTATTTCAGTTGACACAAGATCATTATGATAACATCTGACATCACCATCATCTTACAAAATGTAGCCATATAGATTTAAATGTTAAGTTCTTGTTGTCCGTGAAAATATTTTTGCTATGAACTGCCTACATTAAAACAGCAACACCTCAAATTTAGAATTGAATGGCTTTGAGTTGAAAAAAGAACAGGCACAATAACATGGAAAGAACACACAGACTGCCCAATTTAAACACAAATCTGAGCCTGTCTTGCTAATCATTCTTGCACGACACCAGAACAAGCTCACAACATACACACAAACAGATGACAAGTCAGTTTTATTTTTATATATAACATCCATTCTTTTTCATTTGGCAACTAAACAGCAAAAGTATCAGTGCTAAAATAACACCTAAATGTGTATGTACAAGTGCTGTTTTTCATATGAACACCATTAAACATTACTTTTATACTTTAAACGTTCATTTAACACTAATGATTTTGCTGCGTACAGAGATATATCCCACCCTGACTAATTCTTGTCCACTAGATTTGTCTGTGGTACACGTCAATTGTTTCTCAGTTTTGAATAAAAAGTAAGTATTGCATAAAACAAAAACAAATTAGTAAAGTGTGCAGAGAGATAAAGTTTTGGTTATAGGTTTATCACCTTAAATTAAATCAAAAGTTCTCAGAGCTGTCTTGTTGAGTGATTTCCAACCTGGCACAGATTGCCCAGAAACCAAGAATGCTGAGAAATGTATCTTTGGTTTGCAAGACCCCTTGGCTTAACTTAATTCCATCTGTTTCCTGGTTGCTAGTACTAGGGTGTTGTACCGTGTTAGCCATTATGAATGTAGAGAAAAGCCAAGAAGAATGACACCATTTATTGGCTAACTAAAAAGATTACAATATGCAAGCTTTCGCGGCAACTCAGGCCCCTTCTTCAGGCAAGATGGTTGCTAGTTGAAAAGCAGAATTAGATGACCAGTGCTTTCCTGCATATTTCTATGGAATGAAAAATGTGACCCCCTTTTACAACTGTTTCCCATAAGACACCAATACATTCCACTACTACTTCTACTACTAATATGACTGCTACTCATACTACAAATACACCAAGCTAGAAAAGTGTTGATTCATCCATTTTGAGAATACTATTTCCAATACATGTTTCTGGAAAGGATGAGTCTTTCATAGCAGTATTCATTGCAATGAAGGAACCAACTTTGAACTGTAAGTGTATATCCATCACAGGGCACATTCGTTCTTGTATCCATCCACACTCACTCACAAGGGAGACTTACCAATCAACCTGCCATGTACATTTTTAAGGTATGGGCAGAAATGTTATGTATCTGGACACAGGGAAAAAGTGCTGTCTGCAGATATTCAGGAACAAAAAACTCACCCAGGTGCCTGTATACATGTGATAATAATCATTTTAATTATCAGTAATAATAATAAACATAAAAATAATGATGAATTTAAAGTGACTCTAAATCCAGATATATACATAAAGCAGGGCTGAATAGGGTGTACAGCTAAAAGTGAAAAACTACATATTATATATAGATACAGATATATTTATATATAGATATATAAAGATGCAGCGATGAATAAAAAAAAAACGTATACAGTAATGTGCGCTTTAGAAGATAGTATCCATTCTCTTAACACGGTGTTTCATTTTTTTAAAGTTACATCATATTCAAATGAAGCAAAATTGAACTTAGATCATTTTAAAACATTACATTTTTAGACTGTGAAGTCTGGTAGATATTTCCCTTTTGAAACTTAAATCTTAAAGGATGAAAGGTGCTGTTGTCTAGTATAAGTGGGTTTTGAAGAATTGTCTTAGTCATTTGAGCAGCACTTCACATCCCTCACAAACAAATGAAACCCCAGAGCTTCAAAGTGAGATTGATATCTCCTTCTGAACTTCATATAAAATATTCTGAATATTGAAAGAGGTGCTTCCTCCCGTGGGAGACACACAGCGACTCTTCCCGTCCTCTAGTGAGAGAAAAAAAATCACTGTGTGGATTTTTTGAGTTCATCAATATTCACTCATTCATCGCGAATCCTGGCAGGTGAAATTCCATATTGTATTGCAGGATGGATGGGGCCTAGGTTTTCCTTCTTGCCTGAAATTGAACTCAAAATTAAAATAGAACAATGCCCAATTTCTATAGACTTCTGGCACCACCATACATTACAGTTAGTGTCTGAAAAGTTTTCAATTTAGTATTCTGGTGTTTAGCAGTACCCGGTTATAAAGTAGGTCAAGGATGGATATGCCCAACATATCAAGCTTGCCACAATACTGAATCTCACTTTAACTGTGAAAAAGAAATAGTTTTTGGTGATCACAGATAATCCAGAAAAACAACAAAAATGCAAATAAAATAAAGTGTGTATGTTCCTGCTTTTTATCATATTTACAAATTAATTAAATTAACATTTTATTGTTTATTGTTAGTGAAACAAACGTTAGTCTTAAGGGATGTACTTTACAGGCGTTCCATTGCTCTGTCAGCTTTTGCCATAAATTGTGACTTATTATTTTAACACTATATTTTACTTGAAGAGTTTCATGCTATGTTTTTGGAAAGTACAGTCATATACTTGCTGGAAAACTGACTATCTTCGCAACACAGTCTGTTCCACAGAATTTAAAATCAGTGAACCCTGTAAACATAGATAATCTCACTCTTGAATGAACTGGTCATTCTGTTTCATATGACCTTCCGTTGTATAACTGACACAACCCCTGAAATTTCACAACACAAAAAGTGTGAACCATGAATATATGTCTCTATCAATCTGTAATGTACTTCTCAAAATGTCTTATTATGTAATATAACAAGCTGAATTAAATGCTTCTCTCCCCAATATTACTTCATTAAAGAGGTTCAAGGAGAATTGAGCATGCTTAGCAAAATGTGTTTTAGATTCAGCTTTTGTTAGTGTAATACATTCTTGGTGACAGTAACCTATAGAAGGCACATACTTTTGAGCAGGCATGAGTTTCAGCATTAACAATACTATACAGTGGTATTCCCAGGTAGCAAAGCTATATAGATTGTTTTATTTTTTCTTCCCACTTTAGTCCTGACACATTGACAATAAGATCTTCTCTCAAAGGTAAGCAATGCTAAAATGATAACATTACATCCTCTCACATACTTTACTCAAGTGAGGGCTCCAGGGGATAGACGTGTATCCTTGCAGTTGTGGAAGGAGAACCAGTCCATTCTAGGCCTCAATAATACTCAGGGCTAAACCTAACAAACACACATCTTCATGATGTTAGAGGAAAACCAAAGTACCCAGGAGAACTTGCAAACTTCATTCAAAAGTCGAGCCTGCACCACTATACCAGCCATAGCTATATAAATTAAGACAAAAGTCATAACCTGAATATTCAAACTTGTTATTCCGTATTTATGTTTTATGTACTTGATTGACCTGTTTATTTCAGTTTCAGTCCTATCATCTATCCATGCTTTTTATAAACCTACTTTACCCAGCTTTGAGAGTTGGCAGCAGCTGCTCAGAGGCAGGAACCACTCATAGGCACCAGGAAAGATATATTTGGAAAGCAAAGGATGCTGTACAGGTGTCAAAGTTTCAGCCTTGTTGCCTTCTCGAAGTTAATATTTCACTAGGTGGAATGTTTTATATACTATTCTGTCTTCATTCATAGGAAGCATTGACTGTATGTCATGTCATGTCATTTTTTAACCCGCTTAAACGAGAGCAGGGACGCAAATGGGCTTTAGCCTATCCCAGCAAGCATAGGGTGCATCCCGGAACAAACATAGGACAGGGTGCCAGTTCATTGCAGGCCAAACACAAACACACACATACTCACACACCAAACACACACTAAGGCCAGTTTAGCATCACCAATTCACGTAACCTGCTTGTTGAAATGCTAAACCACCAATAAATGATGCTTCCCTTTTTCTTTACTATTTTTTTCACTAATAGAGTAGAATATTTTTTCAAAGATAATCTTTGAATATATGCCTTCTAAGTATTTTTTCAAGTTTGGAAATAGTAAATATATTGTTTGGAAATGTGAATTTGACTTCTTTACTAATGTAATTTTCTCCAGATGTATGGTAAGATGAAAGTGGAACTAGACAAAGAGCTCCCAGAATGATCAGATTGAAAGGTATATCAATTATATGATTGTTACAAAGAAGCATTTTATTATAAAATGTTAATTAGCATGGGTCCTGACCCCCCTTTTGGCGTTCAGTGTCCCCCATCTGAGGACCGGGGCATGTCCAATGTTACTACTTAATGACGGTAACATTACACACTCACTGAACATTGTCTCGCTTTTGTCTTCATTCACATCGAAATGAAGTTCTCCAGGCCGCATTTATCAATCACTGTGGGGCTCCAGCTGTTCACTAGTCTTTGGCCTGGCTTCAACAGCCGTGCTTACAAATTGTCTCTGAATGGCATGGAGTAAGCCCCCCCTTTTGTCACTGTCTTCCGACAAATGTTTTTCTGCCGCCTTTCCCAGACACATCCAACCCTACCTTCTGCTCTCAACTATTAAAAAGGAAGCAGTATGCATTCTCTTGTGCATCCAGGATTTGTTAGTCTAGTCCGAGTCCCTGCATCTCCCAGCCCTCAAAGCCTGCCAAATACAATTACATGGATAGTTTTGCAGATTACGTTAAAATCATTAGAATGAAAGAGTCTGAGATTATATGTTAAGGGTTGGAACTGTTCCGCACTTTAAATATGCAATACAAAAAAGCCTCCAGAGTCTCCAGAATATCCTATTTAAAATCACTGAAAGCTTTAAAATGACTAGCAAAATATACTTTGTAATGTTTAAATACTGTGACATGAATGCAAACCACTGATAGGCATCTTACTTATCTGAGAATATGAAGGAAAACTTCCTTCTTACTGAGATGAAATAAGGAAGCAAAGAAACTGGTATGTTTCATTCAAGCCTATCCATCCATAATATGCACAAAAGTATAAATTAGGTTAATAATTTGGCTCATGGCTAATTACCTCTGTTTTTTTTTTACTTGCATATTTCAATTTTTTTTATTTCAGTAAAACTCTCAGCAAAGAATTGCTGCATCAGGAAAAAAAATAATAATAGTGTTTCTATGGATAAAAAAATGGAATTGTCATGGCAGAATGAATGAATTGTACAGTTTCTCTTTTGTAACCATTTCAGAGGAAATAATTAAGATAGATGGGCAGATGAATTAGCTGTCCTCCAAGGTCAAACGCTGATTGCCTTATTACTCTATTATTTCACTGTTGTGGAACTATTACCAATGACACTTTTCATGATATTTTGTACATCCGCAAAAAAAAAAGAAGAGATACAAATTGATTGTTTGGCGGCCAAATCAGTCATAGTCATCTTCGGCGGATGGATTAATGGGTTTGATGGCTGTTGCAGGTTCAGGCAGAGAGACTGGCTGAAAACAAGAGAAATTGTTTTGGGCCCTTGGGAGCTGAATCGATGTGAGTTGCATGTAAGCCGTGTGATGTTGTTTAGAGTTGGGGGGAGGGGGGGGGCACAAAAAAAGGTGGGTGTTGAAGTTTGAGAGTGCTCCTTAAAGATGCAATCTTTCCCACCCTTTAAGAGTAGCAACATTTGAGGAAAGCAAAACGGCTTTCTGTCATCTAAAGTCTCATACTGTCAGGCCTTTCAAAGAGTAAAGCAGTCCTTGAAAGTTTTGCAGTATTGCCCTTCTGACTGAAGTGCGTATTTTTCCTAATCTCAGATTACCCATTTCAATGCTTTACTTAAATAATTGCGATTTATTACCAGGTTGCTTTACTTGATTGTACTTTACAGAGAAAGTAGTGTCACAGGCATCACCTTTTTTTTTGGCTTTGTGCAGCATCTTACACTTCGATTGAAACGTCACACAAGTGTATAATTTGTGCAATGTAACACAAGAATAATGTTAGACCTGCACTTCCATGACATAACTGTTTAAAATTAATGCAGAGCTAGGGGCAGAGAACCCATTTAAATATATTTAGTTTACAATCATTCTGTGAGCATACCTTTAACAATGCTATCATGAACACTAATAACATTATCAGGTTTAATAACGCATCTCTCCAAAATTAGAATTAAATCGGGGAACTTCTACCGCCGCTTTTCTAATTAGGTGCTACTGTGATCTCAGAGGAGAGGATGTGAAACTGGTTATGGAAGAGCAGGCTGTCTTTAAAAGCTGGCTGTTGACTCGGCAACATTTCTTTTGCTTGACTCATGCACCAGACAGGCACTCCTTTATTTTCCTAGCTTGTTAATGAGTGGCTAATCAGGTTAAGACTGGTTTCTGGTGTTTTGTTTTTGTTTGAGAAAGTTTCACCAATTCACAAGTAATGCTCTTGAGCCGTATCAAGGTCATTTAAAGATACTGTGGGTTTTTTTTTTTTTTGAATATCTACATCCCGTTATTCGAAATACATTTTTTAAACACATGTAAGGTGACCAAAATGTGGATATAGGCTTAATTCTTAAATGTTTTTAATATAGTTAAAGGTTATGGGTGGCCAGAGCCTATATTTGGCAGTTCTGGGTGTTTCTTATAAGCTTGAAATGTAGTGGCACTTCTACATTTTGCTTTTTGGAGTACCCAGAGTATTTCCAAAGATACTGGCAGTGTATGAAGTCAGCCAGTATGTACTGGGAGTTCTCACGACCTCTTGATACCAATAGTCTTTTAAAAGACAACTACCTTCAAATACTTTTAGCAAGGGGACCCCTCCCCAGTCTTCAAGCTTAACATTTATCTAAAAGGAAACTTCCATATGTACCTGTATCTGAAAAAACTGAAGCATTATGTTTTGTTTCACTTCAAGCACTGGATAAAGTTAAAAGTTAGAAAAACAAAATGATTTAACTTCTTTACAGAAATTTAAACAATTTAGTTATATCAAAAAGGAGAATGTTACCCTATCCTAATAATCTCTTTCATAGACACAGTTAGTTTGCTGTATTTGTTTGTCTAAGTACAAATATAAGTGTTATTTGAAAGATTAATAATGAACATTGAGAACAGCAGTATGTAAACTGTCTGGAGAATCCAGGTTACTTAAATAGCCTGCAAGATAAAATGCAGCTGCATTTATTGCTGTCTTTGGAGGATTTATCTACATATTATGTAATATTGGCACTTATAATAGTACTATGATATAAGCTGTGAACTTGTACTGTCTGACAACATACTAGTATAGAAATGAAAGGTGGAAAGGATCACAAATATTCTATTTTGTGAATTCTATAGTATAAAAGACGAGGACAGAGAAAGGAAAGTCTTTGTGGCCATTGAATGTCTCAACAATGTCAAGCTCTCTTGTTCATTTTTAGTGTTTTTCTCAAGTAAAAGAAAGTTTTTTTGAAATCTTTTCCTTTTATCGTGTATTTTCATATGTTCAGATATGGTCATGTTAACACCATGTCTGTTCCACCAAATAAACAATGGTTATAGAGTGAACGAGTCCTCAGATTTTCTCTGTCAAACACATTTTTATTCATTTATGATGATTGTCTTCAGTGTTTTATAATAATATAAAGTGGACAGCAACTCTTTGCATCCCAGTTTCTAATGTATTTACCTTTATCTCTTACTCTCTTATAGCTTGATAGCATACTTCTTATTCAAAGCCAAATAAGATTAGGCAATATCTCTAAATCCACCTTAAAGTATGTTGGAATTAGTATAGATACAGAGCTCAGAATTAAGTCTACTGTATGTTAAAATATTTGAAATGTATAGTGGAGCAGTAGTTCAGTAATTACAGCTCTAGGAGTATATCTTTTTATGAGGGTTTCTCCTTACTCTCAAAAACATATATGTTACAATTAGAGGTAATTCTAAACTTTCTGCACGAGTAAGCATTCTGGTGTGAATAGTAGTGTGATAATGGACTTCCATCCCATCCTAGGTTGCTCCCTGCTTTGTCCACACTATTGCTCAGAAAAGATTTGGCTCCTTACAAACCTGAAGACTAACAGCAGGTTCACGTGATGTTTTAAGGTATTGTGGAATAACTTCCTTTGAGTTTTAATGTGAAAATTCCAAGATATCTGATGAATGACATTCTCTCTATTAAAGGTGTCCTAATATATTGACTTATCTGCAGATCACTGAGAACATATGATATTTTCATAGCAAGTGATCTAGAGATATTGCAATGTGATTCTCAGATATTTTGAAATAAACAAAAAGTGATTTTGGAATTCCTATCCATCCATTTTCTTTACATAACCAGTACAATTTCAATTTTATTTTTTCATAAATCAACTTAGCAGACACATTGGGGGTTGAATGGCACACAAACAGTTCTCAGGCTTAGATTCAAATCCAGGATAATAGAACTGTGAGGCAGCAATGCTAATACAGCATCAGAAAATTACATTTTGTATATTAGAAGATATAATCTTTCATTCAAGGAAATGTCTGTAGAGGCAATACTGGGCATAAGGTTAGAAATAGCCCAAGTTCATCACAGGTTACACACACACACAGACACACACACATAAACCCCAAAACTCACTCAAATTGGAACAATTTCAAGGTCCCAGTTGACCCAAGATCAGCATTTGTATGATGGAGGAGGAAGAATCAGATTAACTACAAGAAAGCTTGCACTGATACTGGGAAAAGAGGCTTAGATTAGTGAAGCAGCTGCAGTAACCACTGCACCACCTGGAATTTAAAAATGACAGAATTAATTTGTTGATATAAAAAAAAAAGTTGATCAAAAGTATATATATATATATATATTTATATATAAGTTTATGGGTGGGCGTAATACTACAACAACGTGATTGTTTTAATGAAGACTGTGATTTTCATTTTAAATTAAATGTTAAATATTTGTTCACTATTATTTTAGAAGTTAAATTCTGCAAAACTTCAAACATGACATGAATAGACTGTACATGGTTTTTAATCTGATGTCAAGTAAGTAATTTCAGACTGAGGGGCAGTGCAGACATCGGGAACTTCTTTGTGCAGGGAAGCCTCAGTACTCTTCCTGTTAACTTAAAAATTTAAATTTCTGGTGAGTCATCCCATAAAATAAAAAAATGGAGGAAATGGATGGAATCAGTATACTGTACATGATCAACTAATGTAATAATGCACATTAATATTTTCAAGATGTATGATTTACATACTGCAGTGGGCTTGCGCCCTGGCTGGGGTTTATTTCCTGCCTTACGCCCTGTGTTGGTTGGGATTGGCTCCAGCAGACCCCCGTGACCCTGTAGTTAGGATATAGTGGGTTGGATAATGGATGGATGGATGGATGATTTACATAATTGAATATTATTATTACAGTAACACTCAAGCGGTACTTAAATCTTACAAGGTTGAGCAGAAAAGTAGCCAAGGAAGTAAAAAAGAAAAGAAGCAGCAAGTCCACCAACACAGAATTCCATTAATTGCCTAAGCCCACCTATTGTACTTCAGTTCAGCGTCACAGGGAGCACTTGGTGGCAGGCAGGGTTCAACCCTGAACAGTATGCAAGTTCACTGCATGCACACTTTCACAGGTTAATTTAGAGGTGACAATCAACCGAACCAGCACATCTCTGGAGTAAACATGAGAAGCATGCTAAATCAACACAGACATTCCATATTCTGGAGTTTGAAGTTATGTGGTACAAACAGTAACAAATGGGCTGCCCAATCACCAATAAAAAAATAAACAAATAAAACAAAATTCTACTTTTGTAGATTGGGTTTGACACATGTAGATCCTGTTCAAATTATTGACAGAATATATTATTACTGGTGAATTTACAAATCCAAATTACATTCATGAAAATATCACCTCAAAATGTTTTCAAATAGCTGATTAATATATTTCGGACAGAATTTACTGTGCTGTTTCTTACAGGTAAGAAAATGTAAAATCTATAAGGCTTGCACTAAGCATTTAACTTCAGTTTAAAGCAGGAACTTCCCACACAGATGCCTTACGATCTGACTGTCATACACATTGGTTGCTTTAGGCTCTATGCCTTGTTTTTACCTTGGTGGCATAAGATTAATGTTGCACTGTCCCAAATGGGGCATTGTGTGATATTAGATTGTACAGCAGCTTATCATGTTCTCTGAACGCAGAAAAACTGGCCAAGATGAAAAAATAGAATACAATTCAAAGGTGTGCATGCTGCTTATCATTTTTGTATTTTCAGACTTGTAATTTAGGCTGTCAAATTATATTAATGATGCTACACTACAATAATTAATTTATTACATAGCCATTCCGCCATCCATCTGTTTTCTATCCTGTTCAGGTTTCCAGGTGCATCGCAGTCTATACTAGCAGAACTGGGTACAAGACAGAAACTAACCCTATGCTGGATGCCAGCTCATTGCAGGGCAATCTCACAAACCTACCCTCCAGCAAACAAGTACACAGTGGCCTCCTGTGAGCAGACCACGGGCAGTTTGGGCTTTGAAAAACCCAATTATATACCACATTAGTCCAATGTGGGGGCTGTTAAAAGTTGCCCCTAATGGCCCAAAATGGGCTAATGGCTGGCAGTACAAGTTCAGTTATTCCCTCAATGGCCCAGTGATGGTTAGGTAATGTAATTGCTACTCCAAAGTTGCCCACTTTTTAATGTTGTTGCAGAGTAAGTAATACTGCCCCACGGTCCAGAGTGGTGCTAAATTGGCCCTATGCTGTGTGTGAGTGTGTGTCCAGAGCTTCTTCCTGACTGGGCCCATTGCTTGAATACGTAGGATGCCCTGGATACGCAGGTATAGGAAGTGGACAGATGGACTTTTTTTAGATTCATGACCAAATTTGGATTCCCCACTGTTTGCCCACATTAGGCCAGTGTTTCAGGACCAATATTGCCCTGAAGTGCAAATCCCAACTGGGCCATTGTTTGCTGCCAAAATAGGGTCAACATGTTTGTCCACATGTCATTATGTTTACTGGGCCACTGACACAGGCCAAACGCAGAGTCACTAAGCAACCTGATATGCCCTTCTTGGTACTGTGCAAAGAAATTGCCAGTACCTGGAGGAAAAGACACACAGACAAGGGGAGAACATAATATCACACAATATTGCTCTTTAAGGAATGCATTTCTATTTATTCTTAATGAAGTGTATTTAAATGCCCAATTTGTATAATATTTTAGCAGCGGC
Organism: Erpetoichthys calabaricus; assembly: GCF_900747795.2. Taxonomy (NCBI): domain Eukaryota; kingdom Metazoa; phylum Chordata; class Cladistia; order Polypteriformes; family Polypteridae; genus Erpetoichthys; species Erpetoichthys calabaricus. The sequence continues at coordinate 267,465,606 of NC_041395.2, read as the reverse complement.
AGCACAATTTCCATTCGCATTTTTTAAATATACCTGTTGTAACTAGCATTCGTATGGGCCTCTAGCCTCTAGCAGTGTATAAATGTTATCTTAAAATCAAATGTCTCGTTCACAATAGATTTTTCAAAATAGGCAAGAATGTATAATGCCTAACTAGGGTTTTTTTTACTTGTAGACAGATTTATCCTTACTACCCGGAAGTACAGAAAAGTGTTTGCTTTACAAATAAAAAATATATCTTTAAAATTAAATTATCAGTTTACATTGCCTGAAGGTTCTAGTTAATTTGCATCTAATATATTTCAGGAAGAGTTGAGATTTGGTCAGACTAAAGAAATCAGGGAAATTCAGAGAAAATGTGGAGCTCATTCTCAGTGTACTTTGTTATTCTAATGAGAAAATCTATAAACACATAATTGTTTTTGTCCCCTTGGGCCAAAACCTTACAACTGCTTAAAAGAACTAGCAGGAGAGAAAGTGTGCCTTTTTAAAGGTTGCAAAATCAGCTTTTGTTTTCAGGTTTTCTCATGTCAGCAGAAGATGGTAAGACATTTGTTTGTATATGTACAAATTAAAACAACATACTCATCATTAATTAATGTTAATCAAAAGTAATTGGATTAAATTGGACCAAAGTTAGACAGCTTGATTAAGTTTGTTTATTAAATTAAATTCATTCCATGCTATTTGAATCCCTTCATTTACTTTTTCTAATAAATAACTATCTTTTGAATGAGCAAGGGCATTTATAACAAAAGGATTTGGAAATGTTTTAAGCTTGCCGGAGCACATAAAGCAGACATTGTTTGTCATATACTTGAATTAAATATAATGTTGAAAATATGTCATAAAACATTATTTTTCAACTGTAGCATTCTTGAAATGTCTATGAGGAAAAAAGAGATAGATAGATAGATAGATAGATAGATAGATAGATAGATAGATAGATAGATAGATAGATAGATAGATAGATAGATAGGAAAGGCACTAGATAGATAGATAGATAGATAGATAGATAGATAGATAGATAGATAGATAGATAGATAGATAGATAGATAGATAGATAAGGCACTATATAATAGATAGATAGATAGATAGATAGATAGATAGATAGATAGATAGATAGATAGATAGATAGATAGATAGATAGATAGATAGATAGATAGATAGATAAGGCACTATATAATAGATAGATAAGGCACTATATAATAGATAGATAGATAGATAGATAGATAGATAGATAGATAGATAGATAGATAGATAGATAGATAGATAGATAAGGCACTATATAATAGATAGATAAGGCACTATATAATAGATAGATAGATAGATAGATAGATAGATAGATAGATAGATAGATAGATAGATAGATAGATAGATAGATAGATAGATAGATAGATAGATAAGGCACTATATAATAGATAGATAGATAGATAGATAGATAGATAGATAGATAGATAGATAGATAGATAGATAGATAAGGCACTATATAATAGATAGATAAGGCACTATATAATAGATAGATAGATAGATAGATAGATAGATAGATAGATAGATAGATAGATAGATAGATAGATAGATAAGGCACTATATAATAGATAGATAAGGCACTATATAATAGATAGATAGATAGATAGATAGATAGATAGATAGATAGATAGATAGATAGATAGATAGATAGATAGATAGATAAGGCACTATATAATAGATAGATAGATAGATAGATAGATAGATAGATAGATAGATAGATAGATAGATAGATAGATAGATAGATAGATAAGGCACTATATAATAGATAAATAAGGCACTATATAATAGATAGATAGATAGATAGATAGATAGATAGATAGATAGATAGATAGATAGATAGATAGATAGATAGATAGATAGATAAGGCACTATATAATAGATAGATAAGGCACTATATAATAGATAGATAGATAGATAGATAGATAGATAGATAGATAGATAGATAGATAGATAGATAGATAGATAGATAGATAGATAGATAGATAGATAAGGCACTATATAATAGATAGATAGATAGATAGATAGATAGATAGATAGATAGATAGATAGATAGATAGATAGATAAGGCACTATATAATAGATAGATAGATAGATAGATAGATAGATAGATAGATAGATAGATAGATAAGGCACTATATAATAGATAGATAGATAGATAGATAGATAGATAGATAGATAGATAGATAGATAGATAGATAGATAGATAGATAGATAGATAGATAGATAGATAGATATGAAAGGCATGAAAAAATGGAAAAACTGGCCATTTACAATTAAAGTCAGGATCAAAAAATTTGTTTTCCACATTGTTTTATACATTATAAAAAATATTACTTGGAATTCTGACTAATTTCAAATTACTAATTTATGAATAAAAATACACTTTTGACACACTCCATTTAGTGATCCATTTAGTCAATTAGCTCCTATAAAAAAGAAAATAGTCATAAGCTATCTTATAAGCAAACAATCCATACAGAAATCACTTCTGATTTTCCAGAATAACAGAAAAGCTAACAAAACAACCATGCTGAAACACCACAGGAATGCAACTTTGAATTTATTAATTTAGGAAAAGTTACAAAGGCTCCTGTAAATCCAGTTTATCATGAAATGATTTATGAAAAAAGCATAAAATGTGTCTCTTAAATGTCAGTGTATTCTATTTAACACCCTGATGGCTTCAGTTATTGTACGGTATAAAGTGGGCTCATTTAATGAGCTGGGCGCATGAACCTTTTTGAAATATCTGAAGAATTGGGTTGGATTGACCTGAGCCTGCTGGTCTTGAAATACAGTCCTTCTTCTTCACCCATTCAGAATCAGTCATCTTTGATGCTGAATCCATTTCCCATAAGCCTATTTTCTGTAGTGTCACTCAAGAATGTGTGCCTGGCCTATTTCTTTTTAATATCTGTTTCCTTCCACTGGGATACATATTGTAACCTCATATTCTTATCCCAAAGATGTGCTGTTTAAGTTGATTGGTAACTATAAATAGGCCACTGTTATGAGAGGGTGTGACAAGATGACATGGTTCTCCCTTCAGGGTTGTTTTCTGCCCTATGTCCAGTGTACCTGGGACAGGAGCTGGCTGTACATGACACTTTGCTGTTATAAGTGAGTTTGTAAAATGAACTAATGAACAAATTAATGAACTTTGCATTTCTGGGTAGAATAGTTCATTAAGTCCATTTGTGTAAAATGGGAAGTGTTGTGTTGATGAAATGAAACTTTTACCTCCCTGCCATATTGCTTTGATTGGCATGCTGGTAGAACAATCATCTCTCATTTATCCTACACACTTTCACCAAGAATTTTCTTGCACTTAATTTTCTTTTTGTCTTAAAAATCATTCAGGCCCAGATACAGAGAAGCATATCCATAGCATGAAAATGCACAACTATACTTCATATCAAAAATGAAGCTCTCCATGCTTATTCTAAAGATAGTGCTTACTATTGAGCTCATAATGGTCTACTGTGGTTATTTTTGATGACCTCGTCATTCTGACCCCTAATCACCACCATCTCAAATTAGCTATCTATTTGATCCCCTCAGCACTTAATATTTAATGTGTGGTGAGTGTACTGGTACATGAATGGCGGCCGTGGCATCATCCAGGTAGATGTTGCACTTTGGTGAAGGTTGACATTGTTCCTCATTGTCTTTTTAAAGCATTTTGCATAGGTTAGAAAACTGCCATATACAGTAAATGTAATTAATGTTTAATAAAATGTTATTCTATGAGAAAATACCTCTTTTAGAAATTATCAATTAATTAAAAATGTAGATGTTTCAATGGAATTGTTCTTACACTTTTTACTTAAATATGTTTTTTTTTGTTTATCAATGGAAACAATATTAAAGAAAATGAGCTGATAGCGTAAAACAATTCTTCTTCTTTCAGCTGCTTCCATTAGGGGTCGCCACAGCAGATCATCTGTTTCCATATCTTCCTGTCCTCTGCAACTTGCTCTGTCACATCCACCACCTGCGTGTCCTCCCTCACCACATCCATAAACCTCCTCTTAGGCCTTCCTCTTTTCATCTTGCCTGTCAGCTCCATCCCTAGCATTCATCTCCCAAAATACCCAGCACCTGTCCTCTGCACATATCCAAACCAATGCAATCTTGCCTCTCTTGATTCCAAACCATGGAACCAGAGGTGACCCCCTAATGTACTCATTTCTAATCCTATCCATCCTCATCACACCCAATGCAAATCTTAACATCTTTAACTCTGCCACCTCCAGCTCTGTCTCCTGTTTTTTTGTAAGTGCCACCATCCTTAAACCATATTACATAGCTGGCCTCACTACTGTCTTATAAACCTTCCCTTTCACTCTTGCTGGTACCCAACTGTCAAAAATTACTCCTGACACTCTTCTCCACCCATTCCACCCTGCCTGCACTCTCCTCTTCACTTCTCTTCCACACTCCCTGTTACTCTGTACTGTAGATCCCAAGTATTTAAACTCATCCACCTTCACCAACTCTACTCCCTGCATCCTCACCATTTTTCTGACCTTCCTCATATTTACACACATGTATTCAGTCTTAATGACCTTCATTCCTCTTCTCAGTAGAGCATATCTCCACCTCTCCAGGGTCTCCTCAACCTGCTTCCTCCTCTTGTTACAGATTAAAATAACATCTGCAAACATCACAGTCCACATGGACTCCTGTCTAATCTCATCTGTCAACCTGTCCATCACCATTTCAAATAAGAAAGGGCTCAGAGCCAATCCCTGATGTAATCCCACCACTACCTTAAATGCATTCATCACTCCTACTGCAAGTCTCACCACTGTCGCACTTCCCTCATGAATATCCTATACCACTCTCACATACTTCTTTGCCACTCCCAACTTCCTCAAACTATACCACAACTTTTTAGGCATCCTGTCTCATATGCTTTCTCCAGGTCCACAAAGACACAATGCAACTCCTTTTGGCCTTCTCTATACTTCTCCAGCAACACTCTCAGAGCAAACATCACACCTGTAGTGCTCTTTCCCTACATGAAACCATACTGCTGCTTGCTAATCATCACCTCCCTTCCCAACCCAGCTTCCACTACTCCTTCCCATAACTTCATGTTGTGGTTGATCAATTGTATCCCTCTGTAGTTACTACAATTCTGCACATTACCCTTATTCTTAAAAATCTGTGCCAGTACACTTCTTCTCCACTCCTCAGGCATCCTCTCACTTTCCAAGATTCCATTAACAAATCTGGTTATAAACTCAACTGCCATCTCTCCTAAACACCTCCATGCTTCCATAGGTATGTCATATGGACCAACAGCCTTCTCATTCTTCATCCTCTTCATAGCTGTTCTTACTCCTTGCTAATCCGTTGCACTTCCTGGTTCACTAAATCCATATTATCCAACCTTCTCTCTCTCTCATTCTCTTCATTTATCAACTTCACAGTGTACTCTTTCCGTGTGCTCAACACTCTCTCTTGTGTACACTTGTGAGTATATTTCCATCATTATCCTTTATCACCCTAACCTGCTGCTCCTCTTTTTCAGCTCGGTCCCTCTACCTAGCCAATCGATACAGGTCGTTTCCTCCCTCCATAGTGTCCAGCCTCTCATAAAACTCATTATATGCCTTATCTTTAGCCTGCATCACCTCTCCCTTCACCTTACACCTTATTTCCTTGTACTCCTGTTTACTTTCTTCATCTCTCTGACTATCCCACTTCTTCACCAGCCTCTTCCTCTGTATACTCTCTGCTACTTCCTTATTACACTAAAATGTCTCTTTGTCCTACTTCCTCTGTCCAGGTGTCATACCAAGCTCCCTTCTAGCTGTCTCTCTTACCACTTTTGCTGTAGTTGCCCAGTTATCTAGTAACTTTTTACTTTCGCCCAGTGCCTGTCTACCTCCTCCCTGAACTCCACCTTACAGTCTTCCTTTTTCAGCTTCCACCATTTGATCCTTGGCTCTGCCCTCACTTTCCTCCTCTTCTTGATCTCCAGTGTTATCTCCCAGACCACCATCCTATGCTGCCTAACTTCGCTTTCCCCTGCCACCACTTTGCAGTCTCCAGTCTCCTTTAGACTGTTCCTCCTGCATAGAATATAATCCCCATGTTTGCATCTTCCTCCACTCTTGTATGTCACCATGTGTTCCTCCTTCTTCTTCTTCACTGCAGAAATGTTCTTTCTGATTCATCGCACACCCAACTTATACACTAATATCATTCACCATCACACCTTCAATTTGCAACTTCATAATCAACACTCTGTCTGATACTCTTCACCTCCAAAACATTTTTGATATACTGTTCCTTCAGAATAACCCCTAGCGCATTTCTCTTTCCGTCCAGACCACGGTAGAACAATATGAACCCACCTCCGATACACCTGGCCTTACTCCCCTTCCATCTGGTGTCTTGCACATGTAAAATACTAACCTTCCTTTTCTCCATCATATTGGCTAACTTTCTCCTTTTACCAGCCATACTGCAAACATTCAAAGTTCCTACCCTCACTTCCACTCTACTAAACTTCCTCCTCTCCTCCTGAATCTGGCCATGTCCCCACTGTTTCTTCTCCTTTGGCCAACAGAGTGGTCCAGTTTCCCTCAGCACCCTGTTGGCAAGCAGTACTGGTGGCAGCCGTTGTTATCCCGGACCAATATGGAAATCTGTATTGTCCTCATATTGATGTGGCAAAGTTTCCTGACGTAACCCTCCCCATTTATCCAGGCTTGGGACAGGCACAAAAAAACACACTGGTGTGTGCATCCCCCATTGCTGGGTTCCATAGTGTAAAACAATAAAATGGGTAAAATGTTCACTTCCCAGACTACTTTCCTGCAATTCTTAAACTGCTTAAACCTATGAGATAACTGAAATATTTAATCCATATTCTCACTGTGTTAATGTTCTGTCAGCTTTGCCAAAATGACTCTTGTAGATGTGCTAAACTACTCTACAAATGTTAGGAGTTCAGAATTTGTTTCAGTTATTTGGTCAGTGAAGGCTAAATGACAGGCATACTGTACTTCTAGCTTTAGTTTTATTTTCAGGTCTGTTTACTATGATACATGCTCAGTCCAAAACAAGCTTACGCATTGGACAAAGCCTGCAAGGTTCTTTTTTCTGTTATGGTGTGTAAAAAACTTTCTATAATTTCATTAAAGTGGCACATAAATATTCAAATGACAATTAGACAGATGCTTTGTCTCTTTTGGAAAGTCCAGAAAAACACCATCAGATCTACGTACTGTATTAGCAAGTGATTAGAAATTTAAGTAGGAGGTTAACAATAACCTGAAAACAGTGCCATAGACTGATGAACCCAACTTTTATGGAGCAGCCCTCCTTAAAACAGACTGTTATCTAATGTGCAATATCATGTAATGGAAGTCATAATATCATTTTGAGTTTAAGGCAACATTACAGATAATCCTGAGTATGTGTTTCTTTATGTAATTACAGTAACATTATTATTATTTTAAGAAAGCTGTGTAATGGGAAAGAAGGACACAATGAATATAAGAAAAAAACACCCTTGACTTCTCCATTTTAATATAATTAGAAAATTGCCAGTTATCAGTTAGGAAAGAGGTACTTCATACAGTATATACAAATATTAAAAGTCTTTAATTTACTTTTAGATGTTTTTGCACCAAAAGGTTAAAAACAACTGAATAGAAAAAGCAAAAACAGTTTTTTTTTATTCTCTAATTGTTCTTCGGATGTATTTCAGTGTATGATGTTGAACGTTTTAATGTCAGTTCCAGTCTCCTCCAGCTGTGAATTGGAAAAGAGGATGCATAGTTTTGAAGAATGGATGCATATTGGATTTTACTGTATATAAACTTAATTTAGTTTTTAAATGATCTGTGGTTAGTTATAATCCCAAATCAGGATCGAGCTGCTGGCTCACATTTCTAAAAAACCTTTGACATGGTCATTGTCTGCATATTTATTTTTTGAATCTACTTGGGTTTCTCTTCAGGAATTCAGGGTTCACTCTTATACTCCAAAGATTTTAACTGGTTTCTCAAAATTGAAATATTAATGCTGTTCCCAACCTTAGGCTTTTAGTTGCTAGGATCGGTTCTGGCTGCTTTACTGTTAAATGTTCTGATTCTAACTCTGAATTGGCTTGGGATGGATGGATAGATGTTTCTACTTTAGTTTTCAAGATAATGTCATGGCCTACTATCATACTTCTCCAATCCTAATTGTTACAATTTATTTCACCAAGTAGGCCTTTCTTGTTTCATTAAAATTCTGTCATTAACTATGAATTAATATGCAACAAAATGCTGCAAAAATGTGTGTAATTTGCTTTTCTGATTAATATTTTATGAATTTATACAGAACTTTCCATTGGTGCTTACCATAAAAGACAATAGAAAAAAAATTGCTTTAATGGTTCAAAAGCAATAGAAAAGTAACACTGATTAATCAATCGATTTGTATAGCTGCAGCATTTAAGCTCCATTTTTGTTAAAATTCAGGGCTCAGGTACTGACTGTGCTGAGTTTCTATGTTCTCCCTGTGTCTATGCCTTATGGTTTTCTTAATGTGTTCCAAATATGTGCATGTTAGGTTAATTCTTCTGGTGTGAGTGCATTTATACCAATATCTTTGATTCTGCATCTACCATTGTACTGTTGCAGTTTTGGTGTTCCAAAGAAAAATGAGTGAAATCTGTTTAGTTGAAAGTGATGAAGGAAATGTGAAAGGAATAGTCATGTTGAAAGATCTATCAATTCAGTGATTAACAGAACAGCTTACATCATTTATGGTTGTGGGGAGCCTAACTTGTCATGCTTTGTCAGCGATGAGATGTCGGAGAATTAAAAAAAAAACCAAAATAGTAGAGTAATAATAATATATAGTAGTAATAGTGTGATATTGCAGGAAATGTTAAATTATAAATTTGAACAACCTTCTGCCTTTCTCATCATAGGCTGACCCAGGATAATCCTTTTTTTAGCAGATTAAATAAGATTTCCTTCTGGACTTTTTGGCTGTTAGCAGCTTAATTTATGCTTTAAATTGTAGCTCTAACACATGCACTTTTGTGCTTTTCCAGTAAGAACCCTATGAAATTAATCAGCTTCCCACTGTAATTTTAAATATTTGCTGCATGTACTGATTGGGGTCAGTGCCTCAATCCTGCAACAGGAAAACAAGGGTTTCTATAATGATTTATTGCCGACCCAACCTCACATATTATTATGAAATGAGTTTATTAGTTTTAAATCTACTAGTAATGTGGTACTGTTTTAAAACCTTCATGCAATTTTCAAGGAAGCAGGCATGGGTGACGAAGGCCTGTATAAAACATTCTGTCTGAAGGTTTTATAGTACAAAACCCATATATGCTTAATCTGGTTGGAGGTTTCATTGCATCACAAATGTTACAGTGATAATAAAACTGAATAGAACAATAGAATCATTTCGAGTGTCATTTTATTCCCCAATTGGGCCACTCAGGCTGGGTTATGTATTAAGTATGCAGATTTTGTGTAGAATTACACAGCACAGAAGAATTTCCTACTGCTGTTCTCTTTGTAGTGACATATGGTTAAGTCAATACAGTAAGTGAAAGTTAATTTCTACTTTTGTAGTGACATGTTTTTTCTTCACTTATTTATTTATTCTTTTAGATAAGCAAGTGACCAGCAATCTGCAGTTATTCTTATCTACTGATATACTTAAAAGGGAATCCATTACAATTGATTGATTGATTGATTGAATAAGGCGTCATATGATTTGCCTTAAAACTGTTGAATGCCTGATTACTGGGCTTTATTGTTTGTTTATTTATCTCTTTTGAAAGGATGCATCTCTAGCCTTTTGTGGTGTAAATAATGTCTACAGTCTTTTAACAGATAAAAAGCAGAAAATGAACCCTCATTATACATCAGTACTGCTCCAATGCATGGCTATTGGCTCAACCTTTAAATTCTTTCACAACACACTGAAAAATGGCAATAATAAAAACAACTTTAAATTACATATTTTTAAAAATCCAGTTTAGCTAAAAAAACTTTTTATATTTTGGTATATATTTTAAACATTTATTTTTTTGCCCGGTGCTTATAGTGCAGAGAATTTCAGGAAACCTTCTATGCATTTTAAATTAATAAAGCTCACACATAACTTCATTTCATGAATGTGGTGATGAACAAGATGGTATTGTCTCACTGGTATCTGAATTTATTTTACTGAATGAGGTTATATTTTATATTTTTAACTTTTATTTGGTAACACTTCGGTTTAGGTACTGCAAAAATGCCTTTGTTACTGAATTACTATTATGTAACAAAACCTTAACATACACTTCTTTGGGTCTTCATAATACTTACAAAGCATCAGTAAAGCATGTATTCATCTCTGCAATGTGAACTACTAACAGAACTTCAGACATATTTCTCTTGATATTACACATTTAGTATAAGACCCATGAGTCCTTCATATTAATAAGTCATTTTACCAATATGTCAATATGGCACAATGTACAGAGATGTATCTACTGATCTTTTATAAGAACACCAAAAGAAGCCTTTATTAAGGTCTTGTTATATAAGAGTAAATGAATAATAGAAGTAAAGTGTCTCCTGTTATTCTTTTTCACTTACACCTTATGCTAAGTGCTCTGCTATACTTATCCCACTGTACCACAGATTGCTGTTTTCACTTGTGCCATATCTTTGTACTGTTTTGATAAATATTTTAAAATATTGCATACATATATCCTGATTTTTCTTGATGTAAATCCTTCTGGTATATGAATGATAATGACGATTCCTGTGATATGCCCTGGCCCCTGCAACCCTTTATAAATAAAGTGGGCTTGAAAATAAATAGACGGATAGCCTGTTGGATGGAAGAATGATGATCATAACAATAATAATCATAATAATAGTGCCCAGCACAAAGATTAGTTCTGCTGCCTCACACTTTCAGGGACTTGGATTCAAATCCCAGCTCATGTATTGTCTGAATGGAGTTCACGTGTTCTTCCAATGTCTGTGCAGGTTCTCTAGTTTTCTCCTACACCCCAAACTCATCGAATTTTGAACTGATTGGTGGCACTGAATAAGTAACTATTGGAATAGTTGCCACCCACCTTCATCCTGTAATGGTAATAGAGCTCTGAAAGCTGGAACAATGCCTGTATGAATAATAGTATGGTAATTATTTAGCAAGCCCAGTTTATCATATCATAGGCATGAGTGCCAGGTTTATATAAACAGTGGAAATGCTAGTCATACTGCACTGAATGTGTAACTTGATACAACGCCCACAGTCAAATTTATTTTATAAAGTCATTATCTACCTTAAATACATTAAATACATTTATAATTTTCAAATTCAAAAGTCAGTCTCTCTTTTGAATATTAAAAAACATATTATAGAATTGATACTCATGTCACTCAAATAAATCAAATTTTTATTATCTTCATTTTAAAAATGTCCCTGCCAAGATAAAACATGAAATTAGATAAATAATATATGCAGCAAAGTTACATTACCTCTTAAGTGATTTTCTTTATTACCACAGCTAATGTAAATGATGCCGCACTCATTAAACTGTTTTCCACCTAAGAATTTGAAGAAACCAGCAGTAGAACTGATATGCATTAAATAGATTTTAGCTTGCTGTTTTCTTAGTCACAGGAGAATGAGAACTAAACAAGAATGTAGTTACACTCTAATGAGAGAAAAGTGATAAATCATAACATTTCTCATCTCTCTCTCACTGAAAAAATGGTAGATTGTATTGTGGAACAATTTCTATTTTTTTATCAATTAAACCTTATGGGATAACCCACTGTGTTGTTGAAGCTGTAGTAATAAGACTTTTTCAAGAATTTCTAAGTGACATTTCCATTTGATAATATAACTTTTTAAAAGGAATTTGATAAATGCAACAAAATGTTGCTTATGTACTTCACACATACATATTTGTACTTATGGGCATCACAGTAGTTAGCGTCTCTACATAACCGCTCCACTAACCTCTGTTTGATTCTTAATTCAAGCGCCATTTAAGTAAAGTCTTTCACTTTCTACAAGCATTTTCTTCTGAGTACTCTGACTTCTGTGCTTCAGATATAGGCATACTGGTTTATTTTGCCAACGCTGTATTGCCTCACTGTTGTCGTGTGCAAGAGAATGGCCTGATATAAACTGGGGTCCCACCCGGAGTTGCTACAGTATTTGATCAAACTGCCAAATCAGATCCCAGCTCCACTGCATTAGAAAAGTGGAATCAGGAAATAGATGGATGTGTTTCCATACATACATTTCCTCTGATATTTTTAATTGTTTTTGCCTGTCAAGATTTCAAAAATATTCTTAAGTACATTTTTATAACCTTCTGTGGCTTTCAGAGTGGGTCCTAAATGATGAGAGCATATGATTGATTGTTAGCATAACCACATTAACATATCTCATTTAACTTCCCTCCCGCCATTGAGAAAAATAACTTAGTGCATTGTTAGTTATGTCGTGAAATGTAAAGCACATTCTAACTGGGCCATTATTTTAACTTTTGAAGTCAGTTTTTCAAAACTTAGGTTAGCTTTCATTTGTCTTACTGTGAACACTAAAGAGCTACTTTAAAGAGACTGCTTCAACAGCTCTGGGAGGAGAGCAAAAGCAGTGAGTACCACCAGATTTACAAAGGCTTCCTGATTGCCTTCATGCCACATCTTCCTTAAGACAAATTATATAATTAAACCAATACAAGCATCCTACGAAAACATACAACTTCTGCATCCTGTATACAAAGGTACAAAGACATCAAAAAACATTTCAGGGTGCATTTATTATTTTTACAATATGCATTCCTACAATCTAAAGCATCGTTGAACTATTTTAGCGTATTTTAAGGCACAGTACACTAGGTAATTGTTCTGGTTTCAGTTATTAGTACAGTATTATTCATAGTCTACATTTTAGTACAGAATAAATTACAGAAAATGCTTTATGACTAGATCTTTGATATTTCTCTGTAAAAGCATTATCTGCCACATGTCATTAAAACGTTGGTCTGATTTTATTACTAGGCTAATAACATAAGCAAGCAATTCTTTAACTAAGATTACAAAAACATTCAGATTGTTTAATAGAATGAAATGAAGTTGACGAAAGATAAGCTGATGTTAATCTTTCAGCAATTCCCTACATTTATATGAATGGTCTTGTATTAAAGATTTTAAGTAGTTACTTGTAAACGGTCAGTCTACAAACCAATCCTGTGTTCATTGCCTTTCTATTTTCTACTGTTCAGTTGTTACATATACGCTTTTTGACACAAAAGCCTGATCAACTTCCAAGGCTCTCGCTTGTCAGCTGGGGAATATATAAAGATAAATGATATTATGTTAAATTCCACTTAATGACAAATTTTTAATTTTCTGAACATGGTCATTTTCTGGCTAGTGAATCAAGTGTAAGGAGCTAATTACATGAGGATCTGAGCAAAAATAACTCCTCATTTTCAAGGATAATGGAAGAGAAATGTTGTAGATTAATGGCACTATTTATCTTTTTTAAATTTCTATCTTTCTCTGGTGATAGCTGTGCTCCCCAAGGAAAATATTCATAAAATGAAATTGAAGTCGTAACTTAATAGGTTATTAAAATTTTTGAGTGCATATCACTTCTCCTTTCGCAGCGCTGTAAATTTAAATTGAAGTTTGCGGCGTTCGGAGTCACCAGTGGAGTTTTTTATGATGGCACAATAGAGGGGGAACATGCATCTTTGTCAGGAGGTATTTGCTATTCTAATTTTATGGCAGGCCAGATTATCAAAAAGGAATGTCACAGCGCGGGCTGCTGACAACACCTCAGCCTTCAGCCATGTGTTTCCATTAGAGGCCTGAGACGTCCGGGGCTTCTTTCGGCCTATTATTTTCCATTTCAGTCTTTTATCTTGATTTAAAGTGAGGGTTGCTGAATATTCTTCCCTTGTCATTTTACACTCTCTTAGAATGTGAAATTCTGCACTATATGAGGTCTCAGTAGAGGGACTCCATCTCTCCAGGGGTGATTTCTAGATTGGTTCAAGGAAGAATGGCTATCTTTAGCCCATTTTTATGGAACAAGAAGTAAGAAGAGGTAAACATCAGAAAGTAGCATCAAGATATAATTGAATGGGAAACATAATGAAGGTCAAAGGTCACCGCTAATTAAACACATTTGCAATATCTGGTAAAATAAATATATTGCATATAAAGTAACAATGTTCAGATATGTTAAGGTGCATTACAGTTGCAGCGCCCACAACATAATAACTACCACAGAAATACCTTCTTGGGTCATCTACTCAGGTTCCTCATATGTTTTCTCTGTGTTGCTCTAACATGCAAGTAAGGACTTCATCTTGCTTTATACACTTTACAATAAACAAACTTGAAGCTGTGGGTTTGCATGCCCTAAGGACAAATTGTACATTGTGCATGCACACACACACACACACACGATTATTTTATGTTAAGTGTGAGGTTTATGTACAGTAATGTACAGTATATATACTACCCCAAAGATACTGTATATTGTTAATCTGCTTGGCAATAGTGAATGGCCTTTGTGTGGTTGTACAGAGTGCACCCACTGTTGGGTTTACTATTAGTTCAGTTATTGGCTTTGTGCAAGATGCTGTGTACATTTCATCTACTACTTGAAACATAACTGTCATAAGATTTAGCAAATGGTCGAAAATAAGAAATATATGATTAAATTAGATTGGTAAATTGCCATGTGTAACAGGCATGGATGCAGTTAACCTCAATTAATAGTGACAGATGAATGTTCATTCCTAAGAAAAGAGGAGACAATTTGAATTTCAAGGAAATAGATACAGTGATTAAAGCACATGTATAGTCATTCTCAAGAATGCTTAAGAAAAACTGTACCCAGAAGGAATCCATTTGCAAAATTTAGGTTGTCAGTGGGCAGCTCTTAATATTTAGTTTTTGGAATAAATGCTTTAATAAATGAATAGGTGAGTGAATGTACCTGTATGCGTGGCTGTATTGCAACAACCTCTTGACACTATGGTGCAGGCCACTAAGCGCATAGATGATTTTCTGAACATATAACTGAAAGAGAAAGGCAACTGAGGTCTCTGTGGAGTCCAGCAGAGATATTCCACCTACGACATGTAGGCCTTTGCTGCCAAAAGAAAAGGTACGCTAAGCTCACATGTACAATTGACTCAAGTCCACCACAGGGCACTCTGAAATGATAATCCCAAATATTGCAGACCAATCTTAGACCTAGAAGAAAATATTAGTGTGTGAGCTGGAAATGATCATGGGCCTGCTGTTTGTTGCGTAAAGGATTATTGACAGCGAGGACAGAGGTTTTGAGAGCCAATGAGATACAAAAGTTGAGGAAAGATACTCAGGAAGTGAGAAAATGGACAATCAATGGCACCAGACAGGGAGGACAAAGCCAGTATTTTGGTAGGCCCATAAGAATAGCAATTATTTTGTTTCCATTTTTTTCTACTGACACTTAATGGCTCTTTGTATGATCATCCTCTTTTTGGTTAATTTAAAAATTATATTGTATATTTACAGTGTCTGCAGTATTTTTAAATATATTACATAAATTAAGATTGTGTGGCACTTAATTCTGGAAGAATGTTTATGCAGAGCTTCATTAATCATTAGACATCTGTCATTCTCAAAGCTGCTCTTTCCAGTTTGGGTACTGGAGAAGTATCATGCACAAGATAAAAATCAACCTTGGATTTGGCACCAGTCCATCACAATACCCACCTGCCCTCACACCCTCGTAGGATTGATTTAGAGCTACATATGAACACTGATGTGTGGGCATTGTGGGAGGAAACTGGAGTACCTGGTGAAAAATCCACATAGTAGGATTTACTTACTTTCTCTTTAGGCTGAAAAGAGGTGTGTTGAGTTTGACTTTTTGGCAAATATTCTAGAGATTCAAAATATTACATGCTAGTATGGAGATATACAGTAGCTCTGCCTTTTTTCAAAATATATTGTAAATAGATCTAGCCATCTATCAATTTTGAGCACCTGGGTTTTCTAGGTTAAGAGGACTGGAAACCCATCTTGATAGCAAGTAGACACAAAGGAATAATCCAAGATCAGAGCTCCAATCCAATCCAATAGACACACGTATCCTTAAACACAGTGCTTACCAGTAGGTTAAGTGCCACCACTTATCCTAACAGTATGTATTTGAACTGTGGGAGTTAATTAGAGTGCATGGAGCAAATGACAGTATAATTCAGTGAGAACCCATAAAATCTGTAAAGAAGATGTTCTATTTAATAAACAATGCACAGGGTTTGTGCAGCAGCAATATTATCTTCTGTTCCAATATGGAACTCCATAATATCAATGTCAGCACTTTTCTGTCAAGATATAGTTGCTTGGTCATATTTAAAATGACTTATTTTTGATTTTCTATTTACTTTATGTGTTTTGGTGTCACAGATCACCAGCATCATTGAATTGCACAAAAATTCACAATTATTGCTAGAATGAGTCATGATGACCACCATATTTAATGGTGACTTGAACAAGCAAAAAATGTTTCAAATTCATTTTTCATGGCTGCATAGCTCTGAAAGACATAAATAGTCCTAACTAATGTAATTTATGATATTTTTAGCATTTTCAAAGTTTAGTAACGAACATGTGGTATGCCCACCAATAAAAATGTTATCTTTAGTTATTTCCCCTGACCTTGCTTGTAAACAATCACAGCATTTTCTTTAAAATACTTCCTGCAACTCAAATTACAAGATTTCAGTGTATTTCTCCTATGCCAAGATCATTGTGATTTTAGCATTTACTAACTAATTTTACAGCAGTAGCATTGCTAGTGTAGCTAACTGTAAAGTCTTCCAACAGGTTTAAAACTTAGGCTGTGAAGAGTCACTGGTGGACAGCTAACAAGTAGCTTAACCACAACGCATACTTTTGTCCCAGTGACCTTATGCTGGCACGAGTCTAGTGTAATGTCCTATGCCCGTTTTCTTCTTTAACTACTCTTTTCTTTATCTTATTTTGCTGGTAAATGAATGACTATCAAAGAACAGTCATTGCACCTATAGTTAATTTTACACACAAGTTGTGTGTATAAAATCATTCATGACACTGTTGGTTCCAGCTTTGTTTCCATCCTTTAAAATAATCCAAAGTACGTTGAGCCTCCTGTGTTTTCAGACTTTCCTCTGTTTTTCTGAACTTTGATTTACCTTTGCCCTTGTTTTGATATGTTCTGCTACTTCTGTGAGCTCATCCTTACCAATATTATTGTACCTCTACACTCACCAGTTGTCTGTCTCCGAAAAAAATGGATCTTATAATAAAATTGTACTGCATCTGACCTTTGCTGCCCATCACAGTCACAGTAATTTCAAATACTCATGCAGCCTTTGAGGTCCGATACTTTATGTGGAAGGACTCGTCTCCAGAGATGATCAGTGTTTGCAAGACTTTTGACATTACAGATTGGTACACTAACACTAAAATCTCCCAATAAGTTTAGCTTTCATATCATTAATCTTATCTAACAACATAAGAATTTAGACCAGTTTTAATATTTTTCATGATTACTTACTTGGAATATATGAAGTTACTGGCAACATTTAGTTGTTATTGTTTTACTTCTCAGTCTTGGGGCTACAATTTGCAATTAGCAAATTATCCACGTCTTCAACATAATGTCAATTAGTATCCATTTAAACAAAGTGTACATCTGTACTATTGTCTGCTGATTAAAAAGCTTATTAAAATTTAACAATAAACTGTTAAAACAACAAGAAGGATTCAGACCTTTGGCTATATTATCTGAATCCATTGTGAAAGCATGCAAATATCCAGATTTCTGTGATTTAGTATCAGCTTGATTGACTTTTTCGTAGTCCAAAGAACCTTTTTCATATATATATATATATATATATATGAAAAGGCCGCTAGATGAGTCCTCCCTGCCGCATGGAGGTGTCCCAAATTCCCGCATGGGCATCATGGACAATGGAGTTCGGATTCACAGCCCTGCTGGATACCATGGGGGCTGCCAGGGGACGCTGCAGGGAGGCACAGGGATTTCTACTCTCCTTATAGCCCGGAAGTACTTCCAAGTCATGGGGACAGAAGAACTGAAGTACTTCCGGGCTAAAGAAAAAGAAGAGTTTTAATCTGACCTGGAAGTGCTATGGAAACACATGGACTGAAGGACAGAAGCACTTCCGGGTCAAGGACTATAAAAAGGACTGTGGGAAATCCAGCAGACTGAGCCGGAGTTGGGAGGAAGTGCGACAGAGCTGCTGGGTGGAGAGGAGGATTGATTGTTTATTATTATTGATGATTGGCTTATTATTGTGTATTGTGGAGGTGGAGGTGCTTTGTGCACATTTTGGTTATAAAAAATTAATTATTGGGAATTTTACCTGGTGTTTGGACGTATTGCCGGTGTGACAGTGCCCATTACTGTCACAGTGACGTAGTCGGCAGGATTCTCTGGCCGTCTGTTTGGCAGAGAACCTGAAAAGAAAAAATTCTGTGTACAGAACCCAAAGACATTGTCACGACATGCAGGAAACCACCAAACCCTACACCGGACCACCATGGGGAAGAAGAAGACAAAACAGAGCGGCAACACAAGTGGAGGTCAAGCACTCGTCGTTGTCTGCACTCATGATGAGACTCAGAGCACCTACGCATATCAGGAGAAGCTTCCGGATGATGGTGACTACAAAGAGGTATGTACTGGGGATGAGATTGAGAACATTTTTAAAATAACACATTTTGTCCCGTACCTCATAGAAGATCGTCCGGATGTTCTGCGGGAAGCAGGAGATAATCCTGAAGACGGTAGTGTGCTCACACCCAAGCATACGAGCGAGGACGACTTCCGCATACAGTGTGCCAGCAAGGGACACGTGACTTACCCTGAGGGATTCTGTGAAGGAGAAGGTCCGCGTCCTGCTGCAGTCTACTTTGCCCAAGAAAGGACGGACTTGGACTTTCCAAAGGGGAAAGGGAAGGCGAGCGAGGCATCGCTCACCCCATGTAAAGGTAAGGTGGTCCGGGAAATGACTGATCGGTCCGCGGATAAATTAAAACAGACGGATCGCAGTCAGCCAAAGATGACACCGCGGGCCTCTATAGAGAACTCCAAATCCCAGCCGCCATTGCGAAGCCCAACAGAGCATGTGTCAGGAGCGAGTGTGCTCATTGGCTCATGGCCTTGAGGTAGGGCTGATGATGGCTCGAGCACACCTCTGGCCGATTCAACTGATAATAATATTGACTTGCATGAGTTGGAAAGTCTGATCCAGCCCGTACTTAGTTTTCTACAGGTAGTAACATCGATCAAGAAGATCGTGGAGGAACTGGGAGCAGTGGCTGAAGCGCCTTTTAAAAAGGTAGAAGATTACTTGTGGCGATTTGGTCGAGAGACTCCCGTAATGATTAATTCGGTACTGTAAATGAAAGAGGGACGCAGACTGAAACGGACCCGCGATTAATTAGTAGCGGGTGCCAAGTAACCTCGAGCCCTACAAAAGAGTTTGGAATGATGACTGAGTGTTCGGGGGAAGGATCGATCGAACTGGAGCAGCTGAATAGTGCTGCCTCCCAGAGCAAGGCAATCCTGAAGACACCGACACCGGTCATCTGTAAATCAAAAGGGGTTCAAACAGCAATGGGTCTCTCTCTTGCACATAGAAAGACTCAGACTGTAAGACAACCCCAGATTAAAAAGGAGATCCTGAAAGAGAAACAGAGGCCTCCTAATAGAATAGAGTATAGAGCAATGAGTGCGGCTGACGGCCCATCCTCGGCGGGGAAAGGGGTGGAGCCAGTGTTTCCAGTGTGTTTTTAGTCTCGCACAGTGAGAATATCGGGAGGTAGGCAGCTGTGCTATGAATGCCGCCGGCCGGGCCACATGTGGCGAAATTGACCAAAGAGAACTTGGGAGGAACTGAAACATTTGTACAGTATCTCCCCACGGTTCTCCTGTAATTGTTTTGCAGGACGGAGCCACAGACCAGCCACAACAAATACCTCCTGGAGGAAGACGACCCTCGCGGGACTGGACGCTACGCCCCACTATGCTTCGCTGAGGGGAGGGAACTGTGAGAGGTGGTCGGCAGTTTATCCCGGCCAGCTCCCCTAGGCTGCTAGATGGAGTCCTCCCTGCAGCATGGAGGTGCCCCAAATTCCCACAGGGCATCATGGATAATGGAGTTCAGATTCACAGCCCTGCTGGATACCGTGGGGGCCACCAGGGGACGCTGCAGGGAGGCACAGGGATTTCTATTCTCCCTATAGCCCGGATGTACTTCCAAGTCATTGGGACAGAAGAACTGAAGTACTTCTGAGCTAAAGAAAAAGAAGAGTTTTCATCTGACCCGGTAGTGCTATGGAAACACATGGACTGAAGGACAGAAGCACTTCCGGATCAAGGACTATAAAAAGAACTGTGGGAAACCCAGCAGACTGAGCCAGAGTTGGGAGGAAGTGTGACAGAGCTGCTGGGGGGAGAGGAGGATTGATTGTTTATTATTATTGATTATTGGCTTATAATGTTGTATTCTGGAGGTGGAGGTGCTTTGTGCACATTTTGGTTATAATAAATTCATTATTGGGAATTTTACCTGGAGTTTGTACGTATTGTCTGCAGGTTTGGAGGTGCGACAGCTCCTCCCACTGTCACAATATATATATATATATATATATATATATATATATATATATATATATATATATATATATATATATATATATATATAAAATAAGACACCTGTCAAACAAGTACTACTCTTTATCTTTCTTTACATTCTTTGTCTTTGTGTATGAAATTTTACATATGAGAGTAGACCATCCAGTCTATCAAGCATGTAGGAAACACCTAAACCATCACAAAGTTTTTTCAAGAAATGTTTCTAAAAACCATCTTGGGACTCTGCTTTAGTCATTACTCAGTAATTTATTGTAAAATATTTATGTGAAAATGGTCTTCAAGGTTTCATGATTAAGCAAACTTTTTCATAATTCCCAACATCATCTTCAAATACATGATTCATTGTTTAATGAAAAGAACTCTACGGGTTGAACTTGATCAATGCCTATGCAGATTTTCTACATATAGATTAGGTCAAAATGTACCTTTTTCTGTTTAAGATTAAATAGTTTTAATTCCCTTAGTCTATCAAAGGAGGACGTGTGTGTTCTTCCTGGGTTGCTCTTGGTTGTTCTTCTTTGCTCTACTTCTATAGCTGCGATCTCTTTATATCTGAATTAAGTATTCCAATAGTTCTTTAGTTTATTTTTCTATAACTCTTTTTTTAATTTTCTTTTCATTCTTTTATATATATTTCTGGAAAGCAAATTAGGAATGTCATATCAGACTTCAGGGGCTTAGGCTCAAATTTGATTCCTGGCTGCAGTGTCTCTTTTGTGGAGTTTGCATGTTCTCTGTTGTTCATGTGGGCTCCCCTTGGGGATTCTAGATTGACTTCTGAGTTCAGAATAATGCTGTTAGATTCATTGGTTATTGAAAACTGACATTAAGTGCAATTTGTGGTAAGATTAGATTCCATGAAGAGTTAGATTCTGTGTACTTCCATATGCTGATAGGGTACACTCCAGCTTCCCACACCCATGTAACCAGGAAAGAAAATAACACATTGATGTATGGCTGGTCACACCACTGTGGGTATGTCATTTTTTTTTCTCCCTCAACTTTCTGTAAAGTTTAAATTTCCCGTTGAGGACAAATAAACTCTATCTATCTATCTATCTATCTATCTATCTATCTATCTATCTATCTATCTATCTATCTATCTATCTATCTATCTATCTATCTATCTATCTATCTATCTATCTATCCTCTTAGAACCTGAATAACTTGTATGTGCAAGCTTAAACATAAATAGTGACTTTGTGGTGTACTGTATGACTGCCATTTTGGACAGCATACAGTTTAGTAAGTAAACTTTACTTTACATTCAGGTTGCTATAACTTATATATGTAGAAAATCAGATTCCCTCTTTGTTTCTAAGTGTCGGAACTCTCAGTAGAAGTATGAATTTACCTCAATAATTTTCTTTTATATATTTTATGAGTCCTTTAACATTAAGGTAAATATGTAATAGAACAGAATGAAAAGTGACATTGCAGCCTTTCTAGTGGATACTTATAAAGTGGCAGTATTTATTAATGCAGATTAATTTTGTTTTTTTGCTTACATTTACTACAACCTGATTAAATATGTGAGTCTCATACCAAATACAAAATACAAAAATGTCTAGCTAAAAAGCTAGAAAATTCTCTAAATGAAATAGTAACTTGAAAAAAATGAACATAAAAGAAGTAGGAGTCAAGTTTACCTAAGACCATATCAATTCAAATTATTAAAATGTGTACATTTGAAATCCACTGCTCTTTTCCTTTTGAACCTTTACCTCATGACTAATGGCTTTTAGTTACTGACAAATGAGTCATACAAGACTCTTGGTTTAGTTCTGAACTATTACTCACAATGTGAGCCTGAGTCACATACCTTTTGAAGTGATCATAGTGCAAAATTATGTAGAAATATTTGGGCCATCATTCATGGTATAGTACTAACAGAAACAGAACCAAAAAACATAAAGTGTATTATATTCATGTATAAGTGATATGGTGGCACAATGGTTAGTATTGCTGCCTCACAGTTTTAGGTTATGTAGGTTTTTTTGAATGCATTTGGTTCTTGCTGTGTCCTAGAGGCATGCCATTATTGGTCACAAGTGAATGAAAACTGGCCTAGTGTCAGTATATCTGGGTGTGTGTTACGTCAGGTAAAGAATCTAAAATATTACTTGAATATAAGTGTGTGTAAACAGCTGTGAATACATCAAAACAAGGGAGGATAAAGTACTGGGTTCCAGTATGATGCCCCATTCAATTTCCAACAAAGACAACTGAAGAGCAAGGTGCAAAACAAGCAACATAGGCAGAGTTGAAGTGGCTAGCTGCTGTGAGGTCTGACCCCATGGGTAGCTGGTTATACACTGAATTATGACTTCTGATCAAGTTCTGGTTTACAAGGCCATGCAGGCAGAGGAAGTAACGTCAGGTCTCTTCCAGTGGGTGTTCCCTCACTCTAAAGGCGGAAATAGAAGAGTTCCTGAGTCACATCCTTAACCTTTCTCCTGCGTTTATTACCCATGTGAGAACATACTAGACACTGCCAAAGCTTGCGTGTTTGACACAGGCAATATACTTTTAAAGCTGGCACTTTGTTTATTTTTTAACTGAAAATACATACATGTCACATGCATACTTGTAACTCAATAATGAAGCGATTTAGAGCTATGATATTTGATATTGTCTCTTAATATGTGTGTTTATGTATAGTTATATAGATTGCCATTGCTGTATTATTCAAATAGATCTGTGAAACTGTTGTGAATCTGTACAGGTTAACTAAGCTGAAACAGTGAAATTGTATGGTAATGATGAAAATTTATCAAAGCACAGTGATAAGAAGATAAGAGGGGCAGTATGTGCTAGGATGGAGGAGGGCCACTCATGTTTGTCATTCTCCTGCTCTGCATTGATCTCCTTCACTGAACTTATTGCTATCAGCTACACCATCCAATACTGCTTATCCTGAATATACCATATATATGCTTGTAATGTCAAATATGGTTGCTCTAAATCACTTATTTCTTGAGTTACAGTACTATATGTATGTGAAGGACAGGCAGAAAAAGTGAATAAATACATCAATGTTACTTTTAAGAAGCACTAGAAAAAAGGTAACAATAAATGTAATTTTGATAACCATGTCGTTACAATTTGTTAAAAATATTGCCAAAATCTTTTTAAAAAATAAATTTGCCAATATCCTTTTTTTACAGGTTTCCATAACACAGGAGCTTTCCAAACTGGGTGTCACAACATCTTGCAGTATTGCAGCACAGCTTAAGAGATGTCGCAAAGGTAATGCTCAAATTAGTTTTACATTTTTAATTTCAGTTTCAGCTTTCAATATAAAACAAACAAATCTGCAACAGAGCTGTCAAATTACTCAAAAATCATGGCGACACAGTGGTAGCGCTACTGACTCACAGTAAGGAGACCACAGTTTGCATTCTGAAATATTCCGCGCATGAAATTTACAGGTTCTACATGTGTCCTCATGGGTTTCCTCCCACTGTTCAAAGACATGCAGGTTAGGTGGACTGGCGACGCTAAATTGGCCCTTTGTGCGTGTATGTGTTCACCCTGTGTAGGGTTTTTTCCTGCCTTGCCTGTGATAGCTGAAACTCCAGAGACCTTGTCTGTATTAAGCAGATTAGAAAATTACATGACTTTTCTGTGCATGTCTCTGTAGACATGACATGCCTATGACTGGTGTATAGTTGCTTAAAATAATCATGTGAAAACTGCAGCCTTCAAATGAATATGCCACTTAAATACACAGCCCTTCACCAGAACGAGACTCTGTGTTTGGATAAAATAACGTGATGAAGAAGAAAGCACAGTTGGCATACAAATAAAAATGTCAAAATCACTTGTGATTGATCAAATGCTGTAAATGCAAAAAAAAAAAAAAATTAAAAATAGGTGGGTGGGACCTCAGCTGATTTGATACTTCATCAATTAAAAAAAGGGCTAACATAATTTTTGGTTCCCTCATCTTTGTGATTACAGCAAAAATGTAACAGAGGTAACCTTAATACAGGTCAAATCTCGCTACCGAAGTAACAAAATTTCTGAATGACGAATACTGTTTGTGGGTCCGGACAAACATTATACACCATCATGTTTAACGGATTTCATTTTAACAAAATGTAAATTTCAGTATAATGAACGTGTTTTTCGACCAAATATGGCCACAGA
Source organism: Erpetoichthys calabaricus (assembly GCF_900747795.2). Lineage (NCBI taxonomy): Eukaryota > Metazoa > Chordata > Cladistia > Polypteriformes > Polypteridae > Erpetoichthys > Erpetoichthys calabaricus. The sequence continues at coordinate 267,440,688 of NC_041395.2, read as the reverse complement.
AGATAATAAAAATGTGATACAAAAAAATACTTAATGTCGCACCTACACTTTTCACCCAGTCTCAGAAAACCTGCAACAGGCTGTCTCTTTCTTGTTGGACTAAAAGAAAGTGAGTCAGTGCTCCACTGAGCGTCTGTGTGGGTAGTTGTGTCGTGTGCAGATACTGTACTGTTCTGTGCTCATACTTGTACTTCTATAAAAAAAAAGTTACAACTAATGTCTCATTTTCAAATAAAATAACATACAGGTACTTTATTACTGTATAGCGACGTATAGTACATTCTCAAGGCTTCATTCAAAATAAGAGCTGTTACTTCAGCACTCAATATAGGAAACACGACAAGGGCAATTGTCCTGCTTTACCTCCCATTTTCAGATTAGAAGAAGAGTGGTGGCTTGGAATCACAGCTGTGGAAGACTAGGAGAGTGCAAGAAAGAGCAGGTCAAAGTCCGGTGTTAACATTATGCGTCAAGCAACTCACACGGTAAGCCTGATCCTGAAGAGGACAACCAATTACTTTTACCAGATGCAGAAGAACTGCAACTGTTTACCAGATGCAGAAGAACAGCTACAGAGCTGTCCACTGCTGTTAGAGATGGAGAATTGCTGGCAACCCCAGTCACAACAGTATACGAACTTTCCCCATATTTGTTATAATTAAATTTCCGTTATAACGAAATATTTTTATGGTCCCATGAATTTCACTACAACAGAATTCCACCTGTATTTATTTTTCTTTACAGCTTTATTTTAGACATTGTGCGTCAAACTAGCAGTCACCAAAGATGCAGACTGCATGTTACATTGGCTAAGATTTGTATAACTAACATTGCTGACATTGAAAAGTCTCTTTAAAATTGTAACTTTAAAGCTGTTAAAGCAGGAAAAAGGAACATCAGAAATGTGGTACTATATAAAAACATTAAAATTTAGAAATTTTACAAAATCTTTCATTAAAAATGTCCCTAGGAAATGTAAACATATTTTTTCTGCACTTGTAAAGTCTAGCTATGTGTGTAAATATGTAGGCCTATGATGCTGGGGTGCTGTGCAGAAATTTGCAAGACTAAGGTAAGTCACCATGGAAAAGGTTTGGAAAACACTGCTATAACAACACATGTATTATTTTGCATATTGAAGACTGAAAATTTTTCTTAATTTAGGAGACAAAACTGGCATTGAGGATTACAAAAAAACTCACATAGACTGGCAAGAATTAGAACCCAGAACTCTGGACACATAAACCAGCGATGGTATCTATAGAATCTCTTTAGTTTGCACCTAATTATTTTTAGTTATGTGGATGATTAAGTGCATTCTGATTTATTTTTTTGGCTTTACAAAGCAGGACATCTGTTTGACAGATAAAAACTGATCCTGCAACTTGATAATGATCGTAAGCACTCCAGCAAATCTACAACTAGAATGGCTACAACTTAACTAGTTAAGATTTTGGAATGGCTAAGCTCAAGATGGCAACTCTTCCCCAATGAGATGCTGTGGCTGTACCTGAGGAGTGTTGTACATAACTGTTGTAAGGAGGAATGGCTCAAAATTAATACAACATGATGCAAGAGCGGGCGGCATGGTGGCGCAGTGGTAGCGCTGCTGTCTCGTAGTTAGGAGACCCGGATTCGCTTCCTGGGTCCTCCCTGTGTGGAGTTTGCATGTTCTCCCCGTGTCTGTGTGGGTTTCCTCTGGGTGCTCCGGTTTCCTCCCACAGTCCAAAGACATGCAGGTTAGGTCGATTGGTGATTCTAAATTGGCCCTAGTGTGTGCGTGGTGTGTGGGTGGGTGTGTGTGTGTGTCCTGCGGTGGGTTGGCACCCTGCCCGGGATTGGTTCCCTGCCTTGTGCCCTGTGTTGGCTGGGATTGGCTCCAGCAGACCCCAGTGACCCTGTGTTCGGATTCAGGTGGGTTGGAAAATGGGTGGATGGATGGATGATGCAAGAGCCTTCCAACAGAAAACATTCACTTCAAGTTACTACTGCTAGAGCAACTAAGTGATGGGGCAGACCTGACTTCTCTATGATCACCTTTTTTTTATTAATAAAATAATGCCATGCTATTGATCAATATTTCACCATTTTTAAGCGAGAGCACCAATACCTCTTCAAGAATTTTCATGGGAGATTCCCCCACTTCGATCAAGGTCTTTCCAAGCATTTTGAATTTCACAGTTTCGCAATTAAAAGAGTACCACCAGTAATTTTATTGCACTTCAAATATTGCATGATAGTAAAGTCTGCTCTGTGATGTTTATCTGCTAAGGTCAGATTCATCTAATGTTAGACTTTTTGTGAGGATTTGGTGATGGTCAGTTCTGTCATGATATGTAAAACTCTACACTTAAAATAGGGTTACTTACTTTTTTTTGTACAATTGAAGGTTTATTCAGCTATAAACAGCAAATTCAAAAATTAAAAAAAAGATAGCACTCTGCTAACATAATAATACTCAGTGTTATTCTTTGAACAGTTGTGAAAGGATTACTTAAGAAAATTTTAAAAATTAGAACAGTTAAGTAGTCTGAATGAAATGTTTGGGCAAGTTGTGAGCCTGAAAATTTTATAAATTAGTTGAATGGCACAATAAATGGGAATAAACCACTACTTTAGTAAAAGTTAAAAATGTTCTCCTCTCACTCTTCATCACTACTAACTGGCAGGGTGATAAGACAGATGTGAAAGCAGGAATTTTTACTACAGGTGTTACTCATAGCAGGTTAGCCTTTTATGCTTCTTATTGGAATTTAAGTTGCAATTCCTTTTATTTATATAAAGGAATAACTTGACTCTGACCTACTACAATCAGTGCACAAAAACATGCCCAGAAATGTATATTTTGTACAACTTTTTAATCACTAGGTGATGTCATTGGAGGCGGTGACTCAGTGGATCATGTGTGCATGGGTGTTCTTTTGGCATTACGGTTTTCTGCTACATCCCAAACTCTTGAAGATTAGGTTGATTGGAAACTCTATGCTGGTCCTATGTATGTGAATTTGTCTGTCAAAGGACTGGCCCCTCTTCTGGGGTTTACTGATGCTTGTACCCAATACTGTCAGGACAGGCTCTGTCTCCTTGTAAATGCGTTTTGGGATAAGTAGATTCAGAATGAAACTAAGTCACAATTTCAAGGAGATGCTTGGGAACAAAATATGAACCAAGAACAGATGATTAAATAATTTTGAATTTTTTTAGAATTATCATAAATGAGAAATGGGTGTTACAGTGGCAGAGTAGTTAGCTCTGCTGCCTCATGGATACAGCATCCTGGGCTTAATTCCACACTTGATTGCTGTATAAGTGGTGAAGCTTGTACGTTCTGCTTGGAAATGTGTGGCTTTTCCTCTGGGTTTCTGTTTTTTTTCTCACATCCCAAAAGATGTGTTGTTTCCATTAGCTGCCAATTCCAAATTGGCCCTGGTTTGAATGTGAGAGTGGGTGTATGGTGGAAAGGCTGGTTCCTGCCTTGTCCCCAGCGCTAATGGGAAAGGCTTCAGATCTTGCTCACTCTCAATTGAAATAAGCAGGTTTGACAATAATTCATATATATTTGTATAAATCAAAAAAGATTTTTAAAGTAAAAGGTCAGTCAGTCAGTCATCATCCAACCCGCCATATCGTAACACAGGGTCACAGGGGTCTGCTGGAGCCAATCCTAGCCAACACAGGGCGCAAGGCAGGAACAAATCCCTGGGCAGGGTGCCAGCCCACCGCTTGGCACACACACACACACACACACCCACACACCAAGCACACACTAGGGATGATTTTGGATTGCCAATCCACCTAACCTACATGTCTTTGGACTGTGGGAGGAAACCAGAGCACCCGGAGGAAACCCACACAGACACGGGGAGAACATGCAAACTCCACGCAGGGAGGACCTGGGAAGCGAGGCAGCAGCGCTACCACTGCGCTACCGTGACGTCCTAGTAAAAGGTCAATACTCCTTAATTTAGCATGTTACAGTACGTGCAATATTATTTTGTGGATTCAAATCGAATATTTCCGCTAAATGGGGATGGGGTGTCTGTCACTTGAGCAATTTTGAAAGAAATACAGCTTTCCATAAATTACATGCAATTTATAGATTTTCTACCCTAAGATATACTTTCATCTACTGGAGTGTTACTGGTATTAAACAGTCTTCAAAATATGTGAATAAACCCCAAATCAGTTCATTGACTACAAGACAACTTGTCTCTGTGAAGGAGGAGCTCACACTCACATCCACTATGCTTTTCTCTTAAAGTTCTAAAATATGTTTAAGAATACAGCTGAAATGTTTCGAACCTACTTTGTTAAACTTGACTTGCTTGTATGGAACATTATTTGATTTTAATAAAATTACTAAAATGGTAAAAAAAGAGACTACAGTCAAACTACAAGATGGTACCAGTCTCTTCTGGTCACCTGTTTTGCTTTTTATATTCACATATTTTTCAGATTTTATTAGATACAAAATCTATTCAATTTTGGTTGATGGAAGTATTTAGTGGCTCAGTAGTTTCTTACCCACTCATCTTCTTATCCCAAATGGAACACCCTCCTTCAATGACTTTCTAATGTAGCTGCATGTATTACATTGTTAGTTGGTGACCAAACATTTCTCACCTTGCATAACTCTGTAACATCATGTTAGCAAAATATGAAAAAATAGTTTATTAAGGTCTTCTAGAAAATTTATGATTGTTTCTTTTGTTTTTAGGTGTAATAATACTTGCCAAGGTAAAATGTTAAAAGAAAAGGATATTATAAAGACAGTATAATTGTATGGAATTATTGTACTGTAATGTTTTTATAATTTCCCCAGGCTTACTTGGGCCTTCCCCAAAGATGCACGTTAAGTTAGCTGGCATCTTGAATTTGGCTTTGTTTTAAATGACTGTGGGTTGATGTGTGAGTGTACCCCCTACAGTGCTCTGGCAGCCCCTTCACATTTAGTTTCTGACTTGAACCCAGTGCTGCAGGGAGAGGGCTCGGCCTTTTGTGAGCCTGAACTGCCAGAACTGGACTAAGCAAGTCCAATAATGGATGGATGAATGGGTGTTTTTCCAAACCTCACTAAAGGCATTTAAAAAAGAAACTAAGAATGTAGAATAGGCCAAAAAAGATTAATTTCTATGGCCAAAAATAAATAAAAGGCATTCTACTGATTGTGAGCAACATGAAGCATAATTCTTACTCACCTTTTCCAATCCAGTCTTTTTTTTTAATATAGCAATTGACTATATCAAAGTATACCAGTGTCTAAGGCATGTCACTCATATGAAGTTGCCTGTCAATGGCATTAAGTGGTTTCTGTCAGTGAAGCCGGATTGAAAGGTCAGGAAAGCAATATTTAGCTTAAGGCCTGTATTTTGAGTACATTTTCTCTTATGTGCAAATCTTATTAGGAGAAAAACTGTCATAGCGATTCATGATATTAGCAAACATTTTTCCAAAGGCCTGTCATCCAGTGATACATTCTGTACTCTACTGCATCACTCCTAAATGGACAATTATTTACATAACTGATGCAAATGTACACTTTAATGAAGACATGCTGTGATATGAAGTTTATATCTTTAATGCTGCTTGTTCTGGGTAAATTTAGAGTGGCCATATACTGCATGTGGCTCATAGATCCTACATGCTAATAGTCAGATTTTCTATAGCTACGCAGACGTCTTTTTAAATGTTAACTGACATCAGTCACTTCTATTTATTTTTCTAATGTTATGCCCTGTTTTATTTTTGCTAATCATTTTTTATTTTCCACATTTTAGGTGGCCTGTTTACTTGCCTGATTGAGGATACTGTGCAGTGTGAATGAAGGTTAGTTACCCTAAATTTTGAATGGTTCTATGAACAGAATTGTCCATTTTTTTTAAAAGCAGATCTTCATTTCAATATTTGCAGTATGTGTATATATACCTATATTTATGTATATATATGTGTAGTACTTTATAAGACATGAAAGAGAATTTGGACATTTGTGAATGTAAGTGTGATGGTTTTCCCTCGTTCATTTAATCCATTTATGCAGATCCTGCTCTTGTTAAAACAATCTTCAATAAGAAGAAAAACAGCTCGTTTAAATTCAGGTAAATTTGTCACCTAACTTAAAAATAGATATCTTCTCTTCAGAGAAGAAGTATTTGTAAACTAAAAAGCAGACAGGATGCTAATTATGTAAGGATAGGAACAAAGAATTAAATTAATTGCAGTTTCCTACTGAGGCTTTATGCAATGATGTTCCTTTCAGGTTCTGTTGTTTTGTACAGAATGTATTGCTGCTCCTCGGGGAGGTGCAGTGTATTCAGACAAATATCAGATATCCTCAAATTACAAACTCATTTACCTCAGACAGTATGCTGATTACTCTTTTTTATAATCACCTCAAAGTTGAAAAGTAATGTTAATGACACATCCTTGGGGATTCTGATGCCCATATTGGTACCCCTCGGTAAACAGCCCTTTGTAGTTCATTAATGGTCAATTACAAGGAGGCGATTGGTCTCATTGTGCTATAAGCACAGAAGGCTGAGCCTCTCTTTTCCTCGCTCTGTGGGGCCTCTAATGTCATTGACAAGACTGCTAGAAGCATTACAAGAGCTGCAAACAACATAACCTCCAACTAAAACTAAAAAACCAATGTCAGGTAGGGTCTCCAGGATAATAATATTAGTTACAGTCTGTGAGACTGTTATGTGCTGGTCTCCTGTTGGTTTGAAATTAATAACATTTTGTTCCCCCATTTCAAAATGTGCAGCGCGCAAATTTATCATTTTAGAGGCACGGGTCTCTGTAACATCCCCTCAAGGATTTTTTCTTTTTTCAATTTCTACTTAGAAATTCTGCATGCTCAAAACCTTAAAGTATAACATATTGGAACGCTCAGACAATCCTGACCTGTTTATGCGCGTAAACTTGATAGGCTGTCAGGCCCCCAGCGAGTGGACCAGGAATGAAGCGAGCTATCCTTTAAACTGTTGGGGTGATATTTGCAGATAATAAAAGAAATAAATCAGACAATAGGAGTGAATATTTCATTTGTTATCCATATTCCTTATGGGCAAGAAATGATACAGAAATGTAAAAACACCAATTTCCCTTTTGCCCCTACAGGAATTGCAACATTTCACTTGCCGTTTTCATGTCTAAAGACAAAGTGTGTCTTTGCGCAGCATCTTGGCCAGTATAAATCTAACAGGCAGATACCATTTCTTCTCTTAATGTTACACTTTCCTAACTCAGTCACGTTTAGTGGTCTCCCTCATAAATGTATCAGACCTGGGATTCATCTCATAAAGGGTGGGGGGTGATAATATTTCGCCAGTCATTATAACCAGTGATTACTTCAAAATGACCTTCATTCAACATCTTTCTTCCTGCTATTTTCTGAAACAATCTTCTTGTGATGGCAGTGTCCTAATAGTCAAGGGGAAATGAGCTAGGTAAGTGATTAAAAGAGAGGGATGTAGTAATTCAGGCCTTAGCAATGACATAACTAAAATACGCAGAGTAAAAGTGTTCTGGTGGTATAAAACCCTTGGAAATTATTGCTATCTGGGACTTTCCTGCTCTAATAAAATGATTTGACTAAAGTGAGCTTAATTACAAGGCTGAGAAGGAAGCATGTTAAACTGTGTATAAAATTGAATAGCAATACCTTTGGAAAAAAGACATATACACATGTTACGTGGTACTTTTTAAAATCCAGTACCGCCTTCCCAAAGAACACATATTTGTACATTCTTACTACACTTGACATCATTATCTACATCCAGCACTTTAAAAATATTTTCTAAAATTGCCATTAGTTCTGGAGCCAAAAAAATAATCCATTTTTTTTAATAGCTCTTTTCAAGGTCAAGTACATTTGCACGTGTCCTGTGACTTTATTTATTTTTTTATTACCCATCCCGACAACTGGAGCTGTAAGTATTTGATCTGTTCCCCTCCCACTGTACTTCCCCACCAAGGACAGCAGTTTTACTTAATACGGTTAAGTCTATCTGAAAATTAGACTCCTGCCAAAAATCCAATTTGGAGCAATTTGGTTGCGTGTATTTAGCACATTGATGCAACTGGCAGGGTTCCTTCCTTTCTATGCTTCTCAATGCTATTTAGGGCTAATAAAGCAAAGGGAGCTGGAGCTGAGGCGCAGTATGTAGCTCTCACATTAAAGAGCTGCTTGTCTCCGTGAGCTGTGGGGTTAAGCAGGGATGCTACATCTTGCCCTACCAGCTGCTTAATCCATAATCCCTGATATTTGCTTATTATACCAATGGCTTCCTGACAACTGGGACCAAAACTAAAAAGACCCAAAGGTTTTTCTTTTGATTTTAACTGCCTTCTTTCTGTTGAAGTCAAGATAACACCTAACAATGATATTTTTGTTTCCCCAAACCAATGTAGAAACAAGATTTCACTGGATGTCTGAGTAACACTTTTATGCATGTAAAATTGTGTTTCCTTACTAATTAGAAAAAGTTGTGGGTTTTTTTTTTTCACGGCAAGCCAGTCATTTCCAATGTATTGTCAGCTCTCCCGGCTTTGTCCCTTGTTAGAAAGAAATTAAAAGAAATTAAAAGCCACTCAATTTTGCCTAATATTCCTCCATAGACGTCTACTCCACCTGTGACTCAGACATTCATAATAATGCCCCTTCAGCAGCTAAGGCTGTTAAGCAGCCTCCTTTAATAGAGGATGAACATTTTGTCTGGATTTGTGCTACTCTCCTGATTATTAATGATGGGTAGACATGACCGAGCCTAGGTAATTCCAGAATAGATTGTGAGCTGAGAGCCAGGGCACGTCACACCCGTGGGTCCCACAAATTTTACACTTGTAATTTCATGCCTTTGATTATTACCATGAGTTGTCTCTCAGTGCTGGGATCCTCCACCCCTTTATTTTACAGCCTCCCTCCACGGCCCCCCCACCCCCTACTGAGCCTGTGTTTTAACTTTTTTTTTTCTCCTTAATCTTTATTTTTTAATGTCCACCCTCTCTGGACCAGTAATGTGCTTTCTCATTCCTTCTTCTCCCATTTTCTGTTAATTCGCTACCATCTGCCTTAGCATCTGTTTGAAGAAAAAAAAAAAAAAACTGCTCACAATGAAGAAAGTCTCTTTTTTCTTGTTTTGCCATCTCTTTTTGCCATTTTCATGCCAGCCACTGTATCTTTTTCTCTCTTTGTCTCCCAATCTGCCCCACCCCCTTCCGCTTTGCCCTTTCACATAAGCTCCACAAGCTCTTTTTAAATCTAATGCTACAAGTAAACCTTGTGCTTGCTTCCCCTCCTGGCTGTAGCAAAGAGGTTCATGGTGGGGGGGGGGGTCATATCCTTTCCATGTCCGACTGCTTAGTTAATAACCACTGTCAACAGGAGAGGACAAAAGATCAGAAAAGTGCAATTGTGCCTTTTGGACAATAGCATGGAGCTTTTTATAAGGACAGCTCCAGAAAGGGACATTCACCCCTCCTGCCACCCCTCTTTGAGGCTTGCCGACAAAAGCTGGGCCGGCAGCATTGCTAGGCAGAACCACGGGATCACCACAATCAGCCAACAGATTACAGAAATTCTTTGGCAGTGGTGAGGTTGCTGCGGAGAGCTGGGGTCTTCACGTCCCTCTGAGGCTAGCGTACCGCCCCAGGCTCTTCTTTTTATTGTGTTCTTACGTTTGACAGACATGGAGCCTATAATAATCTCTTCCCCACAGGGACCAGCAGCATTTGTTTAGCAGACCCTACAAACTGTTTCAACCCTTTTTCTTCTTCATCCCAATTGCTGCTGTGTATCAGTGTCATTTAATTAATTCAGCCCTTGCTTACCATCCACACTTCCTGTTAATTGTCTGCTTCTTAAATCCTGGATTAAAAAGTCGATGGATCCATTTGTAATCTCATGTACCACTCTTCACATGAATATTGGAAATAGTAAACTATGCCATGTTTACATTTGCGATCTTCTTTTATTTACGAGCTGCTCTTCAATTTTTTTTTTTCATGAACTTTTTGTATGCGCATGACCCTTACAAAATCAAGCGCACACTCTTCTTGAGAAATGATGGTCAAGACATAATGACTTCTAGACTTTAAAAAATTAATTTAATAAACAGTTCTTTTGTAAAAAGCATTAGAGAAATTTCAGTAGGAAATATTGGTAAAAAAAAAACCTCTAGAATAACAAAGCAAAAATTGCAACTATCCATGCCGTTTTTGAACCAGCTTAATCCAATTTTAGCTTTACATGATGCTGGAGTCTACCCTGGCAACATCAGGTGCAAGGCAGGAACCAAATCTGGACACAACCACGGAAAATGAATAAAACGCAAAATAAATTAAGAAATAAATTATTTTTATTAATGTAATAGCAGTAAATCTAAGGAGCATGGTGGTGGTTAAGTCCTGCCTCAAAGGTCCTGAGTCCTGACTTTGTATCTTGGCCTTGGAGATGCGCTGATGTATCTTCATGGACTATCCGCTCACATCACAGAGACATATGTGTTAAGTTAAGTGATGATTTGAAAGTGGGCTCATCTGAGTGTGTGTGTGTGTGTGTGTACGTGTGTGTGTGTGATAGGCAGTGTTCCCTATGACAGACTTGCACTGTCCAGGACTGTTCCCTGCCATGCATCCAATGCTGCTAGGGTAAGCTCTGGTTCCCAACACCCTGGATTAAGCATTTTTGCCAATAAATATATGAAAAGAAAGAAAAATCATTTTATAATGTCTTTTATTTTTTATTGTATAGATTTTCACTGCAAGATTTTTTATTAGGCAAGAACTCAAATATTTTCAAGTACATTTTTCGTAGTAATTTTTCAAAATCTTGACAGCCCTTCAGAAGAATCTCAATGAGATATTGGGGCAACTTAGATATTAGCGAAACACAAAAGGCTTGATAGACTGAACGGTCCCTTCCCGTTTGTCAAATTTCGTAGGTTTCTTATGTGGTGGCGCAGTGGTTAACCTTGCTGCTTCAAAGCTCCAGACACGGGGATTGAATTCTCAGCTTTCAACCGTCTGCTTGGAATTTACACATTTTTGTTGTTTTCCATTGAGTACTCTTCTTTTTCTCCTTAATTGATAGTGTAAATGGCATCCCTAAATGGCCTGGTATGAGTGGCTGTGAATTTAAGCATTTGTTCTGTAAAAGTACTGGCATCCCTTTTAGAGTTTGCTGTTTCCTTGGTTCCAATGCTATTGAAATAGGAACTCTCTTAATGATCCCCATTAATAAGGACAGCAGATTCAGAGAATGCTGGGATGGATTATTAGTTTGCTGTACTCCTTGTCTTGTATCACAAAACAGCATACATTACTAAACACTTAAATGACTCATTAACACACTAACATGATAATATTTACTTTTTTAACACTATGAAACAATGTAAATATATAAATACGAAATTCACAATAGATAGCCTGAAGTTGTCCAACTTAGAACATTTAAAAAGTTTTCAGCATTACATTTATAACTCAAAAGAAGAGGAAAAGAAAATCAGTTATTTTTCTGCACGCTTTCTTCTAATATGTCATTAAAGTCATAAATTCAGCCTTGCCAACCTTGTTGTCAGTGACAGACACTCTCTGTGTTTAACTGAGAAACAATCAATGATTTTCTATCACATTTGAATCTTCTGTGACTTTTACCAACACACCTTGGACCAGCCTGCTTTCATAGCTCTGAAATTTAAGCAGTATTATTTTGCCAAACACTGTGTCCTACAATCTAATCATTAATTTGTTTTATGTTCTACTAATGAAAACAGAATTTAAATTCACAGCAATATCTCTGAAGCCTTTTAGGAGCAGATGCTGTCATACAAGTAGTTTAAAACCTCCGCGGAAACAATAAAATGAGTAAAATGACACTTCTAAGGAGATCTGAGATGCCAGCAGAAAACTGGAACATTTTTCGTTTTCTAGGCACTGCATTGAACTGTCAGCACACTATGAATTCAATGAAAGCCAAGCATACATTACAGTGTAGCTCAGCTTCTTTTTATATAAATTGCAAATCTTAATCTCCATATCACAATAGTTCATGTACAATTAGGGTTTTTACTGCTGTGTTTTGACAGTTAGCTATATATGACCTTTGATGGTTGGTTAGTTAGCCAATGGTAATGAAGACAGCCAACAGATCGACTGAGGGGCTGTAATTCTGTTATGGAAAAAAAAGCACACGTTGCACCTTTCTCAGGATAACAGCCCTCCTAAAGATATTTCAAGTGCACTTCCAGTAAAAAGAAAACTTATTGCATATCCAGTAGCATTTACCTTACAGACTTCCCTCTAACATTACATAAGAAAGCATAGAGTATGCATTTCATTGGATAATTTTATTTTTTATTCTATCTACCTATCTATCTATCTATCTATCTATCTATCTATCTATCTATCTATCTATCTATCTATCTATCTATCTATCTATCTATCTATCTATCTATCTATCTATCTATCTATCTATCTATCTATCTATCTATCTATCTATCTATCTTCTTTCCCCTCTGTATAAACAGAGCTCTGTGAAAGAAACATAATTTGGTCGTCTTACATTTACGCAGTCTTATTTCCCCCCGGCACCTTACACTCTCTCTACAGGGAGCACTTTACTGATAACTTGCCGCATTACACGCTAACTTTTCGGCAATGGCAACGCGTTTTCTTTCTTTATGGTCCAGGCTCCTAATGGTTATCTTGAAGCGCTGCCTCTGGCAATCATGTAGCAAATAAATAGAAGCTGACACAGTAATTTACTCAAATCTTCTCTACAGTTTTGCACCATTTTCCTCCAGAGATTACCCCTGTAACAACAATTATTTCAAATGTCATTGATTCCTGCCTGCAGGCTACAGACAAATGAACATTAAATCTATTAACACTGAAAAAATTAAAATGTTTACTTTTTTTACCCAGCAAAGGTGAGCTGTAATGGACATTGGAGATTTGTGTTGCTAGACTATTTCCTTTTTTGATGAGAAATAAAAATAAGCAGAGCTTAATGTTCTTCCAAATTACTATTAACCTTTATCTAAGAGGGGCAATAGCTCTCATTTAGAAAGAAGAATCAGTGGAGGATACAGCATTCCCTTTTACTAGATGCTTGTCAATTCAACACACCAACAGAGATAAAAAGGCAGCCTTGGGTTTCCAGTGTTGGACGCTGCAGCATTTCTATAGTGAACATATGTATACAGTTTTTACATGCACACACATATAAACATACATTCGGATTCAAATTATGAGAACTTCACAGACACACATATGAGTGTCTTGTTAATTTAGGAATACATTTCCAGGATATTAATATATCAGTCTGATACTTATTTATAGTTTTTCTAGTAGATGCTTGTAAACTATCAAAATGTTGTTCACAAATTTTGATTAAAAGAGTTCCCAAAAAAAAAAAATAGTCCCATTTTGTAATTGTTAATTATTAATTACAGTTATTTAGTTAACCATGTTAATGTATAATACTGTGTCTGATTCCAAATGGAAAATAAGTTTATTACCCTTGGAATTTCATTTATGTTTGGGTAAAGGACAAACGCTTTTTCATTTATTTTAGCTTACAGTGTGTGGTAGGATGTGGGATGTACTTTTTCTGATCATGTGCAAAGATCGGGGGCAGAGAAGTGACAGCTGGGGGAGGGATTTGTTGTTTTGCTGTTTTCTAATTTCCTCTCATTTTTTGTCATTGCTAGGTTCTGCAGAATGCTTCTTAAGTCATGTCAAGGAGGCATGGCTGGGGTTTGTTACTAGGTTTCTGCATGACCTCTCTCACCTTTCCTCACCACTTCATGGGTTTTCAGCTCCTGGCTTCAACTGATGACATAATATAGATATTTTGACTTTATTTCATAAAAGATACTGTAAAGCTGCAATTTGTATATGTATTTGGTTATTTTTTAATAAAATTGTGAGTATCTTCCTCCATAGTATTAGAGCATTCTTAAATTAATATCCATGTCTTGAATTAAGGCAACAAAGTGCAATAAACGTGTTGTTTGCTATCTGAGTGTGAAGACAGAACAACATAGCATACCTGTTGTTTCTTTTTTTAGTCTTTTTCTTCAGAATCATCAATACAATGTATTGCCATTATGCATGCTTTTGAAAAATTACAAATTACTGTTCTTATTTATCACAACAAATGCTGTACCTGCAACATTTTTGTGAACTCTTTTTTTTCCACATGGCTTAACAAAATAATGCACTGTTTTGTCCATATGCATCACAATTCACACATTAAACACTCTGCTAACACTTTTCGTTATGATGGTTTTATTTAACACTGGGAATGAAATCAGTGCAAGCTCTTAAATTACAGTTACACTACTAAATCCCTTATCATTCGAGACTTTGTTCCATCAGCAGTGGGTTTCAGACATGAAACAACCGTGGAAGGGAATGTCATACTCATGCTTATCCTCACTCAATTTCAATTTGCCATTCAACCTAAAATGCACATGTTTGAGTTAAGTCAGCAAAAAAGAAGAGATTGAGAAAACTCATGCAAACATGGGGAGAATGGGCTCAGTGCAGGCACAGTTCCAGCTCACCAATGAAACCCTGGTCACTCGTGCTGTGAGGAAGTTAGGCTATTTGTAATCGCATTACCTCTTTATATATTTAAAATAAGTGCAATATTCAAAAGGTATATCTGATCATAGTAGATTTTAGAAAAAAAAATACTCTGCCATGTTAAAGTAAAACTTTTCTATGGAGAACCAATTCTATATGATATGTAAAGAACCAATATAAATCAGCAGAGAGTAGCTACAGTAAGTAACTAATACATTGGATCTAAAACTACCCTTTACTCACTGTGTGACACAAACACATTTCTTGGACGGGAATTGAAAAACCTTACCCTTATGACACAGACATTAATAATAATAATAATAATTTTTTGCATTTATATAGCGCTTTTCTCACTACTCAAAGCGCTCAGCAATTGCAGGTTAAGGGCCTTGCTTAAGGGCCCAACAGAGCAGAGTCCCTATTGGCATTTACGGGATTCGAACCGGCAACCTTCCAATTGCCAGTGCAGATCCCTAGCCTCAGAGCTTTGCTTTGCAATTTTGGCATAGAGTAGTTTAGAGTGACACTTTAATTTTATTTGTCATGGTGTTCACAAAGTCTGTTTATTCATTTTCTAACCAACTCAGCGAATTCATGTTTATTGTGGTATTAGAAACTAAGTATTTTACAAATACAGTAAGAAGCAATAACTCACCTTGTTTGAATGAAGCTTGTTTGCCTTATCTTCTCAAAAATATTAATTATACTGTACAAAAGCATTTAATTGAATCTTCCATCCTTGCTTAATTTAGATTTTCTTAAATTCTAGCATTGAAAACAAAAAGGTGTATAGAACTTTATATCTACTCGTAATGCCTTTTTACAATTTTTCAGTTACTGCAGTATTAATATAAATTCGTGCCTGTTCTGAGAATAAACAGAATTGATTTGAATTAATTATCCTACCACAGGAATTATCAAAGGTTATGCAACAAATTTATTTTGCTAGAAACGTTAAAATCCTGCCACAAGTAAGTTATGTCATTATCTTTGAATTGTTTGATTTTTCTTTGTTTTAATGCCTCTGGAAATCATGTCTATGAAAATATGTTTCTCTTAGGAGGCATTGATTATAATATTATTTTTATAAACTATTAAAAATTTAGAAGGTCAAAATTTAGTAAATATATTAGCTTATTTAAGTAAAAGAAAGGAAATGTGTCGGCTGTACTTCAAACACTTACACAAAATAGGCTGCAATCTACTAATTGGTTCTATGCCATCATGAAAATGCCATTGGTACAATGACACAACTGTATGAGTTATAAATTCAGTTAAATAATTGAGCCAAATGCAATTATGGACGCTTGAGTAAAAGTAACATTAACTCCTCAATGCAGCCTTAGAAAGAGATTAACTGAGGTGATTTTTAAAGTCTGAATATATCATGGGTGCCTATTATAAAATCATCATTCTGTTTGGGTGGAGGGCTTAAACTATAATCTATAAAAGTCAAGTTACAAACCTTGCACATTTTTATTAGATTTAAAGTGGTTTAATAAAGAGTACTGTTTTTGTTTTTCAACAAATACAGCTTCTTTCAAATTCGGAAGACATGTTTGATTCTTGTATTCTACACTGAAGTGCACGCTTATCTTTATGAGGGCCACTAAACATTTTTTTTTCAAAGTGTTATGCAAGTAACTGTGCATTTTAGGCCTGTTCATAGTCGTACCCTCTTAACCGTTTATTATTATTTATTTAATCTTTGCTTTCCCAACTGTTTACTAAGCCAATCAAATTGTCTTTAGGAATTAAAGATTTCTGCATATCTTCGAAGAGCAACGAATGTATGATAGACACTACTTTTTAAAAAGTAACAAATTGTTTATGCTTCCTTGATTATTTTTATTTTTATCTGTCTGACAAAGCTGTAAATTCCAGTGGAACTCCAATGACATTCTTTTTTAAGTTCTTGTAAATGAACAGCATTATTATGACAGTTCTGTCATTTCTTCGTCTTCTAAATTTGGTAGTAATGCCCTGCCTAGTGGGTTGTGGTGCATTTCATTGACAAATTCCAACGTGACAATTAAAAAGTTCCATAGTGGCAAGTCTGTAGGAATGGAAGAGATCTGACAAGAACGTCTAAAAGCATGGGAGACTGTGAGAGTGGTTTCTTTACAAACCATTTTTCTCTTGTGTGAGAGGCACAGATCTTCCCATGGGGCTCACAGACCAACGTGATGGTCCACAGTATCTAAAAAGAGGGATAAGAGGGTTATTCCAATTATCAAGTGATCACACTTCTCAGACTCTCTGAAAAAGCTCTTGCTAAAGTGTTGGAACAGCGAGCATTGTGAATTCTGCCCTAAACATAGCCTAGTGGCCAACTCTTTATCCTTCTACAAATAATTGAGGGATCATGGGAGTTAGTTAATCACATCTATGAGGGACGTTCAAAAAGTTTCTGAACTTTTTTTTAACTCTATTTATTAAGAATTTCAAAAACAATTACATCACTTTTCTATATAGTCACCTTTGTCTGCGATGCAATTTTCCCAGCATTGTACCAACTTTTAAATATCCAATTACTACTCCTCCCACCTTCACCGTTTCCAACAAGAATAAAAAGTGCAGAAACATTTTGAACATCACTCGTATGTGCGCTTTGTGTACTTGGAAAAAGCTTATGACTACATATCCCATGGCATTTTCTGAAAGGACTAAAAAGAGTATGGGGTTCCTTGGCTACTGCTATCTGCCATTCAGATCCTGCATTTGAAGAGTTAACATATTTGTTTGCATTTTTGCTGTTAGGGTATGAACATCCAGTATGGGCACTGGACTTGGCCAAAGGTGCACATTGTCTACTTATCTGTTCACAAATTTTCACATACAGGCCATCAAGGAAACGCTGATGTTTGGATAGTAGGACAGTATTCATTCTGAAAAACTTAAGGTTGCATCTAAGCTGTTTGCAGATAATGCTGTCCTCGACACTTCATAAGACTGTGATCTACAGTGCACACTAGAATGGTATGCAGCTAAGTGTGATGTGGTTGGGATGAGAATTAACACCTCAAAATCTGATATTATGATCCTCAACTGGAAAGAGTGGCTTATACCCAGTAGGTAAGGGTGGAGCAGCTGCCCCAGATGAAGGAGTTTAAGTACCTATGGGTTTAATTCATAAGTGAATGTTGAGAGTATTGTAAGACTGACAGATTAATCAATTATTCTGCAGATGTTTTATGAGCATGGCATAGGGTCATGGTACTGAAGCAGGATCTAAGACTGTGGAAGAAACTAACAACTTACTGCCTTGTCTATATATCCATTCTCACATAAGGCCATGAGCTGTGGGTAGTAAATGAAAAAATGAGATCACAAGTACAAAAGTGACTGACACAAGTTTCCTACACTGGACTCACTCTTCATGAACACCTCAATGTAGAATCACTGCATCTTTAGATCAAGAGGAACCAGTGTTGATGTTGAGGTGGTTAAAATGCCTCCTTGGAGCTTTCCACAGGATGTGTGCCAGGCATGGCCTACTGGGAGAAAACTGAAGGCCAGATATAGGACAAGCTTGAGAAATTATATCTCCAAACTATCCTGGGAGTGTCTGGGTATTCCCTAAAAGGGAGCTGAAGGATGTTATTGGAGATATGGGGATCTGGTGAGCCCAGCTCAGTGTGTTTGATACCTTAACCTTTATCAGGAAAAGCAGAATGAAAATGATCATGATCATTGGTCAGCAATCAGTAGCCAAAAGCACCCAGGCGTCTTATCCTTCCCCAGCAGGCTGCCTTAGGATGCCTTAGTGAATTAATTTTTTTTTTCATTGGAACACTGCCAATAAGGAATAACAGAAATTAACATGCACCTTTACTTTACTCAAGGATCATGAAGGCTGCCTGTTCTCAGAAAGTGATCACCCTTGACAGACACTTAAAAAAAGTCAAACAAGAATTCACGTTACAGTTTTATTTTTCTTGCAAAAGAAGACACGGAAGAGGGGAGAGTAGCTGGTGTCTCAGATGAGAAAAACTCTTTTGGAGAGCTCAAATGCAAAAACGAAGGTGTGCAAATACACCAATGCTGATAGATTTTGCACTTCTGAAGAGCACAGTGTCCAGTTCAGTTTAGCAAACAAACAAGAAATGAGCTGAAGTGTCATATTTGAAATGGAGAGAAAACTGCTACTCCCATATTTCTTTCCTGCAGTTCCCATAAACCTAACTGAATAGTCAACTTGTCGAAACAATATTGGACTCTGTGTTTTCAATTTAAAAAACAAGTACAACCAAATCAAAAATATTCTTATTTGCAGATCACAAAACATAATATAGCATAGCATTTCAATTTCTTACTGTGATCCAGCTTCTTTTTCCTACAAGGCATTTTAGTTAGTGATGCCCACATGAAAGTCAGTTTTACTTTATAGGCATAACTTTTGAATGTAAATTTGCAAAAGAAGATAGGAGACAGCGTAATATCCCAAAGCAATTAACCAAACTTTCCAAGTATCTATAAATAGTGAAGAGTGGAATTTGATGACAGACATTTTAGAATTTGCTTAAACTAAGAGTGAATCTAATGACAATGCACAAATGAAGACTCCAGCAGGTATGGCATTTAAAATAATGCATGTATGACAAACTTGCATCTCTGTCTAAAATTCCCCTAATGATGACAGCAATGAAAAGAAAAGGCTGAGATGTTGTCCTTTGGGCACTCTGGTGTCTTCCCACTGAAATGAAACTACTCAAAACAAGTTTTCTGATTTAGAACCTTGAAACACCCTTTTGTGGAAAGAATTATCCATCCATCCATTATCCAACCTGCTATATCCTAACTACAGGGTCATGGGGGTCTTCTGGAGCCAATCCCAGCCAACACAGGAAACAAACCCCAGGTAGGGCACCAGCCCACCACAGGACATACCCACACACCAAACACAATTTAGAATTGCCAGTGCAGCTAACCTGCATGTCTTTGGACTGTGGGAGGAAACCGGAGCACCCGGAGGAAACCCACGCAGACACGGGGAGAACATGCAAACTCCACACAGGGAGGACCCAGGAAGCGAACCCAGATCTCCTAACTGCGAGGCAGCAGCGCTACCCACTGCTCCACCCGGAAAGAATTATATTAAGTGAAAATCAACTAAGATCATGAGGAAAGGCAAATGCTGCATACCACCTAAAGAAAGATAATGTTTATAATTCTTGTTATATGGACTTCTTATGCTTACATTTACAAATGGCCATTCTTTTCTGGCTTTTCCCTTGATAACCATTAAGGATTTGCCCAATCATAAATGCTTATAAACTAAATGGCAGGCCATTTTGAAAATAGGGGAAGGAAAACAGTGAGAGAGAAGACACTACTAAATCATCAGAAAAGGAGAAAGTTCAAACTCCCTGTAGACATTGCCCATGCTAGAATTTATACCCAGGCCTATGGAGCTATGAGGTAACAATACTAACCCCTGGACAATGTTGGCTGCTGATTATAATGTTTATTATGCAATGTGTAATTCAAATCCTCTTCTTTAACTTTAGGTAAGTAAACAGTTTTTTGCCATTTTAATTGTTGAAACATGTACTTTAGTGGAAACTCATTTAATTAGTTGGCCTGCTGTTCTAACATTATTGCTGTTTTACTGTACTTTTTACTTGTGTTGAATGTGCACTGCTGCATTCTAGGTACAACAACTGCTCATAATACAATCTGCAGTGATTTTTTTTTGGCTGCATACAGAAAAATATGGCAATTTTCATTAATTTCAATTTGTTATAAAAATGCTTTATGTAATTATTATTATTATTTTTTTGATCCTGCCTATTTTAGTTCAGGGCTGTCCAAAGGCATGGCCTATCGCTTCAATGTTTACAGCTCAATTGCATATATTTATTGTAGTTACTTTTTCAATAAAGAATAATTCCGTTTTTTTAATATGATCATGTATTTGTAATTTCTTACATATTCATACTCAAACATTTTTTAAAAATATTTTTTTCTTACACAATAGGTTACATTTTTTTATCATGACAACTACAAATGGTCTGCTTTTAAATAAAACTCAGGGACTCATTCTGGTTTCATTATCTAGCCCAGCTGAAACAAGTTTTAAATAAAGTTTGTTAATTTGCCCTATACAGTAGAGCAGTACATGAAGAGGAGACCCTGTCTTGCTTTATCCAATCCGTTAGGCGAGTAACCTGCCTAATAGGGTCCTGAGTAGAGAGTGGAGAGTAACACAGCGTAGATGCATGTGGAGTCGAGGGGAAGGAGGACATGAGATGAAGCAGAGTGGATGTGGATAGAGTAACTACAAGGCCAGATTAGGATCCCCACAGGCCACAGGGTACTGAAAATTAAAAGGCCCCCCTCATATAACCTCAAAACTGCTGCACACAAACAAAAGAATGCAAGATAAATGTGCTCAATAATGTTTAAACGTTTAAGGAAAGGTAACTCCCATAATAATTTCTCCATTTAATATACTGTGAACAGTATTTATACCACTCAGTCATGCACTGAAAAAATATTTTAAAACTTGTCATGTCATATTCTAACACACTTAATTTAGACCAGGGTCATGGAGGTGCTGGAGCCTATCCCAGTTACCTTAGGGACAAGGCAGGAACAAACCCTGGACAAGGCGCCAGCCAATTTATCATCACCAGCTCACCTAACTTGCATGTCCTTGGACTGTGAGAATAAACGGGAGCACCCAGAAGAAACCCACACAGACACAGGGAGAACTTACAAACTCTTTCGATGATACGTGAACCTTGGTCTCCTTACACTCTTGTGTCACTGTTCTGCCCTATTTTAAATAAAATGAAAAAAAAAAACACTTGCACAAATGGAGAGAAAACACAAAACCATGAAACCAAAAGGGTAACTATACTATGTGTGCTAATGTATAAAGCCTCTTTATATACAATGTTTCTTATAAGGTGTAATAAATCAGTCTTAACTACAGTAATCCCTCGCTGTATCGCGCTTCGCCTTTCGCGGCTTCACTCCATCGCGGATTTTATATGTAAGCATATTTAAATATATATCGCGGATTTTTTTCTGGTTCGCGGATTTCTGCGGACAATGGGTCTTTTAATTTCTTGTACATGCTTCCTCAGTTGGTTTGCCCAGTTGATTTCATACAAGGGACGCTATTGGCAGATGGCTGAGAAGCTACCCAACTTACTTTTCTCTCTCGCTCTCTCTCTCTCTTGCGCTGACTTTCTCTGATCCTGACGTAGGGGGATTGAGCAGGGGGGCTGTTCGCACACCTAGACGATATGGACGCTTGTCTAAAAATGCTGAAAGATTATCTTCACGTTGCTACCTTCTGTGCAGCTGCTTCGTGAAGCGACATGCTGCACAGTGCTTCGCATACTTAAAAGCTCGAAGGGCACGTATTGATTTTCGATTGTTTGTTTTTCTCTGTCTCTCTCTCTCTCTCTCTCTTTCTCTGCTCCTGACGGAGGGGGTGTGAGCTGCCGCCTTCAACAGCTTTGTGCCGCGGTGCTTCGCATACTTAAAAGCCAAACAGACATATTGATTTGTTTGCTTTTCTCTATCTCTCTGACATTATCTGCTCCTGACGCGCACTCCTTTGAAGAGGAAGATATGTTTGTATTCTTTTAATTGTGAAACGGAACTGTCATCTCTGTCTTGTCATGGAGCACAGTTTAAACTTTTGAAAAAGAGACAAATGTTTGTTTGAATCAGTGTTTGAATAACGTTCCTGTCGCTCTACAACCTCCTGTGTTTCTGCGCAAATCTGTGACCCAAGCATGACAATATAAAAATAACCATATAAACATATGGTTTCTATTTCGCGGATTTTCTTATTTCGCGGGTGGCTCTGGAACGCAACTCCCGCGATAGAGGAGGGATTACTGTATTGCAAGCAATGATGAAATAAGCTGGACATACCTTTGTTTGGATGAAATATGAGCTTTTCCTGTTATTACATATTTTCTTTTTTCACATAGGCAAAGACCTCTTTGTAAGCAGGGCCCCATGGTGCACTCCCATGTTACCCTGATGGTTGACCTGGACATGAGTAACTAGGAGTGAAAGAGTGGAAAACAAAAAAAAAGTGTGTGAAGGTGACTAAAGCAGATTAACAAAAGTGACACCAAATCAGTGAAACATTGTATCCAAAAAGGAAGGTGTCATGTAACGGTTAAAGTTGTGTTAGAGGCGTCTACATAACATGTCGGCAAGTACTGTATATGCACTGTGCCATAAAAAAAATGAAATGATGTTGGTGATGGAAAGTAAAGTATAGTTTAGTTAATGAGTGAACTTTAACTGGTATTCCAGTAAATTCATTTCTGTGTCAGACTGGTTGGAGAGACTTGTAGCCTGGAGTTGCATGGTGATGAAATAGGAATCCGCTTTTCACAAGGGAGCTGAAACACGAATCTGAAGAAGCTTTGAGTAACTGCGAAAGGCATTCAGCTTTGTTCACTTATTACTCTTCTGTTTGCTTATGATGAAGAGGTCAGTGACTGCTTTATTTGCACAGTGTAACTATTTAGTGTATAGACAGACAGACAGATAGATAGATTTACCTTTTATCATTTATTTAGTTTAGTTAAAACTGAATAATTTATAGTGCTCATGCATATATGGTTAGTTAATTAAGTAAATGAAAAGTTTGGTTTGGCACTTAATGAAGATTTGCTCCTGTCATTTTTATATTACTAAGGTTAGGCAGTGAATGAGAAGGAGATTGAGTACTGGATGTATTTGTGTAAAAAAGTGAGGTTTTATTTTAGTAGGGAAAAGCTGCATTCTGCTTACAATACTCCTATTAATGACAGCACTGCCAGAAAAAAATTTTCATTTAATATTGTTTACTGTTAGATGAAGGAATAGGAACCAGTGCATTTGACTTATTGTGGTGAAAATGGTAACAAGATAATTAACAGAAATTAGGGCCTGGCCCTTGTGAGGTACAGAATGTAACTGTAAAGGAGTGGGCAAGCTATTACCCTTACTTACAAAAATGATATCTTCTTCTTAACACTAGAAGTACCAGAGCCTACGAGAAAACTCGTAAATCCGGCCCACCTTAAATCCGTTCACACCTCTCCATCAGCGTCTTTTGTCCTGTAAATGTGCCGATTAAGACAAGCAGCAAGCAGCCGGCTATTCCATCCCCCACCGTTGCAGAACGTTCACTAAGTTCTCCCAGCTCATGCCTTGTTTAATTATCTGGGAGTGAACTGCTGGAGTTTTAGAGTGGAAATAATAGATTGTTATTGGAACACATGCATTTCATGTATGTTCCGTTTCTACAGTAATCTGTGTAAACACATTGTTAAAAGAGAAACTTTTTCATATTTTAGTAATACATGTTACAAAATGTAGGCATAAACTATAGAATGTGTGAAGCCTGACGTCCAAAAATCAAATAAACACTTTCACAAAAGATTCAAGGATAACACAACAGCTTCCGTGGCATAGTGGTAAGATTTACTGACTTGTAATCAAGAGGCCACTGGTTCAATCCCCACTGCCTCCTGTATGTGCCATTTTCTGTAGTGAGCTGCTCTTATTGTTAATATTATACAGTACACACATACATTTGGTTTGTGTCTGTAACAGACCGTGTACATTTATAGTACTGTACTTGTGAAAGTTACCTTTTTTTCACTTTTATTCTCTCACTCATGATCACGATACATACTACCGCCCTAGGGATCTGACGCTGTTAGTTTTTATTTGAAACTGGGAATAACTGTAGATGTGAGTGGTGTTTTGAGGCAATGGAACTGGACATTCTCTGATCTGGAGAGATAAAAGCTGACACACAAACGCTGGTGAATCTGCCTTCTAGATGATCGCATCGCATCATCTAAGTAACAGCACCAGCGTAAATTCACACCCGACCTGACGCTGTTTGTTTTCAAATAGTATTGCCTTAGTGCGATGATGTTTTCTGATTGGTACTATACAGGTCATGAAATGATTTCTTCAAAATATCATAAATACCTACGTCTGTGTTTTTTTTTGACATCATACACCATAAGGTGCATACTAAGTCTGCGTGAGCAGGAACACTCAATAAAACTGAATAAAAAAAATAAAGTGATGGTGAGAAACGAAGAAGGCAGATTCACCAGCGTTTGTGTGTCAGCTTTTATCCCTCCAGATCAGAGAATGTCCAGTTCCATTGCCTCAAAACACCACTCACATCTACAGTTATTCCCAGTTTCAAATAAAAACTAACAGCGTCAGATCCCTAGGGTGGTGTATGTATCGGGATCGTGACTTAGAGAATAAAAGTGAAAAAAAAGGTAACTTTCACAAGTACAGTACTATAAATGTACACGGTCTGTTACAGACGCAAACCAAATGTATGTGTGTACTGTATAATATTAACAATAAGAGCTGCTCACTACTGAAAACGGTAAACATACTGTAGGAGGCAGTGGGAATCAAACAGGTGGGCCCTTGATTACAAGTCAGCAAATCTTACCGCTACGCCACAGAAGCTGTTGTATTGACCT
Source organism: Erpetoichthys calabaricus (assembly GCF_900747795.2). NCBI lineage: Eukaryota > Metazoa > Chordata > Cladistia > Polypteriformes > Polypteridae > Erpetoichthys > Erpetoichthys calabaricus. The sequence goes on along the minus strand of NC_041395.2, from coordinate 267,415,612 downwards.
TGAACCTTTTCTGAAAGTGTTTATGTGATTTTTGGACTTCAGGCTTCACACATTCTATAGTTTATGCCTACATTTTAGTAACATTTATTACTAAAATATGAAAAGTTTCTCTTTTAACAATGTGTTTACACAGATTACTGTAGAAACGGAACACACATGAAATGCAAGTGTTCCAAATAACAATCTATTGTTTCCACTCTAAAACTCCAGCAGTTCACTCCCAGATAATCAAACAAGGCATGAGCTGGGAGGACTTAGTTAACGTTCTGCAAAGGTGGGGAATGGAATAGCAGGCTACTTGCTGCTTGTCTTAATCAGCACATTTACAGGACAAAAGACGCTGACGGACAGGTGTGAACGGATTTAAGGTGGGCCGGATTTACGAGTTTTCTCGTAGGTTCTGGTAATTCTAGTGTTAAACATGACATAGCTTTCTCAAACTCGTTTTAATTACCCAATACAAGCTCGTGCAGGGTCAGAGCCTCTTTCAACATCACTAGGCATGAAGGAGGAAATGGGACACCAGGCCATTGCAGTGGTCCAGTCACACAAGGCCACAGTCACTTGGTCCACTTTCAAACCCCAGATGAACTAATGCACATGACTTTGGGATTGTAGGAGAAAATAAAAAAGGAATGTGTGAAGTCCATATGAGCATGGGAAAGGTCCTATATAAATAAAATGTATTATTATTATTATTACAACACTTATCACAGGATTCAAACCTACTGTCCATGTCTCCAATGTGACATCTTGTGCTCAGACAGTTTAGGGTTAATTAGTATATTAAAATAAATTTCATAGATTTTTACTAATTAAAAAAAAGTGTTGTACTGTAACTCAATTTGTGAACACAATATTAACAGAATGTAAAAGTGCATTTGATAATATCCATGTCAGAGACATGGTTAACAAAAACATTTTCTTACAGCTTGGAGTTTATCAAAATAGCTTATAGCTGAAATGAAGCTGGCATGCATCCTGGCATTTTCTCTTTCTTACAAATAATGACATAGTGCGATCACGTCATGACTTCATCAAATAACACATTTTTCCACTGTTTGACATATAATTATATGACTAACCTATTTAAATGTAGCATAACGTTATCAGGCTATACAGATTACAAGATGAAATTAAATGTTCAGGCATTTGATCTGTTTTCTTAAACAAAAAAAAATGCAGTTTCATTTCCACACTCCCACCGCCATCACACGACTTGTTTTTTTTATTACTGACGTAACAGAGAAATCGAGACATACCAGTAATATAGCCATGTATGCTGACCTGAGTGAATTTTAAAAAAATGTATTTAATTAAGCCTCAAGAACAAATGCAAGTCAGATTACCACATCATGGAATTCCTGAATAACTCTCTGCAACCTAATACAAATTAGAGACATTTTTGAATTATTTTTAAATTAATCACCACAAGATCTTTTTGGACACATTTTTAATGTTAATAACTCTGCTTAGGTTATTGGAAACAATGTTACCTTGATGAATGAAGCAGGGTTTTAATTAGGTGTTCATTGTATATTTATCTTGCATTCTCAACAAGGTCATTCATGTCATATTTTGATGTTTTTTTTAATTAACTCATATTTATAATTAAAATTGGCACAATATAAAACCTTATTGTGTAACCTACTGATGTTCTCATTAACACAGAGGGGCTCTCTAACCTCAAGACTTTGTCCTTCTCATCAAATTATGTAAAAGTGCTATTAAAACACACACTGTGTTAAAAAATAAGTACACAGATAAGCTCGTTTTCTTTTTAATTGTAAAACTGATAAGCACTAAACACTTCTAAAAAGTAAATGACTTCAGAGTAATTACTATCTATTACCTCTGTTCCCATGGGAGCAGTTTAGGGAGCCCAGATGGCTACCAAAATAGGATTTAGGGGGGAAATTGAAAGCATTATTCACAGTAGCATTATCAATTACCTGTATATCAATTGCATGAAAGTTAAATTTGAGAAGAGTTGCTTCAAATCACCATTAGATGATGGAGATATTGACACGACAGAGTCTTAATGATAATTAGAATTGCAGATATTAGTCGGATGTCATTTGATCTTTTTAATAGAAATCATTTTTCCCCGTAGTGCAGGAAGGTGTTTGACTGGATGTTGCTTTCAATCTGAGGCACCAGGCCTGCTGAATGATTAGCAGAAATGCAATGGATTTAAATGGGTGGATGTTCCTAGTACTTCTTATATATTAACTTTAAATCTCAATTTAATTAGTTGGTAATCGTATGATTATTTTTAAAGAAGATGATAATTTAGGAGTTCAGGTTATTTGGCAACTCTAAACCAGCCCAGTATGAGATAATGCAATGGCCAGACATCTCATCCAACAGGGTTTCATTATTGTTCAAAGCTGCTCCTGCTTCTCAGTGCCCTGTAATGAATAACTCAAATTCAAACAAATATTATTTTTATTGAATTATATTGCCAACTAAGGTATCTTCCTAAAATCTACTACTATAACACTTTAACATCAGAATATTCAATTACCATTCTACAGATAATTCAAAATACTGTACTTTCAAAAATGAAGTACTACAACTATATACTGTACTGTAGCTACATTGTTTACATCTCTCTGCTGATGTTTAGCCATTTCTAAGCCTTGTTTTAGACATATACCGTCCTGAATAGTTTATTATCTCTAACAACAGGAATTATGTCTGATACCTAAGTGCAAAAACTATAGAAAATCATCACACCACAGATTATTTTCACATCTTTTTATTATGTTCTATTTTCACCTGACTTGGATTAAAAGCAAACTGATTAATCTTTACAAAAATAATGCAAAATATTAAGGGTCTATAATAAGTAATAATACTCCCAATAATTTCTTAATCAAGTTTTTATTGATGTCAAAAATGGAATACTCAGATATCCATGTTATTATCTCTATGTTAAATGTCACTCGGGATCTTTTCCACAAGGTTTCAGGAATGAAAAACATAACTAAAAAAGTGGTGTGGAAACAGAGGTGAGAAGAATATCAGGAAAGCTGATTTATGCTTTATTGAGGTAAAATGAAGCTATGTATTTTAACACATTCTTCATTATCCTGGTTGTAGACAGTGGGGACATGTTGCATAGTCAGATACGAAAGCAGACATTTCACTACACTCTACTGTATTTACGTGATACCACTAATTCTAATACCTTTACAACTAATATTATTTCTTTATTTTACAATGCTGAGGTATAACAATGTGTTTTCCGATGAATTACTGGTACCCCTCTAGTTAGCAGCTGAAGGACATTACATTTGTAGTAAAGATACATAGTAGACATTAGCCACAATGGCAAGTCCTGACAATCCATGGAAAGAAGGTTGTAATATTGGATGGGTGCACAGCACTTATACTGTAGCTGCAAGCACAATGAGAAAATGATTAACTCATATGCATACATGCTCCTTTGTGTTCATGTAACTTGTATGCTTAAATGCTCGTTTTATATATATACATTGGAACCTCGGTTCATGACCATAATTCGTTCCAAAACTCTGCTTGTAACCCGATTTGGTCATGAACTGAAGTAATTTCCCCCATAGGATTGTATGTAAATAAAATTAATCCGTTCCAGACCATACAAACTGTATGTAAATACAGTATATATTTTTTTAAAGTTTTTAAGAACAAATATAGTTAATTAAACCATAAAATGCACAGCGTAATAGTAAACTAAATGTAAAAACATTGAATAACAATGAGAAAACCTTGAACAACAGAGAAAACTAACACAACAATAGTTTGTGCTATAGCGCTACCAACTGCTGGCTAAAAACACTTTTTTTTTAATGAGTTTTAAGCACAGGGAAAAAAATGAACATTTGAAAAAATCCGTAATTTAATAAACCACCAAGAAAAGTAACACTGCAACAATGTACGTTATGAACCAATCGCTGTAAACAGAAGTGAAAACAAAATCAAGCCCAGTGAATTCTTTAACTGCCTTTTCTCTACCTTATGAGTCCAGCCCTCTCTCTCGCTCGCTCGCCTGTGTGTGTCTCTCTCTCTCGCACTGCCTGTGTGTGTGTGTGTGTCTCTCGTGCTGCCTGTGTGTGTGTGTGTGTCTCTCTCGTGTGTGTGTTGCGCTCTCTCGCTCTCTCTCTCTTGCTCACTGCACAGGAAATGCATAGGGAGAGACTGAACACGTACCAACCGAAAGGGAAACTGGCTTGTTCGTATACCGAGTGTGTGGTTGTGAACAGATGCAAAAGTTTGGCGAACTTTTTGGTCATAAACCGATTTGTACGTGTTCCGAGACGTTCGTGAACCAAGATTCCACCTGCACTTGAATGCTTTGTAAGGAAAACACAAGAGAAAGATGAAGAGTTGGGGCACTGTAAAGGTAAACCCTGTATATTTTTGACAAAACAACAACAAAAAAAAAAAAATGCAAAATTAGTGAGACTGACTAAATATGGCAGTGGAACCCCTTAAAAGGAAACCCCACCGGAAGGGGCAGGTCAAAGGAGCTGTGACCCGGAAGTGACATCACTGTTGTTGCCAGTTGTCTGATCTGCAAGTGAGAGAGGAGGAGACGTATTAGGCAACAGTGCTAACCCTGGACTTGGAGTGGAATTACCGTTAAATAACCCCTAAAGTTGTCTCCCAAGCGCACGTGTGTGACAGCTTACATAACTCTTTACTGAATTAAATAACATATTTAAGCAGAAAATACTTCCTTATACACAATAGTTTGGGTAAACACTCTGACTTCATTGGGAATTAGTCTTCCTTGCTTTTTTTGCCAAGAACTTTAATTTTTGCTGTTGAGGTTGCTCTAGACCAAGTAACATATGCTTGGCATAGTGTAGAAACTGGAACCTATAAATAAATTCAAAAAATATTTAAAGTATGCCAAGTAATGGAGATGAAGGAAATTTTACACATGCTTGCATACCTTGGTGTAGTGTAGACGGAAAATTAATGCAGTAATACAGTTATAAAGACACACACACATCTGCATTAGTATTAAATTCTGCATTCTTCAATTGGGTTGTGCAAATTACAGTTTCTGGTGTATGTTTTTTACTTTTCTACATATTCATTGCATTCATTTACACATGTTGTGCATTGCATTCATTTCCATATGTTGTATGGCTATATCCTATACGCAGTTTGGGAATATATGCAGATTCAAATTTTCAATATCTAAAGTGTCTAAATCTGTTAGCCGTACATAGATATAAGGATTATTGTTGTATGTCCCACTTACCTTTCCTAAACTACTCTTCTGTACCAACATCCATGCCAATGTACTGTATATTACATTAAGATCCAAAACCTGAGATTGTTATCTTATAATCATTCAGAATGGTTACTCAAAATGTGTGTCACAAGACAAGCTGCAAAAAGCTAACATGAGAGCCTCAGTAGCCAATGCATAATTCTTGAAAATCCATTTTCTGTATGCGCTCTTTTCTAATTAATCAGGGTAGCCAAAGATTGTCCTTGCATTAGGGTGTGCAAGGCAGGACCAAGCACAGGCCAGTCCATCATAGAGCACCACATTACATATACACACCTACACCCACACAGGGTAACTTTAAATTGTCATAGTGTGTGAGTATGGGGTGTGATTGTAATTGTGCCTTGTTATAGACTTGTTCTCAAACCAGGAATTGTCACTGGTAACATACGACCCTCAACTGGGTAAGACAGTTACAAAACAGAAGGATTAGTAGGTGGATAGTTTTGTTCTTCTTGAAATTTAGCAAAAGAAAAAGACGGAGTGATTGAAGTTAATTCCACCGTTGTGCGGCCCTAATGCATTCTAAAATACTTCATATTGTACAATATAAAAATCCTCTAACATTTACCAGAATAAACATATAATCTGATGGCCTTTTCAAACTATTTTAAAAACCATTTTCCAAAAATTACAGTTACAATATTTCTATCACTTTCAGCTGAAATGAGGTACGTTTTCCACTATCAAATGCAGTGTGCTCGTTCTATTCCCACTCTTTAGAACTAACAGGCTTGAAACGGTCTAAGGTTGAATGACTAAATTGCCCCTTCTGAGTTTTCTAATATCATAATAATGCTTATAATGAACAAAACTCAAGATGTGCAATTATATTATATTAATCTTATAAATATACTGCCAGGAATTTCATTTTAATTAGGAATGGGAGGGATCGCTGTGATTGAAATCAGGTAAGCCTTAATTAAAGGTATGTAAGGGTTATTTTGAAGTGTAATATTAAAAATGTAAATTTAAAAATGACATTATTTCTCTCTATGTATGAGAAACTAGCTCTTCACCTTATACTAATCTAATAATACAAAATATATATGTTTAAGTGTCCTATGTTTAAGCTATAAAGTAATATTAATCACTATACTTACTTGTTTTTTTTTCTTTTAAACAATTTAATAGTAAAGGAAAAATGGTATGAAAATGCTGAATCAGGGCTGATAATGCGGCTAAACTAATTATAAAATATGTGAGGTGGCTTGACAACGTCTTTAAAAATAATCACTTCTTATGAAGGCTTTGCACCTTATAGGGCAGCTCTCAAAGCTATAAGTATGAAGGCGAGATTTCTCAGGAGGGCATGAACTCTCCCTTTCATCTCAGGAGTCAAGTAGATATTTCTAAAGGTGTCGTCAAATGTTGTGATCCTCCACACATAATAAAAATGAATGAGGTGAGTTCCTTTCAATTGCAAATCATGTTGTTCTTTTAAAATAAGGTTCAGCCTAAGTTCAAACATGATAATTTTTATAGTAAAGCTGTAATCTTAGAAACCAACATTACATCTCTTGAAACAGTGAGGCTTAAGATATATTTCATGATTATGATTAATATTAGGTAAGGTGCATAAATCAGAAAAAATAAAATAAAAATAAATTCAATTGAAATCTAAATGGTTGTAATTTATTTTTTCAAGGTCTAGTTCATTTGGATAGAGCTACAAGAATAAAAAAAACACGTTTTGATGTGTTTAATATATGTAAGTCAGGCTCTGTAATAAAACTGACACATATTTTCCAAAATTCATATTCAATTCAGCAAGGTTTCAAATTTATTCAAACTAAATATTATCAAAATACATGTGAATTATGTGGTTTTTAATTTGCACCAGGAATAGTTAGATGAAATGTATCATTATTCATGACAATTCCACCTTTTGTTTATGAGAATACATCAGACATTGACCCAAATTGGATGAATCAGACTAAGAAAAAGAATGAAAGAATAGGTAACATTTTATGTATCATTTTGATTCTTGTTATTAAGGGCAAAATGTAATTGTGTTTAAAGCAAATTCTTAAAATGTTACAATCACACTTCAGTTAATATTCTCTTAAGACAGTGTAGTCTAATAGCTAAATGGTCCTTAAACCACGAAACTGCCTATTCTGTCTCTGCCTCAGACTTGTTCTGTGAGGCCCTCATGAAACTCTTTTAATCTGCCTGGGATCAAAAGCAGATATTATGTGTAATCATTTGTAGTATCACTTGTTAAACCCCTTGGGAGTCATTTTCTATTAAATGTTTCTATATAAAGTAAAACCTGTTAGGTTCAATACTAAATAGGTTTTTGTGTATAGATGTGCAGGTGAGTGAGTGCAACCTGCAATGACCGATGTTGTTGAGTAGTGCTGATCGCCAAAATTTTCACAGTGAACATGTTGCGTTTCTCGGTAACCTTCTTCACCGGATAATTCTCCAGCTTAGACAAATATTATTTTTCCCAGAGCCCCATTATGCTCTATGAGGTCAGAGCTCTAGAAGTCATGCGCAGAAGTGTCACGGATGTGTGCTATAAGACCATTGCCAATCTACTTAGTGCATACATGATGTGAAGGCCTGATCAGTATTCCAAATGGATTTCCACCCTGTATTTACTTAAAAAAATAACAAATGTGCAGTATTTTCATTTGAGGGGTTAATTACCTGACTTTAATCGGAATATTATGAGTACTGCCACAGGATATATAACACTGACCCCTGTAACCTTACTTAGTCATGTACTGGAGCTATGACACAAAACACGAGATCTTGTGAAATAATAATAACAAAAGATTTATTACTGTTCAAGTCGTGGAAAAAAAAGTACAAAACTCCTACGCAGATAACATGGGAAACAAAAATGAAGTTCCTGCCACACCTGGACACCCAAGTCAAAGAATGGAACAAGCCAGTTCCAAGGTAACGCTTTGTGGCACAGCCATAGTGTGCCCCTACACTGGAATACTTTGAGCGCAATAATATTTTTTATTTAATTAATTCTAGTTTGTGCCATTTTTTTGTATTTTGTTTGAGGTATTAATTCCGTCTGTGCCTTTTGATGTTTGAAGTATGGTGACACAGTGGTTAGCACTGCCGCCTTACAGCACAGATCACATTTTTGGCTTCAATAATCGGTCCAGCATAGTTGGCAGATACATCCTTAGCCCTCAGAGACACTTAAAAGAAAACGACACAATTATAATCCACTCAAACTAGTTTCTCTTTTTCCATTGACTTCAATGCATTTTGTGGGGTTTGGTGACGTTCCCGAATATTTTCTGACAGTAAAGCAAACGCCACTGGGTTCACTTATCAATTTTGCTGTGTACACCTTGGACACTGTGACTTTGTACTGTAAGAAGTGGAAAATTACTGAATAAATGAATGTTTGTTAACTTTCAATTGGAATAGAAATGGCAAATGTGTTCTCAAATGTACAATCCACAATTGTATCCTACCGTGTACCCAGTGTGGCCATGGAGGAAACTGTGTCCCTGTCACTGAACTGGAAAGCAAGTCTGAATATGAGTGTAGAATTGAATGCTCTGGTCAGCACCACAATCCTCCTGCAAAAAAAATTGGTGCACTTTATAGATTAAAGTATGCTGAATTAACTTCTGAAATTGAAATTTCTCTAACACAAACTGTTTTCTGAGAAACTGTTAATTTTTATTAAGTTATTTTATGGCATAGGTATTCTTCATATATCTTCAGGCATTATTTTCAGGGTTTTTTAATTATTATTTTCAGGTATATTTTGAGCTGCAAAAAGGCAGTCTTCCTTGTTCTTAATGATGGTTGAGGTGGAAACAACCCATAATGAAACAATTGCTACAGATTTTTTACTCCAAATCAGTGATTTTTGGTAAAAAAAAAAAAAAGGCATGTGCCACAATATTCTTAGAAATACAAAAGCAAAAAACTACAAGGAGTGCAACATATCTTTAAAACTCCATTTCTTACACTTTCATTTAGATTTTTTCCCCTGAGATCATAAGAGCAGTCTCTGATGAACTTGCAGAGAGCTTCCACCAGGACATCAGTCAAATGGAGAGACGTTAGAGTGGAAAGTAGAGTGAGTCAATCTTGGTCATTCCCCTGTGAAACACCTTTAGAGGATCATAAAAGAAAAAAAAATTCAAGTAAACACTATTTATAGGTCATAATTATATTTAAATCAGTTATACAGTATGCATAATTTATATTTTTTTCAAATTTAAATAATTTTAAACCTTCATCTCTCAAAAACTGGATGTGATAAAGCAATTTTGCCAGGTTTGGTTTCAGCACCCTCAGATCTATAAAGAACACATACAATTTTGGATATATGCAATTTTTTTTTTTGTAGACCAGTGATGTTAATTATTGTGTATCTATAGTACATCAGCATTTCCTTGTGACTTTCTGTGTAATTAGTCACTGTAGCTATGCATGTAATATGTTTAAATAGGTAAATATAAAGTACATTTCATTATTTTGCAAAGGTCTATCTTTATTTTGTTAACTTGGTTACACCATAATTGTACTGGAGCAAATATTACTGTATATAGTAAGCTAAAATATGATAAAAAGTGGACTTTGTGGTCAAGGGAAGAACTGCAAGTTCCACAAAGAAATGATGGGGCGTCAACATGGTCAGTTTTGTTTAATCAAAATGAAAATAGTGCAAACAAAAGCAGATGATTTTGGTGCAAACAAAACACAAGGGTCCAAAAAAACAAATCAAAGATGCCATAAGGCTTTGTAGTTTTTTCTCTGTCACCAGGTAGGAGCTTTGTCCGGCGGTGAGGTGAGCTCTGTTCACAATAAGGCGACTCCTTCTGGTTGCCTCTGGATTTAAGGGTGGGATACCAGTAGGGGCCAAGTTAACTGCCCTCACTGGGTGCCTTCTCAGTATTTTGGAAAGAATAGAAGAGGACCTAGTTATCATCAGCGCCTTCTCTCGACCCAGGGTGGTAGTACTTATCTCAGATGAGCCCAAAGAGTGATCCACTGACGTTCATGCGTGACAACCTACAAAAAAGTACTCTATCTTCTCGATTGAACTTAAATAACTATAATAAACAAGAGCGTGTTTTGTCTCTATTCTATTGTCTTTCCACATCATACCAATTGTGTCAGTTGTTTCAGCAGCTTCCATTTGGAAAAAGAAAGTTCAGTGAATCAGGGTTTATATTTTGCTGCTATTACAAAAGGCCAAGAGAAGAATGTCTAAAAGGGATTTTATGCAGTATATAAACTACTATTTTCAGCTATCTTCACTAATAGTAATGAGATACGAGGGGCATTCAAAAAGTTTCCGCACTTTTATATTTTCGTTGGAAACAGTGATGGCGGGAGGAGAAGTAATCAGTCGTGTCTGAGAGTGTCATGTGACTAGTTCTGTCTGGCAGGCTAGCTGTCCTTGCAGTTTAGTATAAGAGTTGTCACCCTGTGGTGAAGATGGCTGCAAAACTTATAAATTGCACCAAAGAGGAACAGCAGTCTGTCATATGCTTTTTGTGGGCAGAAGGTGTACTGGGATCACAAATTCATCTCTGCATGTGTGCTCAGTATGGGGATAAAGTTCTCTCTCGTAGTGTTGTCTATGAGTGGATTGAAATGTTAGAAAATGGCCATACTAGTATGATGGATGCAGAGCACTCCGGATGTCCAGCTACAGTCATGACCACGAGAAATGAAGAAAGAACCCTGGAACTGATTTGTAAAAACAAAATAATTTTTTGCTGATGGCACTAAAAAGTTGGTATGACATTGGGAAAATTGCATCGTAAAGGAAGGTGACTATGCAGAAAAGTGATGTAATTTGTTTTTGAAATTCTTAATAAATAGAGTAAAAAAAAGAGTGGAAACTTTTTGAACATTGTGTCCATTGTGTCTAGTAGGTTTGTTCAAAGTTTTACTAAGGTCTGTTATTCATTAAAACATAGAATGCATTCAGCTATTCAAATACATGTAATTTATAATTAAAGAATAGTAATCTTAATGACTCCTGGACAGCAGCACATAGGCAAAAGTCTCTAACTGGATATCAGGTGAAAAACAGTAAAGAAGAACAATTAATTTATATAAAGAGAAAAACAATGAAAAATGTCCCTTAGTCAGTATTCCATAAATTCTGTATCTGTATTGTATTATTAGCTTCCAGGAGCTTTAGTTGATGAACTCTGTAGTGAAAAGAGACAAGGAACTGAATGGCTGTAGCAGTTCAAAACACAGAGCAGGAATGTCAGACATTTTACTGCACCACAGCTAAGCAGCCAGAGCCAATCTGCCTAATAAAAATGAACAGTAACATTGTCAATCTATGAATAAAGTACAAAAAAATGTAATGTAAGTAGCTCACATAAATCAGAAAATGCTATATGATTTGGGAGACTAGACTAAAGCATGAGACCAGACATCAAGAATGGGTTGTTATTAAAAAGAATTAAAAACAGCAACACAAAAAGATTATGAAAGAGAAAGGAAGATCAGAGAACAGGGAAGACTAACCAAAGGTAATTGTCCTGAATGGAACAATGCTTCCATTGTGTGGTCTATTTTGTATCATAGGTTGCCTAATATATAACAAGTGCCCCAGTCTTTGGATTTTAGGTGATACTTCACAATTACGGCACATCTGGTGGTCTCAAGAAAGGTCAGGCTGTGTCCACCGACTTGCTAGGCAATTCTAGGTACACTTTATTATAGTTTTGACTAATGCTTTTAAACCTGTAGAAACACTGAGAAAACAAATGGGCCACTAGAAGTCACTGTGGCATAGATATTTCAATAATGTGCAGGACTGTTTCGTTCACCAGAGGTTACCAGGGTCATCAAACAGATATGACCCAGGGCTAAATTCTCAAAGAACAAATGCTCTTTGAACCAAGTCCCACTGTACTCACTCCCTTATTCACTTCTGGACGCTGTCATTCTATCACTTGCTCATTTGCATCACATATGCATTAACTCAATTAAAGTCTGTCAAAATTATATCTATGTAAGATAAGGAATCATCACACATATGTTATACTGAATGCATTCTGGTGTAATTATCACTGTAAACGAGAAAGCTCAATCATTTAAATTCATATTTTTTCTCATGAATTCCACAGTGGTTCTACCCAATCAAGTACCATTTACTGATTAGCCAGGAAGTAACATTAAAAATTTAAATTCCAAGTTAGCTATTAGAATAAGTTACCTAGCAAAAATATTTTTGTCAAAATGTCTTAAGAGTAATCTGTTAATAGAGAATTTTCATTTCAGTGGTAAATGAGGAGAAAACTGTGTGTTTATAATACCTTTATTCTGAGATGCTCAACCAAATCTTTTGATCTGCAATCCAATACTCTGTCATAAAATTGTGAGGTGCCACAAAGTTCTGAGGCATGTGTGGTACTTTCAGTGAATCGTATGCCCAGTCTGAGGTCCAGTGAAGAAAAACAGAGACCTTGAAAGCAAGCTCTGTTCACAGCAGGAAAACACACACCTTTTCACTATCTCAAAAAGAATGACCAACAAGTGCGTTCCTACAAGGTTCAAGGATATTGGCTAGGCACGATAAAGCCTTCACTGATACGAAAGTATGTAAAAGGCATTTTATCAGAGCTTCCTAGTGATTAATCGATAGTGTGAATGAATTATTTATTTCTGTAACAATCAAGTATTTATGTAGCATTTCCTGTGACTTGACACTCATTTTGCGGTTATTTTAAATTTAATTTTGACAACCATTTGTGGTGATTCCTGCTCATTTTATAGTTAATAATTTTATGGACCATTTCATCCACCATTTTGAGTTTTTATGTTCACTGCCATTTTGAGCTCCTGTCATTAGGGCAAACACACTCAGTGTTAGGAGAGTGTCCTATGAGGATGTGACCTTTAATAATGATGCAACGCAATTTTACCATGCCAAGTGCTATGAGTTTCTAACTATAAATAATTCATTGTTAGTTATTCTTCAGAAATAATCAGGACTACAAGGGTCCCCCAGGGAATTAAGTCTCTTATTTTGGAAATGTTTTTTGGGTTCTGAATTTTGCTCTTGATTTTGGAAATCAATTATGTCTCTTTTTTGGCATTGCCACTTGTATTTCTGAAGTCTCCTTGTTTTAACCCTTCTCTGGCATACTTCTGGCTCCTGGGGCATTCTCAAACTCTTGACCGCTTGCTGATTATATATCCCCAACCACTGATGAATGGAGAGACAACACGGACCTGCCGCAGCTTATTGGCATCTTAATGAGTGGGTAGAGGAGTGGCGGAACTGGGACTGTTGGTGCCTGAACGCCTGCTCCATTTGTTCTAGGTGCTTCTTTCAAGGCGTTTGCACCCCTTGATTTTTAAACCCTAACCCTCCTGCTTACTGGCTTCTAGGTATTGACTTCATAATTGAAGTGGCAAAGTTGAATGATTATTTAATTACCTTGACATGATAAAAATGCCTTGCTAACATGAATTTAGAATCTGCCCCTTTGAAACTCTCTGTACAGGGCTGATTTTGTAGATGCCTGACAATTTTAGATTCCACATAAATTTAATGCAACTGGAGAATGACTTGTTTGCGGGTTGCTAACTGTTGATTCTGGGTGTACACAATTGTGATTCCAGGAGATTGTATGAAGTGAAACACAGGTTGGATTAAATGGATTGAAAAAGTGCCAATCAAATACTGAATTTAGTGTAGGGTTGTCTGACAAAAAGAACAGTCTGCAAATATTAGGAATGAGAGAATAAGTGAGGACCGGGAAAATGGAAAGAATCTGAGAGTCAGAACCAAACAGAACATGTGTTTATTGTTTTTTATAATTTTGTTTCACTAGTCAAGCTTCAGTTTCAAAAAATATTTAAAAAAAATAGATATGCTTTAATTTCTCACTAATTTCTCACTAATACCTGTTTCTCATAATCAATTTTGGTATGAAGGCCTTATTGTAGGAACACATTCAGAGGCAGCCAAATGGCAGGGGAAACATGGGTCATCCCATTTAATAAGCAGATGGACAAAAATAGACAAAGTATTTTAATGACCATGCTATTGTCAAAAAAAGCAGATCTAGTGGCACAGGTTGGTTCTCTACTTTGCTCCTTTTCTTTCATTTCAGTTGTAGCATTGGTATAATATTCCTGTCACCTTTGGGGACTGCACATGAGGTGTGACTAGTCCAAGAGTGCCTGTCCTCACTGAGCAAACAACAAACACAACATACTGTCTCCTAGCATGCTACAGAAACTTCCCAAATATGGCAGAGTACAACTTCACATGCTGTTAGAATTTTAAACTCTACACATTAACAGTTACTAATAATTTAACTATAGCCCTGTACTGGATTAAGCCCTGTCTTATTCTGATCACAATAGTTTGTTTGACTCATGTCATGTCAATGTTTCGCTCTACTTAACACCTACGTGTCTTTGTGATATAGATCTGCAAACCCCAAACCACTAGTGCCCAGCTCAGGATATGTATCCGGAGATGAGAGGTATACTAGCACATTCTCTTTTTGAAATATGATTTCATTAGTAATGCATTCTATATTGTTTCAGAAGCAAAATGTAGGGCTGATTCATGTGGAATGCGTAGGGGTTAACATCTAACAGCAGTACAAAAAAAATGCAGGTGCACTGTCATGCTCTTTTTAAGAAAAAATATTTGACGCAATTGGCCCTGGAAACAAAGTTGCTCATTTGCAATTGATTATATGCTTCATGGTTTCAGATATGAAATAATTCAGATAAGTGAAATTCCATGCAGGATGTCTTTATTGGGGTAAATGCTGATTAATATTAATGTATTATAAACCTATACAAAATCCAAGACGACAGGTAGCAGAGTCTGCCCGATGAAAACATAGCAGAGCAATATGTGATATGTGGCTTGATGAACAAGGTGACTGTAGGCAGGAAAGGATGGCACAAGGCAGTGATTGGAGTAGACAGAGAGATAGAGAGACATGAAGGAAGGGCACAACCATAGGGCAATATGCCCTACATGTGCACTCAGAAACAGATCCCAACTCCATGGGCCCTTGGACCTGACAAATCATTAGGCCCCCAACCTCTGCCACTAGTCAAAACCATCCTACAGACACACTGAATAAAATTGTGTTATTTAACCAAATGTCAATGTTTATTTCTATTTATAGGACATCAAATATAATCTAATAACTTCATCACACTAGCTAGGTATGTAGCCTTAACAATATAATTTAAAAAATAATAATTTGCATTGAGATCATCATGGTTTATGTAAAGTGCTGGCAATTGGGGAAAACACAGTAGCCTATGCATGCTTTACATTCAGTAGCAACAAATAAATGCAGTAAATTCCCACAATAACATGTACCGCAGTAACACAAATTTGGCAATAATTCAATCATCATTTGGTGGCCTTCTTTACCCCCATGCAGTCATGTAAATCACAGTCATCTGTTCACTCTGTCCTGGCTAAAACCTCACTTCAGCATATCTGAGTAGCAAAGAATGTTCTGTTTCAGTTCACAAATGGATGGTCTCATCGTCATGGAAGCATCTATGTCTTTATATAGCAAAGCATCCCCAACCCATGATATTACCTATAAGTTTCTTTCTTAATATAATTAGGTTTTCTTCAGACATAATCAGGATGATGTTACAATAATACAATATGGTAAACACAACACATCTTGGCAGTCATCATTAAGGCCCACCAATGTCTTTACATCCTCAGGCATCTAAGGAAAGCCTCGATGTACAGTGGCGCTTGAAAGTTTGTGAACCCTTTAGAATTTTCAAATTTCTGCATAAATATGACCTAAAACATCATCAAATTTTCACTCAAGTCCTAAAAGTAGATAAAGAGAAACCAGTTAAACAAATGAGACAAAATATTATACTTGGTCATTTATTTATTAAGGAAAATGATCGAATATTACATATTTGTGAGTGGCAAAAGTATGTGAACCTTTGCTTTCAGTATCTGGTGTGACCCTCCTTTGCAGCAATAACTGCAACTAAAAGTTTCCAGTAACTGTTGATCAGTCCTGCACACCGGCTTGGAGGAATTTGAGCCCATTCCATCGTACAGAACAGCTTTAACTCTGGGATGTTGGTGGGTTTCCTCACATTAACTTGCTTCAGGTCCTTCCCCAACATTTCATTTGGATTAAGGTCAGGACTTTGACTTGGCCATTCCAGAACATTAACTTTATTCTTCTTTAACCATTCTTTAGTAGAACGACTTGTATGCTTAGGGTCGTTGTCTTGCTGCATGAGCCACCTTTTCTTGAGATTCAGTTCATGGACAGATGTCCTGACATTTTCCTTTAGAATTCTCTGATATAATTCAGAATTCATTGTTCCATCAATGAAGGCAAGCCGTCCTGGCCCAGATGCAGCAAAACAGGCCCAAACCATGATACTACCACCACCATGTTTCACAGATGGGATAAGGTTCTTATGCTGGAATGCAGTGTTTTCCTTTCTCTAAACATAACGCTTTTCATTTAAACCAGAAAGTTCTATTTTGGTCTCATCCGTCCACAAAACATTCTTCCAATAGCCTTCTGGTTTGTCCACGTGATCTTTAACAGAGCAGCAATGTTTTTTTTGGAGAGCAGTGGCTTTCTCCTTGCAACCCTGCCATGTACACCATTGTTGTTCAGTGTTCTCCTGATGGTGGACTCATGATCATGAACATTAGCCAATGTGAGAGAGGCCTTCAGTTGCTTAGAAGTTACCCTTGGGTCCTTTGTGACCTCGCCGACTATTACACGCCTCGCTCTTGGTGTGATCTTTGTTGGTCGACCACTCCTGGAGAGGGTAACAATGGTCTTGAATTTCCTCCATTTGTACACAATCTGTCTGACTGTGGATTGGTGGAGTCCAAACTCTTTAGAGATGGTTTTCTAACCTTTTCCAGCCTGATGAGCATCAACAACTCTTTTTCTGAGGTCCTCAGAAATCTCCTTTGTTTGTGCCATGATACACTTCCACAAACATGTGTTGTGAAGAGCAGACTTTGATAGATCCCTGTTCTTTAAATAACACAGGGTGCCCACTCACACCTGATTGTCATCCCATTGATTGAAAACACCTGACTCGAATTTCACCTTCAAACTAACTGCTAATCCTAGAGGTTCACATACTTTTGCCACTCACAAATATGTAATATTCAATCATTTTCCTCAATAAATAAATGACCAAGTATAATATTTTTGTCTCATTTGTTTAACTGGTTTCTCTTTATCTACTTTTAGGACTTGATTGAAAATCTGATGATGTTTTAGGTCATATTTATGCAGAAACATAGAAAATTCTAAAGGGTTCACAAACTTTCAAGTACCACTGTATGTGTATATGCTCACTAACTTTAATAAGTATTCAGTGGAGTTCATTCTCACATTCTGGTATGCCACCCCACTAACTTCAGGACCATGACAAAATACTAAGGGTTGGGGAAGTAAGCTGAGAATAGTACTGGAACACCAGTTCCTTCCATTCCGGACATTTAATACACTATGGAATTTGCTTTGGAAAAGCAAACAATATGAAGTCATAACAGATACACAGCTATGTACAGCATTTCAAATGAAAAACATTTTGACTCACATACAAAGTATTTTAAAATAAAAGTTGTATTATGCAATACAATACAAGGGGCTTCTATGCACCTGCGTACCTTTGAGTTATGCAGTCTAAAGATATGTGCTCCTGACAGGGTTACCCATAGAACACTGGCCTAAGGTAAGCAGAACAGAGAAAAACAATCCAGAAATTAACCACACAAAAGTTGTAATTCAATTCAAGAGAATATCACTCAAAAATTAGGTACCAGGACCTTCGTCTCAGATTGATGTCTACTGGAAAGTAAGGTAGAAGGAAAGGGTTTGGTACAATGCCAGATAGGCAACAGGCAAGAGTGGGATATAGACCCTGGCAATATAAACTGACCTTTGGAATATAGGATGCACATTCTTGTTTTGGGAAAAACCCAGAACTTGTGCAGAAAGTTGAAAAATATCAGCTATATATAGTCAGAGTCACATCAACACACAGCAGTGGCTTTGAAACCAGACATTTCAATCAAAGGTTGTCTCTGTCTCCTCTCTCTCTCTCTCTCTCTTATTTTTTCTCTGCCTCTCCTGTACCATTTGAATTGCCCATTTGAGAGGTCCTAGCCATACAGTTGGATGAAAGGGTTGCCTCAATGAGACTTTATGTTGCAGAGAGGAAAGCTTTGACTGTTGTTTACGTATATGAACGTAACAATAGTTGAGATAGTTAATCTGGCACTTGAAAGTGTACTATCTACTAACCCTTTAGGCTTACTGGAAGTCTTCAGTGTTCACATAGTGAAGGAGGGAAATACCTGGGAGCAAATGGCTAGTGATATTATCTGACCTGGGGGCATAGGTTCTGCATAAAGAAAATTGCCAAGTTGTCATCTGATCACCACCTTGTAGTTAGTGGCTCATTCTCTCAAGAGACCTTTAACACCCAAGCAGAATGCCAAATTTTTAAGTTAGAGAAAAAAGGCCTTCTGTTCGGTGTTACCAGGAGGGTTTTCAGATTTGACTATGAGGTGCCAGAAGGGCAAAAGTAAGGCCTCAAGGAGGTTCTGGTACATTATTTGATTTCTCAAGAAAGGCAGGAAATGTCTGGGTGCTCCCAGTAAAGGGGATGAAAGTTGAGGGAATGGTGATATCCAGTGGTGATGTCACAAAACTTAGTGAATATTCTGCGAGGATGGATGACTTCTAAATGGAAACAGTAAGAAGCATATGCTGGGCTACTGATATCGGGATTCAGTGTGATGGCTGAAGCTCATTTCCAAGAGGAGCAATATGAATTCCATGATGTTCATAGAACAGTAGACACATAGTCCTTGCACAGATACTTGAGGGATCATTTGCCAATCCTGTCTACTTATACTTTGTTGTATTTGTGTACTTGGTGTTAAGTTGGACTCCATTAGGGGAATATCTTAACTCATCTCCTGTTCATGTTTTTCATAGACAGTATATCAAGGGGCATCTAATGTTTGGAGAATATCTGGTTTGGAAATCGAAGAGTTGCATCTCTGCTTTTTGAAGATGATACTGTCCTTTGAGTCATTGATCTCTGTCATGCACTGGAATGGTGTGCAGGAGAAAGTGATGTCATAGGGATGAGAAATGTCTCCTTCGAGTATGTGGTCATGGGTCTTTCCTTGAAATCAGTGGCTTATTTCAGTGCACATAGGGTATGAGCGGCTCTGCCATGTGAAAATCCCTCATGGTCACATTTATGAATCAGGGTAAAGGTAATTGTAAGATTGACCAATTGATCAGTGCAGTAGTAGCAGTGTTAGAGACTGTGTTGTATTTTTCTTTTTACTGGTCAATCTACATCTCTATTCTCACCTATTAGGCATGAGCTCTGGGTGGTAAATGTAAAAAATGAGATAGCATGGACAAGCAATAGAAATAAAAAAAAAAAACAGTTGGGGAGGTTTGAGCATGTAATTAACATGCTTCCCAGGTGGATCTCACTGGGTGGCATAGCCCACTTGCAGAAGCCTGAGGGGCAGACCCAAGACACACAGGAGGGATAATATCTGTCATCTTGGAATTTGACAGGAGGAACTGGATGAGGTTGCTGGGGATAGAATGGTATTGTGGCTCAGTGTGCTGCTAACAAGAGGAAAAGTAGAATGAAAATGATAATGATGATGATTGGTTGAAAAAAGTAACCAAGGTTTGGAGGCTGCTTTTCATTTTAGGCTCTGTTCCATTAACTGCTACAACACACAAAATTCTGGCAACTGGACAGGAAGAAAATCATTTTTCACAACTTTGTAAATACATTTTATATCATTTAAAGAATAAGTGCAATTAATAAAAAATCTTTTTCAACTAGCAGTTGGATTGCGGACGGGGAATGCAACAAAAATATTCACTGAATGCAGCAAAATGTAAAAGAAGACGGTTTATAAAATGGACAGCCTAAAGTGGGTTTTACTTTTCAAAATAATTTGAAATTATTATTCAGTTTTTATGCATTACAGTTTAACGATGGTGGGTAGTTTTATAAAAACAAAACCAAAAAAACACTAACATTATAAAATTAATAAGAAAAGGCACTTTTGGCACAGGACCCTTAAATTAATGGAACTCTATTGAAAGTCATTCACCGGAATGAAGAAGCCTGATGGACAGTTACATGAAAGGAGTTTCAGAAATTAGTTAAATGAGAGTTTGTAGAGTTTTACTAAATATGACTAGTGCTATAGCTAGTTTCAGAATGGAAGAGAAAAGAGTGATATGAATTTATGTATTTACATAATGTCAAAAAATATAACAAAAATACAATACTGAGGTGAATTGTTTAAAAGTTCTGTAAAGCCCATACTGTATAACTATACAACAAACATGCATGAAAAACAAGGTTTCAATGTAAAATAATGTTTAATAAAGCACTAAATTGTTTTTATCATTGACTTTTAAACTGTGAGTTCAAGAACTTGTGGTTTCAAGTATTTACACCTTCAGAGTTCAAGAAGCACAAATCTGAATCATTGAAAATTTGGAATGATTCGTCAGTCATAAACATTTGTCTTTTTAATGAAAACTTAACCTGAATCATGCAATTTGTAGTTAAAAGCACATGCTTTTGCAACTATTAATAACTTCATCCATTGCCCCTGCGTTACCACATTGAGAAATTAAATGTAAGGGATGATACAATAATTCAGTTAAAAAATCATCAAACATCGGGCTCTTTACCTATACACTCCTAATAATGATAACTATTTTGCACAACAAAATGTAAACATTAAAATAAGACAGGAGATGATAGATATTTTAACACATTTCAAATCTGTTCATTTAGTTTCCACATTTTCTCATGCTTAATCCCTAAAGTGATACTTTTTAAATATAATTAAAGCGCTAGCCGGGTAAATGAAATGTTCAAATGCTCCCATGACAGTGATATATTCTACATAGATCATCCTCTGTGATTTTGACTTGCTAATTAATCAATATTATTTATGCAGTAAAACTTTCTAATGAATACCTTGCTTCAGTTATCAAGGGTTCCTATCATTAAAACAAAACCAGTTTTTACTGGTAAGCCTGTTTCTTTCACGATTTATGCATAAGCATTCTTAACTAGTGGAATTTCTTAGAAGACTATTTTCAGAATTTACTTGGAAGTATGCAATGAACTAAATAAAAGCAGTTTTTTGGTTATCTTAGAAAAATGAACATTTGCTGCTTTAAATCAGCATTAATACTTTTGCTGATAAAATGTAATCTTCCAGTTTCTGCAGCTACTTGCCGATTCAAGTTATTTATTATATTAGATGTTTTGTTCCAATGAAGATGGTAGAGTGGAACAGCGGTTAGTGGGACTGCCTCATAGTCAATTTCATTGTGCATTTGGAGTCTGTATGTTCTCTCAGTGTCTGTGTGGAGTTTTTCTGCAGGTTCTCATTCTGCAGACAGGTGTGTGCGTTTTTACCTAATTGGCCGAATGGGGGCACATGTGGAATTATGGATTTGGGGGCATTGATTCCAGCTTGTGCCTGAAGCTACCAGAATTACCTTGCAATTTAGATTATACGGGTTTGATAATAGACGAATGACAGAATAATTGCAAGATTGTTTAATATAAGGAAGTATTATCCATCCATCCATTATCCATCCATCCATCCATCCATTATCCAACCCGCTATATCCTAACTACAGGGTCACGGGGGTCTGCTGGAGCCAATCCCAGCCAACACAGGGTTCAAGGCAGGAAACAAACCCCAGGCAGGGCGCCAGCCCACCACAGGGCACACCCACCCACACCTAATAAGAAAGTATCAGCGATCAAATAGAAGCAGAAATAGCAAGTTAAAAAACACAGATGAGAAATATAAGGCAGGAATTAAAGCTCTGTTTATTGAGGTGGAACACAGCAGCAGGGTAAACCTTTTGAAATGCATTGTCTTGTTCCTCAGACCTTTGCAATACACATTGTGACCACTCAGATGTTGAGATACCAAAGCTTGTGGCTTAGTGCAATTTCACTGAATCACTGAATTTTTACACCTCCATGGGTCTGCCTTCAATTCCAAATTCAGTCACTAGTTTATTGTAAAGAATGCACATTTTCTACCCATTTGTGTGAAGTTTCTTTCTGTATTTCATTTCTTCCTAAATCCTAAAGAACTGTAATGTTAAGTTAATTGGAGACTTAAAATTTGTTTGAAATTACTAGCTGTGGGTCTCTGCTTGGATGCACCAGTGCTAGACTAGAAGTTTCAACTTCTTAATGCTCCATTTCATATATTCTATCCATACAATGTCCAACCATTAAATAATTTGTGTGTCTACTAGCCTTACTATTTTGTACTAAGTCTGCTATGTCTTGCTTGTTACTATTTTCCAAACAAACATTTTTAATATAGATGATATTTTTTAGTGATAAAACATTGGGAAAACAGGTGCATGAACAAAAGATCAATGTCTGTAATAACACAGATATAAATTGTCCACCTCCTACAAATCCATTTTCCTTTTCCTCGTGACCAGTGGCAGACAAAAACAGGTCAGTAGTGACATTCTGCAGGAATACAGCACAAGGTTTGATAGCTGAGTATGAAACATGTACAGAGAAGTTTGAAAGAGAAGGGTTTTGATGGCTGCTTTTATGGATAACAACTGAAAGATGGAACTTAGAACGAATTTAGAGGTTTCAGCGATTTAACCCCATTGGGTAAAATCAATGTTTAAACTATCCAAATAAACCCACGGTACATTCAATTATACCCCTAGTTAGTTGTTATTGTGCTATATTAATTAAGAAACTTCCCAGCTGCCTGATTTGAAAAGTCATATTTTTTCTGAAGTAGCTTGTATACACAAGAATAACCCACGTTTTCTGAAAAATTGAGTTAGGGTGTTAAGAAATGCAAGTAAATGGCTGTACCCACATATATATATATATATATATATGGTCCATGCTTCCTGTCAGAAGTTTAAGATCAACTAAATAAAAATGTATATCATCTTATGAGTAAAAAGGTGGCACATTGCTGCACTGTTTAGTGTTGCTGCTGCCTCACATCTTGAGGATACTGGGTTTAGATTCCAGTCCTGCCACTCCATATGGAGTCTACACATTTTCCCCTGTTTCTGTGGGGGATTTTATCTCCAGGCGTTCCAGTTTTCCTCCCTTATCTTAAAAAATACGCAAGTTTGGTTATTTGGTAACTGTAAATTTGCCCTGTATGAGTGAGTGTGACTTGCAATAGACATCTCCAGACTGGATTATAGCTCACAGCTAATGCTGCCGGGATAGGAACATGGAAATGTGCAAGAAATGGATAGGAGGGTGTAACTTACTGAATGTTCCTCACAGGCATGTTGGAAAGTAAGAAACAGAGCACTCTGAAATATTAGAAAGCGTGAAAGAAAGAGAAGTTTTAAGGGTTTTTTTCACTTTCTTGAAATGTAGTAAATAATTGTATTTAATTTGGTACTGTGAACTCATTAAAGAAACATATTTAAATTTTAGGATGGTTTGTTTCATTTAAATGACACAATGTACTGTCAAGTTATTTCAATATGAATAACTCAGACCCATAGTTTTTGTAGTATTTTTTTAAATTTACCTTTTAAGAGTACTTTCTGAAAGAGACATGTTAAATTGTATCCTTACATGCAATTAGATGTATCTCATACTATAAAAGAGAGCGTAAGACTGCCTAGACTTTATATTATAGTGTAATAATCAAGACAGGTTACAAGATAGAGCTTATTGAACTACTAGGCTCTGATAATCGGCCTATGAGCATTGTAAGAAAAATTATATCTCACAATTCTAAAGGCTGAAATTGAAAATCTGTATTCTAGTAGAGGCAGTGTTACTAGATTTAGATACCAGACACTACACATCACTAAAGAGCTTTGGTTTAAGAATGACACAAAGATGGTGAAAAGTCATCAAAGCAAAAGAGACAGTGATTCAGGGGGCTATATATTAGTTTAAAAACCTAAATTCTGCTGGTATAGTCAGAGCAACTTTCATAGAATTACTTAAGGCCAAAAGTGGGGTCCTATTGTCAGTAGTGTTAGTTATATATAACGTTGATATTCAATTAGGTGAATTAGAAGATTCCCCAGAGCCAGCAAGGACCAATCAATGCGCAGTATTTGTATTATGGCCAAACTGTTTTTTTTTTTTTTGGTTTGATATGTAGTAAGTTAAGTTCATAAACAATCAAATGTAAAGTTATACACATTCAAAGTAAAATATTTCATGCCATTGCATTAAAAAGAGAAAGTTTGGGCTTCTAGAGTGCTCATCACTACCTTCAACAACACTGCATTCAGACATGATTAAAAGGCTAAGAAGGATGTCAGATTATAGAGTATACTGTGTGGAGTACGCATCAATAGATGTTACGTTTACTGCATTTGTAAGGCCAGCATAAGGAATACTAGAATATGAAGAATTGGAGTGACATGGTAATCTTTATATATAATATGCTACCGTGGCTGTCCATTTGTCTGTCCAGCATTTTAAATCACCTATAGCTCGCTAACCGTTTGAACTATTGACCGGAAATTTGGTACACATATACTGCATGGCGTCTATTATCCACTTTCAGGATGATGATTGACCTCCAAGGTTATTCTTTTTTTAATTTTTTTTTTATTTTATTGCAGAATCAACTCTCGGCAGCGGCCAGCATGCCTACGGGTGCTGTTCTCATCCCTACCACCTTCGCCGTCACTTCTCCTACCTCTTCATATCTTAAATCATTCTTGAGGCAGATTGAAGGCTTAACTGCCTGCTTAAGTGAAAAATTAACGAAAACATACTAAGTAATTGCAACACAAACACTGACTTAATCAATTTTAACACGATAAGAACGGCCCACTAGGGTGGAGAAAAGAAGAGCTGCTCGGGAAGCAGCAAGCATATTAATCTCTGAGCAAATGAATGCTAAACGTACAGAGAAAGGGGATGAAAACTAGGAATGTTCAAGTCAAGTGTATTCACTGTACGTTATTGTGCAGTGCGCCATTACTGGTGTTTAATATTATGAATGGAGAAGGTAGAGCAGATGCTGACTGTTATTTGGGTAGGACATAGGCATACATTCTGCCTCTGCCACTCTCTGGGTGCATGTGTCCATGTAGGTTTTTCACTATAAGAAAACTCCAGTAAGAAACGGATGAGTAAATGTACCACATATGTTGGTAAATGTTTAATTAAACTGATGATGATTGACCTCCAAGGTTATTCCTCTTTTAATTTTTTTTTTTATTTTATTGTGGAATCAACTCTCAGCAGCGCATAGCAGGGCGGCCATGCGGCGCATGCGTATGGGTGCCGTTCCCATCCGTTCCACCTTCGCCATCACTTCCTTTACCTCTTCATATCTTAAATCATTCTTGAGGCAGATTGAAGACTTAAGTGCCAGCTTAAGTGAAAAATTAAAGAAAACATACTAAGTAATTGCAACACAAACAGTGTCTTAATCAGTTTTAATGTAAAAGATACCAACAAAAGAAGAGAAGAAGCGGACCACTAGGGTGGAGAAAAGAAGAGCTGCTCAGGAAGCAGCAAGTACAGTTCAGAGATTGACTCTCAGCAAACTAATGCTAAACGTACAGAGAAATAGTATGAAAACTATGAATGCTCAAGTCAGGTGTATTCATGTGCACCGTTACTGATATATATATATATATATACATACACATATACTGTACATACATACATGGAACAAATTGCTAGGTAATATAGTTGAAGACGAGATTTGAAAGTCTCCAAGATACTTTTCAGACATTAGGTGAAAATTACATGCCAGGCTACATTCAACCTAATCCTGTCTAAACTGTTTGTTGTTTTTTTCTAAAATAAACACATAACATGTAACAACTTAAGAATAGTGTGTGTAGTGGGACATGGTTCTACCTTGCACCTTATGCTGTTAGGATGGACTACTGTGCCGTAGAGTTGTATAATGAAATAAAGGTCATGGCAGAAGATGGATACATGAATTTACAATCTTTGATGCCACTGAATTTTGCATACAAAAAATCTCACATTACTGCCCACTTAGACACATCAGTTCAAGTTTATATTTAATTCTCTGACTGAGACAATATTAAACTGTTTCACTAAATGCAGCAACGAGGCAGCTAGGTTCGTCCACTTTGTAAAATGAAATACTACTGTGTAAAAGGCACTGAAGGAATGTATTCATCTAATGCGCCAGAAGGTCCATATTTGTTGTAATGCGTACAGAAGAAAATACTGCATTATATCTCCAGGGAAAAGAAGCTTAAAAATCTAGTCTAATGATAATAAATGATAGTTAATGAGTTGTCTAAACATAACAAATGGAAAGAATTAAATGCTTAGAACAAACTCTGTTTCATTAAAATACAATAAAAAGGAAAGATTAGTTTTATATAGGAAATAACTTTGCTCTTATAACTTATTGATGGAAATGAGGATGCATTATAGAGGTCAAAAAATGAGGTCAGAAGAAAATATTTGTGCAGAATTGATTATAGTTCATGCTGTTTGTGCATGTGAGATAATTATTGAATTCTTACTCTTCTGTATGATAATTTCCTTGTTTTTTAATTTAGTTTTTTTTTTTTTTGCTCAAGAATTAAAAAGGAATAATATTCTGAGAAGGTGCAAGGTTTAACTTGACTAATTTATGCATATGGAATTGAAACACACTGTCAATAATAATACGTTTGTTATATTTGTATGCTATCCATCACTCCACATTTCTACTGGTTTGTTACATTCAAGGGTAATGGGGAGCAAGAGCTTAACTCATGAATGATAGGAACAAGGTAGGAAAATCTTCTAGAGAGGGAGCCAGCTTACTCACTCACACAGATCACTTTACGGTGAGCATGTTATTTAGCTTTGCATTTGACACAGAAGGTCACTAGTGATAAAACACACAAAGACGTGGAGAACATTAAAAATCACAGATGGAAAGGGAACCAATCAGTACTGAATAGCTATAATGCTGCTTAACAATAATTTTATTTTTGGCTCCATAGGTTTATAGATATACTGTACATGGTCATTACTGCCATTTGCACAGAGTACAGCAAAATTCTCAATTGCATATGGTAATCAGCAATCAACACTGTAAAGAACATCTCATAACTTACCTATATCAAAATAAAGTGGCATGGCTCGACTACTACTAATGCTTAGTTCATGATTCCTGACCAAGGCACTGCATGAATACAGTCTGACCATTCGCCTTGGCCCATCAGGAGTTTCTCCACTTAGTCTGATTTCTTCCCACACCCTAAAAACCTACAAGTTGCACTGATTGGTGAGCAAGTTTTCTCTGTGCAGGGTGTGGATTCTGCCTGATTCTGCTGGCCTCACCCAACTTTGCATTGAAATAAGTAAGTTTGCTAAATGTATTTATAAATTAGTAAATGGGATAAGCTGATTCACACAGTTTTTTGATTTTGATATATTATGCAAATAATAGCAAATCAAAAGTTATTTCTACATTGAGAAACAATAATCGGTAGCATGGTGGCGCAGTGGTAGCACTGCTGCCTCACAGTAAGGAGACCTTTAATCATTTCAGACACTTTATTGAATGCTGTGTAGGGAAGAAAGGTGATTCTGCACACTAAAAATGTAATAAAGTTTAGACACCTACAATGCTTGGTACATACAGTATCAAATATAATGCTGTATTATTTATGTTATTCTTATAATAGCAGTATAATTATAATAGCAGCTGTATTATTTATGTTATTCTTATAATAGCAGTATAATATAGTTATGGTGCCAGAGTAGCACAGTCAAGGGCTGCTGCCTTACAAGGGTTCATGTCCCGGGTATTCCCTACATGGAGTTTGCTTGTTCTCCCAGTGTCCTACAGGTATTCTAGTTTCCTACCCACAGTTCAAGACATGCAATTTAGGTGGACTGGCAACAATAAATTGGCAGTGGTCTTTGTGTGTTTGTGTTCCCCTTGCAATGTACTGGCACCCTGTCGAGGGATTACTCCTGCCTTGTGCCCTGTGATTGCTGGTTCAGGCTCCAGCTGTCCCACGACCCTGCTCAGGATCTGGCTTTCTTAGAAAATAGAAAATTAATATAATCAAATATGTAACAATGAACACAGTGTTAAGATAATCAAGTATAGTCCAATTAGTATAATATGAGAGGCACAAGGGTGATTGCTGCAGAATATTGGGCTGAAGTCCTGGCATGGTCACAGTCTACTAAGGGGTTTCATTTTTTTCACTCTGTTGTCCTGTTTTCCAGGAGCATGCAGTGTTGGTTGATTAGCCCGATGTGAAAGTATATAGATGTGTATGTAATGCAAGTGAATCCCTCTACAGACATTTACTATGTCAGTAGGTTAAGGTTTGTTCTTCAACATCTCTGAACTGGACTAAACTAGTGTGAAAATGAATGAATAAATTGGTAGCACTCAAGAAATAATAAGATCTAAATAAAAGATACACAGATTGAGACACAAGGGGTTTGTGCATCGTTTTGAACATAAACTGACATCTCATACACTTACATTTAGCTTTATTTAGGAGGCATGAATTTGATCAAATTATCTTGTTCACACTTTATCGTCCATGTGTGACACAGTGTCCTGTTGTCCTAGGAAGCCAGAGGACATTTAGATCATCATAGTATGCTAAGAATATATATATTTTTTCATTCTTGGGAAACAGTAGTAAGTTTTAGCAGTACTTCACTATTCTTTACTGTTGAGAACACTTTTAATCGGTCCTAATTGCTCATTCAGCTTTTCTGAAGGACATTTAGTCCTTGAAAATACAATTTATGCTAAAAATGCAATAATTTGGGCACACAGAGAGAAGTGGCTGTGGTAAAATGCAGGAAATACAGAGTAAGTCTGGGGGTAGAATTATGGGGCAGCCAGCCTCCATTTGCATTTCACTTGTAGCACCCATGATTGTACCCCTTGTTTAACTTAATTATAAAATTACACTTCATGGCTAAGATAAAGCTTCCACATTGTTCTCTGGGTAATCTTAATGTGATCATAAATGACATTAGAACATAAAGATTCTATGATTTAGTTAAGACCTTGATTCAAGGATGTAAAACACTAAAGGGCTATAACTCATGGCTGACTTAACTCAAATGAATAGTAAGGAATTTAACATCAGAGATAATTTTATCCTGGGAAATATATATTGACTTTTTAAACAATGCATAAAGTTATAACTCTTTGTATATTAACCTAAACAGAATAATGCCAATGAACAATGTTTATTTTGATTTCCAAATGCACTCAAAAATATAAATTTTAGTTTTATAGGATAGCCAATACAGTGGTAAAGCATTTCCTCCTTACAAAATGTGGACCCAATGTCAATAACTGGTTGGTCTGTCTTTTTTGGATGACACATAAAAAAAATCTTTACTGATGGACCACACACACCACATTCAGAGTTGGTCAGTGATCACATTTAATACAAATGGAAATGCAAATACGTTTTCTAACTACATAAAATAATCAAGTCAGTGGAAAAGACAAAAGCATTGTGTAGAACAGTGAGAGCAGTCAGGTCAGCCGCTGAATGGTGGCCAGCTCTGACATCTATGCAATTTCAGTCGATCTATCACCTCCTTCATGAGACTACCATGTCTTTGGCATCATACTAGAACATTTAAGTTCTTTGTGGCAGTGTGGAGTGTCACCTTCTTTTCACTTTTTCTTGCTGGGTCATTTCGAGCAGGTAATTTCCATTCTCACTACAGATTAGCAGCTGGGATGTACTGTGCTGCATACATAAACAACATCTGACACTAGATTTTAATGGCAGCTGTAAATATAATCTGGCTAAATTATATATGGATACAATGGATGTATGAAATGAACATTGAAGGAGGTATTTGAGAAAACTACCGTTCATTGATAGTCATATTTAATATGTTTTGAATACTGACAAAGTGGGCCCCTTTAAAAAGGTCAAAGGGCTGGATTTGAATTTCACACCCCTTATCTAGAAATACACTAAAGTAATCTTGTCATGTGTTTGGTCTAATTTATAAGAAAAGAACAGATTCCAGGGATTATAAAAATTGCTTTCACAAATAAAATTCCTTCACAACCCACACTGTCCCAAAAGAAGCTTAAGGCACAGCTGCAAACTGTGTAACTGACCACCGGGATATTGTGTTAGGAATCTTTGTGGGAGCTCCATAAGTCAACACTGAGGCTGTTTGCTTGCTTAAACTAATCGGCAAGCAAGTATGCTTGATGTATGAAATTGTTGACTGATGCAAATGGTTGGCTATGATGATTTACAAAGAATTTCTGACTGTGACCATTGGGATTATGGTTATGAATTTGCCTCCCACACCATCATCTGGAAAGTGGAATTTATATAAAGTATCAGACAGCTAGCATGAGGCACATCTTGGCATATTAAGCTTAAACAAAGTAAGGTTGTGTTTTGACTGTTGGGAAACACTACTTTGATGAAACTATATGTTGTTTTTGAATGGGCCTGTGTGGGTATAATTGGGAGAGAAGTATTATAAAATGGAAGGAGGGCAGAGCCTAAGGAAACATAAGACATACTGTAAGGGAACAGTAGTCAAGATAATGTAGACTCACAAATCAACTAAATTGTACTCTTTAGTGATATGGAACGAAGCTAAAGTAGCAGGAGAAACCCACACAGATACAGGCAGTAATGTGCAAAATGTACTTTGACACTGACTGGATCAAGATTCGGATTCCATCCTGGAGCTGTACGTGTTTGAGCACTGGTCACAATACCACTCATAAATGTCCTCTGCTGATCCAGGTTACATTACGGGAATAACTTAATCTGTTAAACATTCTCACAAAATGAAAAGTCATTATTAAATGGAGAAGACACTTTGTTCCACATACATTATGAATCCACCTACATTTTTGTGGACAATCAATTCTTGTCTTTTAAATGTATCCTAGGATTACATTTTATGTTGTACAACAGCAATAGCAATAGTTTGACACATTCACACATTTTCATCCAAAAACAATTCCATCCTTTCAGAGAAAGTGTGTCACAGCATGCCTATCCTTCAGAAACCGTTGATGGAAGTGGCACTGAGTGCTTAATTTTACTTGCACTGCCACTATTGTAGGGCTTAACATTATGTAAGAAGCCATTGCTTCTTCGATTGTTAATCCTGCAGATCTCTTTAAATGATGGATTTGTGAAAGAGAGAAGCTATTATGCCCTTGTATAACTTTCAACAAATAAAGCAAGATCACTGTCATTGTAAAATTGCATGTTTGCTGATTTATACTGTTCCAAAAATGGATATTATATTACATTGAATTATGCTTTTATCAATCAAAAATTTTTCCATATTGTTGTGTACTTAGCATGTTCTGATTTCCAATGAAGAGATTGACAGGTTTCATATTAAATGTAATGAATTAACTGATTATCATTACTTTTAGACTGTCTTTAAAACATTGTTGATGTATTAATCTTAAGTACTATGAACATGATAAAGAGCCAAGTAATGACTTGTACTCCGGCTGGGAAAAATAAATAAATAAAGGTGCACACGTGTGTAAATGAGAGGGAGGTCAGTGTAATGATGAGGATGCAAGGAGCAGAGTTGGTGAAGGTGGATGAGTTTAAATGCTTGGGATCAACAGTACAGAGTAATGGGGATTGTGGAAGAGAGATGAAAAAGAGAGTGCAGGCAGGGTGGAATGGGTGGAGAAGAATGTCAGGAGTGATTTGTGACAGACGGATATCAGCAAGAGTGAAAGAGAAGATCTACAGGACGGTAGTGAGACCAGCTATGTTATATGGGTTGGAGACGGTGGCACTGACCAGAAAGCAGGAGGCAAAGTTGGAGGTAGCAGAGTTAAAGTTGTTAAGAGTTGCACTGGGTGAGATGAGGATGGATAGGATTAGAAATGAGTACATTAGAGGGTCAGCTCAGGTTGGACGGTTGGAAGACAAAGCCAGAGAGGTGAGATTGCGTTGGTTTGGACATGTGCAGAGGAGAGATGCTGAGTATATTGGGAAAAGGATGTTAAAGATAGAGCTACCAGGTAAGAGGAAAAGAGGAAGGCCTAAGAGAAGGTTTATGGATGTGGTGAGAGAGGACATGCAGGTGATGGGTGTAACAGAACAAGATGCAGAGAACAGAAAGATACGGAGAAAGGTGATCTGCAGTGGCACACCCTAGCAGGAGCGGTATAAAGAAGAAGACATAGCTGAGAATGTCACAAAAGAAAATTAACAGTTTCTTCATGCTGAAACTGAACAAAATTTGCAACAAACACATCCAAGTAAAGATATGGTTTTAAACTGCAGTCTATAACAAAAAATGTCAGGACAGAAATAATCAATAGGAAAAACAAGAAATAAAATTAAATTCAGAATTTTAAACTTTTTTATTCATTCATAAATGAATTAAGAATGTACAGGGTGTCAATCTGACATAGTATCTGAATAGTATCACGTATCTCTCAGAGTTCACTACTCGAGTGATTTCAGTATATGCTGGTGTTAGTTTATTTCAAGTACTCTACTTTTTTCCTCCCTCTTCCTTAAGAAGTGTGTGCTAGATTAATTAATTTGTCTAAACTGGCCCAGAGTGTGAGTGTGTGGAGTGTGTGGGAGTGTTTCCTATGATGCACTTGGGTTTGCAGACAGGGTTGTTTCCTGGATTGTGCCCAATGATGCAGGAGTAGTCCCCAGCAACCCTTAACTAGAATAGGAGGGTAATAATTAATGTATAGATAGCTATTAGAAAATTGAACCAGAAACATTAGCATGAATGCCACATTTAATATTCTACTATTTGATAACTTCTAAAAATCATTAATAAATCTTTCCTCCCTGTGTTGGGCCAAATAGCATATTCTCATCCAAATTGTTCTTGTATAATTTTTGCAGAAAATGATAGATTGAGGATACTTGCTTAATTAACTAAAGGCACAATATTTTACTCTTTCCTCTATTCTAGTTTATTTTTTAGTACAACTCTGCTCAGATTCTTAGTCAGGGATTGTTGGATTGAATATTGGTATATTAAGTGAACTATGAACAGTATGACTCTGAGACATTGTTTCCAAATTCATATTTTTATGAAACATTATTAGTTGACAGTCGTCTTCTGTCCAATTTTCTTATTATGTTGAATGGCTTCTATGCATTTCTTGGTATTGAGAGATGATTTGTTTTTTTTAAAAAGGTTTATGCAAGTAAACTCTTTAGATATATTGTACTCAACCAGGCTTAATAATGCATCTGTCAAAATATGCAGCTGTTTATGCTTATATTTATTTTGCTGTTTTTTTAAATACTGTTTCCTTGTATGGTTTTCTTGGAATTCATTTAAATTTGTTGTTCATGCATTTTTTTATTGAATTGTGGATGGCATGATTTAGTCCTAGTGTCACACTGGTTTCTAGGAGCAGTTTAATGTTGTAATTTGTGACTAGTATATGCCAAAATGGATTGTCACTAGCATTTGACATATCCTGGTGACCAATGGAGGAAAAATCCTTCACTTTCTCTAAAAGAAGCATTTCATTCATATAAGGAATTTCAGCTTTGGTTGAAAAGTAACTTTCAGTTTTAGTTTGTCTCATTTACAAAATTTCAATTGATGGATTTAATGTATTGAGTTTCAGGTTATTGACTCCAAACCTCTGTCATTTATCACACGGGTTGTTTTCTGGATAAATATATTTGCCGATAAAAGAGCGTTTCTGTACTAAAGATTAAAATAACGTAAATATATAAGTTCTAACATGTAAAGATAAACAAAAGGCAAGGAATTGAATATGTAATGATTCAAATCCTGAAATTTAAAATCTATGTTCTCTAAATTCTTAAAGTCAACCACCTGTTTGGAACAGTTGTGTTTATGCATGTGATGTGTTGTCACCTCCATGGTATAATAGTACCAATACACAGCACTGATACCATTAACATTGGGTTATCAAAGGTTAGAAGTACAAATAACAATATATGAATAATTGTATTATTAATAAAGTCCATGTGGTACAACAGTAAGCACTACTGCCTCGTGGATTCATTGTCCAGGGTTCAAATCCTGCTCTTGGTTTTGAAAAAAAAGTGTTAATATAAAGCGGTTATACAGTTTGCTTTTTTATATGTAAAGAAATGTTTTATTTTGATGTGATAAATCATCACATTTTCCTGGAATGTGCTTGTTTTAACCAGTTCAAACTTTACAGATGAAAATGTCTGCCTAAATTTACATAATCTAACATTAAGTAACACTACATTCTAAAAAATGTTTAATCCAATTACTTTATTTAGGTATATAATCATTTGGGGTGATTAAAACAACTCATTACTTATAAAAAGAAGCCTGAAAAATTAAATAAAATGGACAGATGTGCAGTACAGCCTATCTAAAGGAGTGTCATACAGTTACACCTTTCTGTTTGTCTGGTTTTTGTTTGCTTTTATGTTGATTTTGTTTATATACTTGTTATATATATATATATATATATATATATATATATATATATATATATATATATATATATATATATTCACAGGTTCAATATCGTATCATAAAATAGGTCGACTGCTACTAGTTCAATTCCTTTTGTACCAGTAACAATATTTCCAGTTGAAAATTTTCTTTTAGCTTTTGCTTTACATCAAATTATTTTTAAGAATATGGTATAAGATGTCACCCCAAAGGTTTCAAGAGAGATAGGTAATCATTTCCCACTAGGAGGACCTTCAGCACCCATGGGATACATTTTACTTTTGACTGAAAAGGGAGAGTCCATTGTTACAGATATTTCATACCACTTGTAGATGTATATTGTGCTTTAAAGTGTAATCTCTCAATACACCTTTAAGTAATAGTCATACCTCAATGTTGTCTTTCACTTTCAGTTTTCTATGGCAGGGAACATTACAAAGGTAACACAGGAGCACACCATGTACACAAGGCAAACTAAGGGAAATTTGACTAAACAAAAAGTAAATAAACCAATTTCTTGCTACAAACTGACATACATTGTTGAAATAGACTCCTTACATTTTTTATGAAGTAATGTAATGAAATAACTGAATCAGTCACAATTGACACAGTGCACAAGATGACCTCAGTCTGCAGTGCTTGTAAGCTTTCTTTTCTTTTCTTTTTAAAAACAGAAAGAGTAAAGCAACCATTTATTGTCTAATATGATATGATTGATACCCTCCAACTTTTTATTCCTCCTAGCTGTTTTACTTCACAGTGTGTTCATATAAATTAGTCATTAATCATCCATAATGCCCAACGACCAAATTTTGATTATCATTTGTCGCATGTTAATTTTTCTTCAATATGTGGCATTCTTTCCAGCATAAATTGTGCAATTTACATTTTAAATATTTCACTACTTTTATCTTTACAAAGTATTCCTTCCTTTAATTTTAAAAATTTTATTAGACAAATTTTTATGTTTTTTCTAATTTTTGGCATTGCTTAACAAGCTATATTATGTCTGAAGAAAAAATTCTACTGAGTTTTTAAGTGAATTATAAATACATAAACAGACAATTCACAAATTTCACATGTCCAACTAGACTCTGATATACGGTAACTATTTTTTAGAAGTCTAATAATTAAATATTTGATTCCACAAGTGCATAATTCAGGCATTTCACGGAATTTCAGTTTAAATATAGTGCGACTACTAGGTGACACTTGACAAACCAGACGAAAGAAATTTGTCTCCAGTAACTGTAGAAAAAAAAAAACTCATCATCAGGCTTATTATTTTTATTTATTTTCAGCCATTCTATGTCCATTAAAAAGAAATCTATTGTAATGTTTTTTTATTTTATTTTATTGATTTTATTAAAATCAAACAACATTCCATACAAATAACTCAAGTTTTACAAAAAAAATGTTATGCTAGTAAAAATAAGTAAAGAGATAAATCTATAAATGATTACAGATAAATAGAGTAAAAGAGGGGAGAGAACCTGCTTCCTCAATTTAAATGTTTATTCTAAAATGTTATTGATTAGTTCCTGCCAGGTTTTGAAAAGGTTTTGTACAGATCCTCTAAGTGAGAATTTGATTTTTTTCCAGTTTCAAATAGTATATAACATCAGTTACCCACTCACTTAGAGAGTTAGGATTCTTTCAGTTAAGCAAGATAAGTATACATGCCAGTAGTATAGTGAAGGCAATCACAGTTTGTTTGTCCTTATCCACTTTAAACCATTCTGGAAGTACACCAAACACAGCTGTTAGTAGATTAGGAGGGATTGTGACACCAAGGCTGTCTGAAAGACATTTAAAGAGTTTGGTCCAAAATTAGATAGATAGATAGATAGATAGATAGATAGATAGATAGATAGATAGATAGATAGATAGATAGATAGATAGATAGATAGATAGATAGATAGATAGATACTTTATTAATCCCAAGGGTAAATTCACATACTCCAGCAGCACCTTACTGATACAAAAAACAATATTAAATTAAAGATTGATAATAATGCAGGTAAAAACAGACAATAACTTTGTATAATGTTAATGTTTACACCCACGGGTGGAATTGAAGAGTCGCATAGTTTGGGGGAGGAATGATCTTCTCAGTCTGTCAGTGGAGCAGGACAGTGACAGTAGTCTGTTGCTGAAGCTGCTCTTCTGTCTGGAGATGACACTGTTTAGTGGATGCAGTAGATTTTCCATAATTGATAGGAGCCTGCTGAGCACCCGTTGCTCTGCCACAGATGTCAAACTGTCCAGCTCCATGCCAACAATAGAGCCTGCCTTCCTCACCAGTTTGTCCAGGCGTGAGGCGTCTGTCTTCTTAATGCTGCCTCCCCAGCACACCACTGCGTAGAAGAGGGCACTCGCCACAACCGTCTGATAGAACATCTGCAGCATCTTATTGCAGATGTTGAAGGACGCCAGCCTTCTAAGGAAGTATAGCCGGCTCTGTCCTTTCTTACACAGAGTATCATTATTGGCAGTCTAGTCTAATTTATCATACAGCTGCAATCCCAGGTATTTATAGGTCTGTACCATCTGCACACAGTCACCTCTGATGATCACAGGGTCCATGAGGGGTCTGGGCCTCCTAAAATCCACCACCAGCTCCTTGGTTTTGCTGGTGTTTAGGTGTAGGTGGTTTGAGTTGCACCATTTAACAAAGTCATTGATTAGGTCCCTATACTCCTCCTCCTGCCCACTCCTGATGCAGCCCCATGATAGCAGTGTCATCAGCGAACTTTTGCATGTGGCAGGACTCTGAGTTGTATTGGAAGTCGATGTATATAGGCTGAACAGGACCGGAGAAAGTACAGTCCCTTGTGGCGCTCCTGTGTTGCTGACTACAATGTCAGACGTGCAGTTTCCAAGACACACATACTGAGGTCTGTCTTTAAGATAGTCCCACGATCCATGCCACTAGGTATGAATCTACTCCCATCTCTGTCAGCTTGTCCCTAAGGAGCAGAGGTTGGATTGTGTTGAAGGCGCTAGAGAAGTCTAGAAACATAATTCTTACAGCACCACTGCCTCTGTCCAAGTGGGAGAGGGATCGAATGTAGCATATAGATGATGGATTATTATTATTATTAATTATGTTAATTTGGTGCAGGCCCAAAAACATGTGATCCAGTGAGGCTGGAACTTGATTGCCCTGGAAAAATTTTGGACAATTTTAAATGAGAGAGATGTGCCGGATATATAATTTTGAGCTGAATAATTCTATGCTTTGCACATATGGAGTGAATCCTGTCCATTGCTACTTTCCACTCCTTTTCTGAAATGTTGAGTGAGAGATCCTTTCCCACTGTTCTCTTTTTTTCTTCTATTATAATGTTTTTTGCTCCATGTGTTTTTACCAATATTATGATTCAATTTCTCCCGGAGCGTTTTTTTTTTCTTATGGGTGCCACTATTCTGAGATGGTTGCTATCTGTTGCAAGGCCTGACATCATCACCACAACAGCATAAAGACTGGCATCTTACACTTTCTCATTGCCCAAGATTTGGATTCATAAATAAATAACCTTTTGTGTCTGTCTTACTGATACTTGCTGTTTCTGAGTTACTGGATAAAAAAATTTTGCCTTCTAACTGTGTATTATTGTTTTGCTTTATGACTTACCACTCTGAATCTTCTTCTTCTTTCGGCTGCTCCCGTTAGGGGTTGCCACAGCGGATCATCTTCTTCCATATCTTTCTGTCCTCTGCATCCTGTTCTGTTATACCCATCACCTGCATGTCCTCTCTCACCACATCCATAAACCTTCTCTTAGGCCTTCCTCTTTTCCTCTTCCCTGGCAGGCCTATCCTTAGCATCCGTCTCCCAATATACACAGCATCTCTCCTCTGCACATGTCCAAACCAAAGCAATCTCGCCTCTCTGACTTTGTCTCTCAAACGTCCAACTTGAGCTGACCCTCTAATGTACTCATTCCTAATCTTATCCATTTTCTTCACACCCAGTGCAAATCTTAGCATCTTTAACACTGCTACCTCCAGCTCTGTCTCCTGCTTTC
This sequence comes from Erpetoichthys calabaricus, assembly GCF_900747795.2. Taxonomy (NCBI): domain Eukaryota; kingdom Metazoa; phylum Chordata; class Cladistia; order Polypteriformes; family Polypteridae; genus Erpetoichthys; species Erpetoichthys calabaricus. The sequence continues at coordinate 267,376,798 of NC_041395.2, read as the reverse complement.
TGGTCAGTGCCACCGTCTCCAACCCATATAACATAGCTGGTCTCACTAGTGTCCTGTAGACCTTCCTTTTCACTCTTGCTGATACCCGTCAGTCACAAATTACTCCTGACACTCTTCTCCAAAAATTCCACCCTGCCTACACTCTCTTTCTCACCTCTCTTCCACAATCCCTATTACTCTTTACTGTTGATCCCAAGTATTTAAACTCATCCACCTTCGCCAACTCGACTCCAAGCATTCTCACCATTCCACTGACCTCCCTCTCATTTACACACATGTATTCTGTCTTGTTCCTACTGACCTTCATTCCTATCCTTTCTAGAGCATATCTCCACCTCTCCAGGGTCTCGTCAACCTGCTCCCTATTACTGCTACAGATCACAATGTCATCAGCAAACATCATAGTCCACGGGGACTCCTGTCTAATCTCGTCTGTCAACTTGTTCATCACCAATGCAAATAAGAAAGGGCTCAGAGCCGATCCCTGATGTAATCCCACCTCCAACTCGAATTCATTCGTCACTCCTACCGCAGACCTCACCGCTGTCACACTTCCCACGTACATATCCTGTACAACTCTTACGTACTTCTCTGCCACTCCCAACTTCCTCATACAATACCACAAATGCTCTCTAGGCACCCTGTCATATGCTTTCTCCAGGTCCACAAAGACACAATGCAACTCCTTCTGGCCTTCTCTAAACTTACCCATCAACATCCTCAGAGCCTGAAGGGAGATATGTGATGGTCATGGGCAACTTATATAACAGTAAAATGATATTGATAAATGTTTATGCACCCAATGTCGATGATAAGGAATTCATGCAAAATCTATTTGCATATATTCCCAATCTGAACACTCATAAAATTATAATGGCTGGGAAATTTAATTGTTTTTTAAATCCACTATTAGATAGGACTCCTGTGACAGGACGTACGACATCTAATACTGCAAAGACAATTACACAGTTTTTAAATGACCACAACTTATCAGACCCCTGGAGGTTTCTTAATCCAAACTCAAGAACATATTCGTTCTACTCACCAGTGCATTATAGCTACTCAAGAATTAATTATTTTTTTATAGATAATAATTTCCTGCCTACGATTTAATCATGCAAATACGACACAATTGTTATCTCCGACCATGCCCCTCTAGTCTTGAAGCTAAAATCATTAAGCCCCTCACACTCACCTCGTAGATGGCTTCTTAACCCTCTTCTATTGGCAGATGAGAACTGCAGAGAATTTATATCCAAACAAATCAGCTTCTTCCTAGAGACAAACACGCCCATAGAGGTTTCTGCAGGAACACTCTGGGAAACTCTAAAGGCCTTCTTAAGAGGACAGATTATTTCATATCTTTCCCACAGAAATAAATTAGAAACCAAGAAAGTGTCAGAGCTAAGAAGCAAAATTACTAGAATAGATGAAGAACAAGCCAGGCGTCCAAGTGAAGCTGTTCATTGGAAAAGGCAGGCCCTGCATACAGAACTTAACATCTTAACAACTAAAGAAACTGAACAACTTATTTAATAAGCTTTTAGCTCAACAAATTCACAAACAAGAAGTTTGCAATGCAATACCAGTAATCACCAACACGAATGCAGAAGAAATTATTGACCATAAAAATATAATGCACGCATTTAGAGATTATTATAAATCCTTATATTCTACTGAGCTCAAAGAAGACAACACACAATCTAATGCATTTCTGGATACATTACAGACACCACAAATAGATGCTTTAAGTGCTGAGGAACTGGATAAACCTCTGACGCTAACAGAATTACTAGATGCTATAAAGTCACTTCAAAGTGGGAAATCAGCAGGCCCTGATGGTTACCCTGTAGAATTTTATAAGAAATTCTCCACTCAGCTAGCTCCCCTATTATTGGCAACATTTACAGAAGCTAGAGACAACCAAATACTACCTCAAACATTTCGTCAAGCATTAATCACCGTCTTTCCTAAACAAAATAAACACTTGTTACAATGTGCATCATACAGACCAATTTCACTCCTGAATAATGATGTTAAGATACTAAATTCTAGATAGAAGGATGGAGAAAGTGCTGCCCTCTGTAATATCACAGGATCAAACTGGATTTATTAAAGGCCGAAACCTATCTTCCAATCTCCGACACTTGTTTAATGTTATATATTCAACAGCAAAATCAAACACCCCAGAGATATTACTATCATTAGACGCAGAAAAAAGCATTTGATATGATTGAATGGAACTACCTTTTCACTGCATTGGAGAAATTTGGGTTTGGCCCGAATATTTGTGCATGGATCAAACTACTGTATACCAATCCAGAAGCTTCAGTTTGTATTAATAACATTTGCTCAGACTACTTTAAGCTAGAACGTGGTACCAGACAAGGATGTCCCTTGTTGCCACTGCTGTTTGCAATCGCCATTGAACCACTGGTGGTTCACTGACGAAATTCTTATCAGATAAAGGGGATTGTCAGAGAAGGACTGGAACAGAAAATTTCTCTATATGCAGATGATATGGTTTTATATATATCAGACCCAGAAAACACTGTCCCTGCAGTTTTAACAGCACTAACAGAATTTCAAAAGATATCTGGTCTTAGAATTAATCTGAATAAAAGTATACTCTTTCCAGTGAATTCACAAGCATATAATATTAGATTGGACACCCTACCTTTTACCATAGCAGATCAGTTTAAATACCTATGGGTAAATATCACAAGCAAACATAAAGCTCTTTATCAACATAATTTTGCCGTCTGTATGGAAAAAATTAAGCAAGACTTGCATAGATGGTCAACCCTTCATCTCACTCTAGCCGGAAGAATTAACGTTGTTAAGATGAATATCCTTCCTAAACTTCTTTTTTTATTTCAAAACATTCCAATATATATCAATAAATCGTTTTTTAAACAGATTCAACAATAACCTCATTCATTTGGAACTCAAAACACCCACGTATCCGAAGAGCGACCCTGCAAAGACCTCAGGCAGAAGGTGGCATGGCTTTACCTAATTTTCAGTTTTATTACTGGGCAGCAAACATACAAGCCATAAAAACCTGGACACAAATATATGAACATACACAGGCTTGGTCCGCAATAGAAGTAAAATCCTGTAGTACTTCTTTATACTCCCTGCTCTGCTCTCCAATAAATGCAAGTTATCGCAAATATACTAATAACCCAATTGTGCTTTACTCACTCAGAATATGGAACCAACTCAGAAAGCATTTTAAGATGGAAAATCTTTTATCTGTGGCACCTCTGCAAGAGAGCCACCTCTTTCAACCCTCGCAAACATAACCAGTTTTTAATACCTGGAAAAGTTTTGGGATTAAAATGCTCAGAGATCTTTATTTAGACAACATATTTGCATCTTTTGAACAATTATGTTCAAAATTCAACCTCCCAGCTACACATTTCTTTCACTATCTTCAAATTAGAAATTTTGTTAAACAAAAATTGCCCGATTTTCCCCACCTCGTACCCTCCACAATGCTGGAAAAAATACTGCTCAAGTTCAAGGAATTAAACACCATTTCCACATTATATAAAATCCTGTTAGAGTCCCTACCTTTCAAAGATCCAAGAGGACATTGGGAAGAAGATCTCTTAATCAATATATCAGAAAAGGAGTGGAAGGTAGCAAAGCAGAGAATTCACTCGAGCTCCATATGTGCAAAGCATAGAATTATTCAACTAAAAATTATATATCAAGCTCATCTATCTTGCTTAAAATTGTCCAAAATGTTTCCAGGGCAAGATCCAACCTGCGAACACTGCAACCAAGCTCCTGCCTCACTGGATCACATGTTCTGGGCCTGCACCAAACTAACATCATTTTGGACCAAAATTTTTAAGTGCCTTTCAGACAGCCTTGGTATCACAATTCCTCCTAACCCATTAACAGCTGTGTTCGGTGTTCTTCCAGACGGACTTGAAGTGGAGAAGGACAAGCAAACGGTGATTGCATTCACTAGACTCTTGTCAAGCAGACTTATTCTGTTAAATTGGAAGAATCCTAACTCTCCTCTGATAAGTCAGTGGGAAACCGATGTTTTATATTATTTGAAATTGGAAAAAATCAAATTCTCAGTTAGAGGATCTGTACAAAATTTTTTCAAAACCTGTCAGGATCTAATCAATATTATTTTAGAATAAGAGAAATAACTATTACCACATTTAATTCCCTTCTCCATTTCTTATTTACCTATATATTTATTTCTCCCTTTCTTTTGTTTATTGTTGCCTTATTAAAAAGCCCTAAGCAATTCTCCTTTGGCTAAGCTCTCCTTCTCAGGGGTGGGGTTTGATTTGTCTTCAATTTTGTTTGGTTATAAATTGATCTATTTGTATGGAATGATTACAATAAAATTAATAAATAAATAAATAAAAACATCCTCAGAGCAAACATTGCATTTGTGGTGCTCTTTCTTGGCATGAAACCATACTGCTGCTCACTAATCATCACCTCACTTCTTAACCTAGCGTCCACTACTCTTTCCCATAACTTCATGCTGTGGCTCATTAATTTTATTCCCCTGTAGTTACTACAGTACTGCACATCCCCCTTATTTTTAAATATCGGCACCAGTACACTTCTTCTCCACTCCTCAGGCATCCTCTCACTTTCGAAGATTCCATTAATCAATCTGGTTAAAAACTCCACTGCCATCTCTCCTAAACACCTCCATGCTTCCATAGGTATGCCATCTGGACCAACGGCCTTTCCATTTTTCATCCTCTTCATAGCTGTCCTTATTTCCTTTGTGCTAATCCGTTGCACTTCCTGCTTGCCACTCTGAATACACTTCCTTATCTTTCTTTATATAAATATAGTCTTCCCAGTTCCTGCTTGATTTCTGATCTGTCCGTGTTGTCTCCAAATTTCAATGTCTCTCCCAAAACTACTGTTACTCTGTGCCAGCCATGCAATGACAATGCTGAAGAAGACTTAATATTGGGCTGGCGTTCTTCTGGAATGGATGCTCCACAATGTATATATCTCTCCTTCAGGAGTAAGAAGAGCACCTTTCTTGTACAGTTCTTGGGATTTTTTGTAAAATGTTCTTTCTTGTTCCATTTTTGCCTCATATGCTCTCTTTCATAAGAACATGGTGGTCTCTATAGGATAATGCTGTACTTCTTGAGTGAGCAATTCTCCTTGTGTTCCTGGAAAGCATTCTGGGACATCTCTTGGTCAACTGGTTTCTGGGTCCTTCATAAGGACGGTGACATAGGCTCCAAGGCATCTGCATATAATAATCCTCCTCTCAAAGGTCTTTCCTATGCATGCAGAAGTGGTCAATTTAGATACACCTGACTAATAGTAACCTTATCCCCCATTTCTCCTCAGTATTCTTAGACATGGAATTTACAAATATTAACACTATGGTACAGCAATTCTAATTCATGTCAGTATCAAGGTGGCCCATAGTTGCTAAAGATTACTTGGTATTACATTCCTGTTCAGCTTCCCTCCTTGCACCTCATTCTACAAATGCTTGATTGTATTGAAATCTGCTGGTAAGTATTATGCATTAATCTGAATTCACTGTAATTTTTCAGGAATTATTTCAAGACTACAGATTTTTACATAATAATTAAAGTATTCAGAGGACTTAGATGAAAATATATTCAATATAATGAAAAGTGAATACAAATGTTTACCATATGAATTTTTTCTGTACTTTTTAAGAAAAGAGCACCTTTGGTATCTGCTGCTGCTACCCACTGAACACTCAATCTATTTATTTTTACCAGTATTCTACACCAGCATGTTCATCATACTCCAAAGCAATTTTGCAGTTCATGAAGGTTATATTAAACAATGAAATTAAATTACTAAATAAGGTGATCAAAACAGTTATTTCAAGAGAATGAGATATCATTATAGGTTGATAGAGGTACATATTAAAACTAAGCAGGTTTTTCTTAGTAAAAAAGTAATGAGGACTGAATCAATCCCCAGTGACAGCATTGCAATGGCCTTAAGCTGGCAAGTTCTCATTCACATGCAGTTGTCCTCAAATACTGCAGATACTACTTAGTCCTTACCCACTACTGAAAGGAACTGACCTGTGGGCTTTTCACAGGAGGAAAGAAGATGAGTACAATATGTGGCAGCATAGAGTACAGAGGAGTTAAATCTGTTTCAGAATTTATTTTATGGAATAATCATTCTGACAAAAAGTGACAAATATATATAATTCCATCTTTTACTATAAGTCTTTCTGCTGAGTACATCTTCATTTTTCTTTATGTTCTTGTACTGATATACAGTACATTCACATTTTGTTTTTCCAGTGGCCATTTAAATTCCCTGAAGCAAATTTATGATCTGTTTCCAATGCTGCTTTTTACAAGTGACATTTAGGCCTTGAATGTGCCCAACACCTGACATATTTCTGCAGTTCAGCTCCATGCAGACTGGTAACTTAAATGAGATCTTTTGTCGTATTCACATTTCATCCTACAGTGTATTATAAAGTACTCAGCATGCAGGGCATATATTAATACTCTATCTGTGCTAGTCACATGGTGTCAATGTTTCCTAGAGTATGACAGGCATCAGGCTTCATATGTATGAGGATGCTAACTGCATGAAGGAGTTCTTCTGTGACTGAAATGAGTTTACGGCTCTTTTCAATTTTCAAAAACAATATCTATCTATTTGTCTATTTATCCATCTATCTGAAGCAGCAGAAAATAATTAAAATGATAAAGTAAATTGTTAAGAAAATGTTGAAAAATTTGATACATTCTGAATGAGTCTATTGTTGTGCTCAAAGTCACCAAGTAGAGAAAAATTTTTGGACGAGTAATATTCCACAACTTCACACCATTTTCATGATTTAAAGATGCATGGCTATGTTCAGTTCATTCTCTCTAGTTTTAAGAGGCAATAGGTGAATGATAGGAGACTAGCCAGAAGTGACAGTGGCAACTTTTTGTTGGTCTTAAGAAGTGTTCTATGCAATTTTCAGCTTGAATTTTTAGTAATGGCAATTAATTCCTTTGTCTGTTTAGTTGAACCAAGGCAAAAACATGTGCTGATTGAAACTACAGCAAAATTCTGCAGTCACTGTGTTAAAACAAGATTAACCAATATTTGCAGTCAGATAAAGTAAACACTTCATTTCATTGTGCACTTCATATGCACAGCACCCCCAAATATGAAACATCTTACAATCCCGCAAGCTTTGGTAGAGCACATCAACAGCTCAGTAGCTCATATATACATGTGGCAGAAATAAGTAACGGTAAAGTGCATAAACTTTTTATATCATAAAACATCTAAAGCAGAATCTCAAGAACTTATATTTTGCAATTAAAATTGTATTGTTTTGCATGTTCTAATATATTCAGATTCTATCTGTAAATATATAAATTACCAAGTTAAAGTCAACAGTCAATTTTCGCGTTTAACTTTTGCAACTTCAAGCATTTGTGCAATTTTAATTGTAACATCATTTTTGCTTTCGCATTGGCAACGTCTCACATTCACAGGCTTTGCAACTATGCACAGTATATAAAATAAAGGGTTTGGTGAGCAGCTAGTATAGAGTAAAGCACTACCCATGCATTTGTTTTGTCTTGAAAGTATGCCCCCTAAGCACAGAGCAAGTCCTTCAGTCTCTAAGTCCAAGTGTGAAAAGTCTTTCATGCAGCTTAGTGAGAAAATATAGAGGCTCGATAAACTTCTTGCTGGAATGTCACCAGCCACTATCGATTGCAACCACCTGGCTAGAGACCTCAAGTTTGCCAATCCCATCATCGTTCACATCCTTTTGGGTATAAGTTAAATGTTAACTCACCTCTGCTATGCTCCCATATCCCGAGACCCTTAAGAATCTCAAGATATTAGCACTAAAGCTCACAGAATTCTAGGAAATGACGATTGGGAAAAAATGTTTTTCATGTTACCAATTGTATTTTGCGTACTGCAATTTATGAGTCATTTCATGGTTACTGTGTTATGAATTGTGGTAATTAAAAAGAATTCTATGTAGAAAAGTGTGTTTTGAGCAATCTAGCGAAAGAATACAATTTTTGGAGGTCTTAGAAGTCTAACCTCCTATCTTCTACAGGTTCACTGTATTAACATTTCCATCTTCAACATTTATGTCATTTTCCATGAATGAAATGCCTGAAAAAGCTGAGGATTGACAGTATGTCAAAACTGGAGAACTGGTATGTATTTCCCAAAAATGACTGAGGAAATGACGTAGGTGAAGAGTGAATGAGTTGTTCCTGGAACCCTTCGTCATCCAACATTTAAAAAATGAATTTAAAGTACTTCTTTGTTGGCTCCTCCCCAGCATCCCATTAGAAAAATACAGAAACCTGATAATAGGAACATCGATCCCACATATGTGTGTGCTATCTCTCCTTAGCCAGTGGAGTTGGCAGGTACTCGCAGAGAGGATACCCACTGTCTTCCAGTAACCAGCCAATACTAAACGCATCATTCCTTGCCATCTGACACCTTCAGAGTTGGACCAGATATAAGCATTATGTGTAATGCCAGAACACTTGGCCACAATGTATGTAACATGTTATCAATGATTGCATTTCACCCTGACATTTAGTGCTGAGAACCATTTTAGACTGCATCTATAATGCCAGGTATGCCTGCAATGACATGAAAACCAATGTCATGCAACGCATCCCATTTTGTTGAAAACTGCATGTAAACTAGTTGTATGTATGGTGCAATAGTAATCTGGTCACTTCATGCACAAATTTGGACACAACAGCCTCACTTGAGGCCTTGTGCATCACCAACTGTCTGCAGGAATCCAAACGGTGGCATGGAAATGTAGTGCTGTCAAAAGCGACACAGAGGGACTGAGGGCAAATTTCTGGTGGGTTCATTATTTCACCCCCCTGAGCAGCCTGGTTCAAGGGGTTTATGTCTGCCCATAAAACAGCATTTTGACCAGTGACTTTTGCTTCTTGGATGGTGCTGTCTCTAACAGCATCTCTGATTGAGTCACACAATTCTCTGGGCAGCTGCCATTGTTGTTGTTGGTACTAAGGGGTAATTCACCTTCCCAATTTAAAGGATGTCATTGATTTCATAGTGATTTTTACTGATGAAGTCATTATATACTCATTGCCTACAGGTATTAAAATTTACAAGGGGCCCATTTGTGCTAATTTATAGCCTACGTTATAACTTTACATTTATAGCTTAAAGAACATTAGAACAATTGAGACGAGAACAGGCCATTCAGCCCAACAAAGCTCGCCAGTCCCATTCATTTAATTCTTCTAAAATAATTTCAAGTCAAGTTTTGAAAGTATCTAAAGTCTTACTGTCTACCACACTACTTGGTAGCTTATTCCATGTGTCCATGGTTTTCTAAGTAAAGAAAAAAGTTCTAATATTTGTGTGAAATTTCCAACTGTGTCCCTGTGTTCTTGAGATCATTTTAGAATAACAGTCTCGATCCACTGGACTAATTCCCTTCATAATTTTAAACATTTCAATCATGTCTCTGCTTAATCTTCTTTTGCTTAAATTGTAAAGGTTCAGATATTTTAATCTTTCCTCATAATTCATCCCCTGTAGCCCTGGAATCAGCCTACTCACTCTTCTCTGGACTTTTTCTACCGCTGCTATGTCCTTTTTATAGCCTGGAGACCAAAACTACACACAGTACTCCAGATGAGGCCTCACAAGTGCAAGGCTCTGGTGGTGGTACTTCCTCGTCAGTCCACAGGGTGGCGCTGTATTCTAATGCCTCTTCCTCCATCTACAGATGAGATAATTAAGAGCCTCGTCATTGCTGATGTCACTTCCGGTGTCCATCCACCTGGACCCGCCTCTTCTTGCCTGGCTGGCATTCAGAATTATGCTAAACCAACTACAGTTTAATAAAGATACTACATAAGGAAGTGCAAGGTCACTATTGCAACATTGACTTATTATGATTATTATTATTAGTTTTAGTATTAGTAGCAGTGTTAATATATTGTCTAAATGAGAGCGTCAGTATATTTTTTGTAATCTGCTTAGGGTGAGCACTGTCTCTCTGTGACAGAATATCAGGCAAAAGTCCAACTAAAGAATGACTTTGAAAATAACAAGTGGGTCAGTTCACTCATTAATTTCTTAATGAGATTATGTACTACTTTAGTTATAAAGGGTTTCAGGAAACACTTGGTAATTAATGAATAATTTAAAGTATTAGATAACGAAGTACAGTACTTAGCGTTATAAAGTATTTGGAAAACACACCCAGATCATTTTCAAGAAGATGGTACTTGTAATGTCTTGGGTTGTGTTTTTCAGCTGCTGATATTTTTTTCCATATCTTAACTTTATTCGAGTACTTAAGAAGTTTCATAATTAAGAAGAGACTGTTCATTCCTTCAAGCACATTTACTGTAGTTAGCTAATAGCCAAGTTATTATCCTATCTAATCCAAATACTTTCTAAAAATTCCTAAATTTCATTGGTCACCTACATCTCATTCAAGGCACTAGTTAAGAGACCTGCACATCTAGGCTTTGCTCAGTTTTTGAATTATTTTAGGTGAACCCTTTTTTGGCATTCTTGTTTATGATTCCTCAGTCTTCCAATGATGGATATATCCCTATGATTTTCTTTTACCCCTTTTTCTTACTCTTAGGTAAGGTATTACTTGTTTTGAGCACAAATTCTTCTACTTACTAGAATACATTTCACCCTTCCTGCATGGTGTGTTTATTCAGATGCATATTAAAACTCACAACATGCTATTGAGGTCAAGATGGTTGCTAGTACTCAAAATACAACTGACAGTTTTTGATGGCTGCCTTCTAACAGAATATCATGCTCTTAAAGGTTAAGTAACTTCACTTTTGACTAATGACAATACAGAATAATTTTTGTATAGCATTCATGCCTAAAAGAATTCTATGTCAGTTTTGTAATCTGGGCAAAAACCTGCATTGGATATGTGCAAGTACAGTACACTAACATTGAATTGTCCCACGCATTACCATTGAACTCACCCTGCAAGTCTTCTTACTGCTTGTGATTCTCTGCCTTTGTACATTGAGGCCACAGCTAGCTTGAACGTTATGTTACGCATGTCAACAAAGACAATGCATATTTGTTGATTTACAAGATTTATCAAATGATTTTAGGAAATAGCATTCTACATTGTGCTAATGTGTTTGTATATGGTTATGTTAACATGCTTTCAAGACAACAATGACTGGTTGCTAAATCTGGATATTCAAGGAAGGTTTAAGGAATGAATTTTCAGTGGGATAGATAGTTCAGTAAGTTCAGTTGTATGCAGAGGTTGACTCAGTCATATACAATATACAACTAGCTGAACTACAAAGCTCTGTGTAGAAAACCCAGTACTTAATACCAAGTTCAGTCTTTGTGAACCCATTGTGGTTGAAGGTGTTTGTTCCAACCAGTTACATAATCAGTGGGCTATATTACCTCTAATTGATCTCATTTAACTAGTTGGTCTTTTCTTTTTTCCTTCTCTTAGTTTACATTTAAAAAAACAGCAGTAGTGTGAAATTTTCATTAATAAGAAATTTAGAAATATTTGTATTTTTGCCATGATTTTAAGTTCTTGACTCTTTTGTTATTTTCCTATTTATATTTTTCTGGAATGTTTTCCTCCTTGATTGTATAGTAATAGTGGCAATTAACAATGAACAAAGTAGACACTAGGGCAAATAATGGAAGACTTGATGATGGAAATTTCAAGAAGTAATGTGGATAGGTTATCTGGAAATAACTCCTACAGGTCTTGAAGACCAGGTGTATTTCCATAAATGTGAAAGTACTGTAAATACCTTAACAAGACACTGTAGACTTGTAAAGGCAAGACATTTGCCGTTTATGTTCATTTTTAAATTTGTTCACATTTTGAAAAAAAAATGTATTTTTGGAAATGCAACAGCAACATTTGATACACTGTTAATAGCACAGTAAAGAAACATTTTGATCACTCTAAAATGAGGACTTTTGGACGACAAATACAAATAATTAAAGTTTCTGACAATATACATAAAATATTTTGGAGGTAATAGCACAGGCCCTTCTAAGATTATAATTTGTCCATTTGTCAAAAAATTTTAACTTCCTCTTGAAATGACTACCCTTGATCTCTATTGGAAAATCTCTAAAGGAGTGATCTTGCCCAAGTGTTTTAAAGGACCGGAAAATATTTATATCCTAAAATCAGCTGAATTTTGGGTTATAACCATTTCATGGGACATTTTAACATGGTTATGAGTTTTGTTGGCGTTGGATTCTTGATTCTTTTTTTATTTATGTTAATCTGATTTGTATGATTGAGTTGTATTGTGTTGGAATTTTTATTTTCAACTTAAGGGAAAAAAACAGCTATTATTGTTGAAGCTGTTTAAAAGCGAATTGTTCGCTATAAAGGTAGGAACGTTTATACTCAAAGTTCCATGTAAAAATGAGAAGGGAATGTTCTTAGTATACAAAAGGCTGCTGCTAATAATAACCCATTGAACTACAACAGTAAAATAGTTGTTCTGAAATCTGTGCCTTAACCCCAGCTTTTGGGACTGTGACGGTTGTTTGTGTGTATGGCTCCTTTATCTGACATTTGGTATTGTCGCAGTTTGCGGCCCTTGCCATCCTCTTGAACCCTTCGACCACTCCAGACACCAGGTAAAAGTTCAAATATTACTTTTATTGGAACAATGTACAGTGCACAAAGCACCCTCCACTAAACAATATTCATAAATTAATAAACAATACACTATAATCAATCCTCCACACTCCCAGACACTTCGCCACCCTTCCTCCCAGCTCAGCTCAGTGTCTGGGCTTTCCCATGAGTCCTTTATACACCCTGACCCGGAAGTGTTTCTCCCTTCTGTCCATGTGATCATGAACACTTCCGGGTCGGATAAAAAGCTCCTTTCTTCAACCCGGAAGCACGTCGTTTCCTCTTGTCACGTGATCATGACGCACCTCCGGGTTATAGGGCAAGTAAGAGTCCGGCAGTCTCCCCACAGCGACTCCTGGTGGTCCCCAAGGTATCCAGCAGGCCTGTGCATATAAACTACAAAGTCCATGAGGCCCTGCTGGAATTCGGGGAACGTCCACACTGTTGGGAGAGCTCCATCTGATGGCCTGGGGGTGAGGTTGGAATATTTAGCCGGCCACACACCACAGTATATAATCATAGAAAGAAACAAAAATTTAAAAAAATGTTAAAAAATGTAGATTTGAAAAGTAGATTTGAGTTCCAAAGCTTTGGTTTATGCAAACTGTTTTTTTTTCATTTCAAATTGATGTGTAAAAGTGAAGAAAAACAAGAAGTCAGGGTAATAAACTCTGTTTCTCCTAAAGGTACACATTTAAGTGTTCACTCCTTGAAATCAAATGGAATAAAGGGACAATAGACTCTTTTTAATTATGGGATGAAAACTGCCCGTTTGTTACTAAAACATCACTTTCAGTTTCAATGTCCTGATACCCAGGGTGGGAAGATTAATAAGATTTTGTGCTCCATATCACAGACCAGAGGTGTAACTGTCCTTCATACTTTCTCATGACAAGTGTTTTGTCCTCATACTTTTATAAATGACAAAGGTTCAGTTGCCAGTAATTGCACTTTAAAATTACTGCAGCACTCTTTAATAAAGTGTAGCCTGTAGCCTCTACCTCACTTAACCAGCAAATGCAGCAAACACAAAATACACTTCAATGCACCTCTTCATTAAAGTTTTAATAATACATTTACTTCAGGCAAATTCAACTTTTTTGAGAAAACTATATGCCGCCTATCACTTAATAACAGACTGTGCAAGAACAGGTTATTTCTAAATGAGTCGACTCATTTTTGCCAACAACCTACAAAAACTATGGATTCCAATTTGGTGTTTTAATACTACCCACAATATCTTATTTTGGCTAGAAAAGGTATAATACTTTGAGCAAAGATGACCCTCTCAATAAAGGAGCTTTTGGATGAAAGGGAGGTCTGATAACATGAGATTATACTCTCAAACCCTCTTAATTAAAGTCAGGGAACAGCGTTCTTCCTGACAGTACTGAGTGCGAAGCAGGAAACAGCCCATTGGCAGGGTCCATCGCACTAAAAAACCCAAACTACACAGCTTTAGAGATGCAAGGGGAAATCTGAAGTGCCTGTAGGAATGCCCACACATACACCGTGAATAGACATGGCCCCAAAAGGTGTATGAAGCCACAAAAGGGCCAGGTGGCCATGGCCCAACCAATCAGAACTGATGAAATTTTACATAAAGCGGGGCATAAAGAGATAAATAAATAAATAAACTGAGTTTGTTCTGAGTAAATGAAACATAAACCAAATACATTGTCACACACGTGTGCATGGGAGGCAGCTAAAGGGCCTGAATGAGGGTAATTCCATGCCAGACCAGGGGGTGGCAGAGTGTAATGATCCTTTCTCTCTTTCCACTGCAGACCGATTATGGGAAGTTCACAATGACCTAACTTCCAGTTCCAGCCCCAATGACCTCAATTCCTCTAATCTCCCTTAAAATCACAATCTTTGTGTCAAGCGAGTTCTGTTTTGGGCTTGAATCTTTACACATATGTACTCTTCATTCAACACTTTTGCAAGAAAAATTATACGAGTGGCTGCCCCAAACCTTTTTGCAACTCTTTTGTCTCATCTTTGACAACATGTATTGTGCTTTTTCAGAAACATGCAAAATTGAATTAATCTAGACTAGGGGTGTTGAACTCTGGGCCTGGAGGGCCTCAGTGGCTTCAGGTTTTCATTCTAACCCTTTTCCTAATCAATGACCAGTTTTCACTGCTAATTAACTTCTTTTCTCTTCCTTTAATAGCCCTGTTTTAAAGGATTCAGCCCTCTGAATTGATTTGTTTCTTCATTAAATGGCAGCCAAACAGAAATGAGATGTGAAACGAGCCAACAGATGACCAGCTAAACTGGGATTTCAAACTCCAACCAATTTCACTCTAACCGATCTCTCAAAGAAAAGCTGATTCTTTTTGTTAATTAAACCCGCTATTTAATTCCATGGCTTGTTGTTGCTCTCATTCTGCCACAGCAGACATTTCTAAAACTGTTGATTTTCTGTTTTTTCTAGGATCACCGTCAAAATGTTTTGGTGACATAAGAGATCAACCTTACCGAGACCATCACCTTTCTTTATTTTAAGATATTGTGTGATAAGCACAGGTGAGATGGTCATATGGCAGCTTGTTTTGTGTCTCAATATTGTTTGACTGCTAATTAAGGAAAAAGAAAGAGACAACTAATGGGCCTGAGTCAAGTTAATTAAAACTGAGGCAAAAGAAGCTAATGAGCAGCAAAAATAGGTCACTAATGAAGAAGATTGTTAAAACGAAAAGTTGCAGCCACTGCGGCCCACTAGGACCGCAGTTTGACAACTGTGATCTAGACAATACTCTCATATGACTGGTTAGGATATGGTTTGCTAGCCACATTTTTTTCCCACATCTCGACAATGTTTTTCATTTGGCTCATATAACATTTCAATGGCTAGATGTGATTGTGGCCTAGCAGAGCTGTTTAAGTAGCTCTTTTAAAAACCAAGGATAGAACCCAAAGAAGCACCTGCATCACAATAACAATATGAACACACACTCTCCTCGGGACATCTGACTCCTTGAGGTTCCTCATACCACAAAAAATGGGAAGTCATGATATTTTTCAGCTAAATGGGAGAAGCAGTTTACCTTATTAGAATACAGAATTTGGAAGGCTGGAGTGGTTCACACTTCTTTTATTTTCAGTCCACCCATTTTCAGATTTCTAGCCTTGCTAATGGAACACAGGATTCAAATGCTGGATGTGTGCGCTAAACATTCTGAGACCTTCAATTTTTAAAAGAGTAGAATTTTTTTCAAGACAATCAAGCTATGTTAATAGCAGTGGTTTGCCACCATGGACTCACCACCCTCCCTGAAAACATGCTGGTCATTCCAACACTCAACAATTTTGACATCCGGTTTCAGATTTAAGAGTTGCCCATTTTCAGCCCAAATCAGGAAAGCAAAAGCTTAATATTATACAGAATAAAAAAAATGTTTAAAATAAAAATGAATATATGTTAACTAAAACAATTTACATCAGGGATGGATATGAAACCCTATTTTTAAACTAAAATACAGTATATAAAGAGTTTGTAAGGCACTGACAAAACAAGCTTGGTTATTTCATGTATAAAAAACAACTTAGAAATTAGAAATGATAATTATACCAATATTATTTGGTAGCAGGTGAGACGATGCTTAAACAAAGAAACCAATAGACACGTTTCCACACATACACACACATACCCTGTCTTTGGCTAAGTTGTTGGAAATTTCATTTTCTTCAGTAACAAAGAAAAAAATATAACATATAGAAATGAATGATCTTTCATTTCAGTGACCTTTCTCTGTTTGACTTTGGCCTTGGCCAATACAACAGATGCTCAATCACCTCAGAAACCCTTGGAGTCAATTTTGACTGTTACAGTTACACCTTTACTACCATCTCAATTTGTATGTGGTCTCATGCCATTCTCTGTTGACATAGCTAAGTAAGGGGATTTATCTTTTTTCACAAGTGAACAGTCTTAGTCTTGATGTACTTTACACACCATAAATGATATTGTGCAGATATACCTGTTCTGTATAGACACACACTCAGAGAATTATATCAGCTTCTTTATCTCTTACATTAATGTTTAAATATTTTGTCAATGACCTTTGTATTATTTATGTTTGTTTTTTTCTGAATTAATATCTACTCATTTGATAATGTACCTAAATATATTAAACAGTTACCTAATTTATTGTTATTTTGAAGTATCTAGCAAGAGCTGTATAATACGTATTTGGTTATAAAAAGAAAACAAATGTTTTTATGGCTAAGAAAGACTAATCAGTCGTAATGCAAATCAAGTATATCCAGTAGCATTATAACTGAACTCATGTGGACAGTGCATCTATGCTGTAAGAACAAACTTAGATTTTTTTTTGTTTTTAATCTTATCATGACACTTAAAAGTAAATCAGTAATGTGTAATATCTGTATATAAACTTGAACTTCATAACCCTTCACTTGATTATAATAACACAGTAAGGAAGCAATGCACTCCTGTGAGAGACCTGAGGTAATTTTACTAACCAGTAAATACTCACTTTTGTTGTACTTGAGCTGTACCAAAGGTAAAGGTATGCCACTTTATTGAATATGTACAGTTCGTTAAACAGTAGTAAATAACAGTACTATACAATGCCAACCTTACACTTATGGCAAAATAAATCCTCTGATGGGGTTTGAAAAAGAATGGATATCAGCAGTCACTAAATCATTCTGTAATCAGCTTTCTATGCAAACTCACTCATGCATGCTGAACACTCCATTCTAGAAAGCCCTGCACAGAATGCTCCAACTGACCCCATCTGTATCCCATCTAGTTTTGCATTATCTGTAACCTATAAAACTCCTGAACAGCACAAAAGAGTTAATGATTCCTTTTGTTTTGTTATATGGAATGGGACTGAAGCAAATGACAACAACAAATCCATCAAAGTTAGAAGCATTGAGCACATCAGCAGTTTTTGCCAGCCCACTAGAGGCCTGAAATGCACATATTGCATGCCGGCCCCCTGAGCAGCGGGCGGCCTAGGGACTAGCCAGCCCCTCAGTGGCCAGAGAGTACTTGATAAATGACTAGAGCAAACTTCTCTGTCATTGGCAAGAGAGGAGCCCCTGCAGAGAGCTACATCATACCCACAGCATGGCTCTTTTCATACAGATTATAGATAAAAGTTGTTTTTTTTTTCTTTGGCGAGTGCTAGTGGTCTTGAACTCCAAAATAACATAACAGTCTAGTAAGGAAAAAGCACTCTCATGTAAATTAGTTCAATTAATGTAATATGTAAATATAAAGGAATAAGAGTAAAATTATATCTAATATTTCTATGTGCTATTTGTTTAGCTTTTACTCTCCATTTTGGAGTATTCATATTTGCAATGCTGTTGATTACTTTGTGCCAAGACTCAGTGACAAAAATTTTTTTCCTCCCCATGAGTACCATTTTTCTGATTGTAAGTTTGACAAAGACCACATTGCGGATTATCTGATGACTTACTTGTATTTAATAAAGGCATTTATCTGCCTGTCTATTTCTCTCTCCATTCTTGTTTCTCCTTATCTTAGTAACATAAGAAACAATATAACAAGTAAAAAAATACTAAAACAAAGAAGAAAAGAAACTGCACCTGCTGCCACTAAGAACCCTGCTAT
The DNA here is from genome assembly GCF_900747795.2 of Erpetoichthys calabaricus. Taxonomy (NCBI): domain Eukaryota; kingdom Metazoa; phylum Chordata; class Cladistia; order Polypteriformes; family Polypteridae; genus Erpetoichthys; species Erpetoichthys calabaricus. The sequence goes on along the minus strand of NC_041395.2, from coordinate 267,358,511 downwards.
TATGCCACATATATTCTCTTGTTGAGCTCTGTTCAACAGTAGACAGTTTAACTGTTAGTGTGACTAAATTAAACATGCACTTTAAAGTAAAAATTAAAGACCACATAAATGAGTCTAACTGAACAGAACTCAGACACTCTAGTGAGTCAAACTGTGTTATGTTGTCGGAGCTTTCCATTTGAACCTTCCTACCTGGCCTACAACCTCTAATGCTAACATCAAAATGATTCTTCATTTCTTTTTCTCTATCTATCTATCTATCTATCTATCTATCTATCTATCTATCTATCTATCTATCTATCTATCTATCTATCTATCTATCTATCTATCTATCTATCTATCTATCTATCTATCTATCTCATATGGTGTCTTTCTTTCTTTCTATCTATCATGTATTGCTTTCATATCTATCTGTCTATCGTCTACAAACATTGCCCACTCACATCTTTTACTAAACATGCTCTGTTCTGTAGTTTATGTAGCACGGCATTGAAAGATATAAATATTTATCAAGGGCGTTTAATGCTCCATAAAATGTCTTACTTGATTCTTGACCCTCTTGTCCCATTTTTACCGGTGGTGTATTTGCAAAAATCAATGTTGTTTTTCTTCTTTTTCGCTCCTTGTAGAAATATTAAAATGAATTGGAGTCGAGTCTTGAAAACATTGCTAAAAAATTAGCACAATGTACTATTGTTATGCGCAAATCAAAAGAAAACTTGAACTTGCTGGTTATCTAAGATTTATAGAAATGTTTGATTATGAGACATTTTATTTAGTATTGATTAGGATAAAGTGCTATGTCTGTACTCAGCTTTAAAGCATATATTTTGGTTCAACTTCATTTTTTGTGAAAATAAAAATTGGAAATGATTTTTTTTAGTGTAAGACAATGCTTGCTATATGCAATAAATTCAGAAAAAAAATCTGTAATATATATTGGTAATCTTTTAAAATAATTTATGGTTTTATAATTTTCACACATCTATGTGAAGAATAAAAATGATTCAGAAAATGAATGGGTGAATTAATTTCAATTATTTCTTTTTATTTGTATTTGACAGTATACAATAACAGCAAGATTTCACATGCTGCGAAATACAAGTGATTAATACAAATCAAAGAAAAACTATATATATGTTTGAATAGTATAAACATGCCTATATATGCTCTTTATTTCTTTGAATGTGGACTGGACGATGAATGATGTATTTATTGACCCACATAGACAGGCTTGTTTCCACAAAACCTTTAAATCATTTTCGTCATCAGATTCTGCGCGTACTCATGATGCTTCTATTCTAAGGCACTGAAAGTGAGATTCATCTACTAGGAACTGTTGATTGACCAAAGGTCACGATACAGAACAGTGCAGTAGTCACCAATTATGGGGGAGGATTATGTGTGCATGCTTTGCTATGAGGAGAAGACAAGATGTGATTGCCTTATTGAAAGATTAATGAGGCACAAAAGAAAATTGCAATGTGAAAACTGGAGTAAAAAGAACAACCTTTTTTGTCGAAAGCATCGATTAGTATCTTGATTACACCTTATATTTCTTTGTTAAATTTTGTCACCCGGGGTGGATGGGGTTTTAAGGCACAGTGGTAACAGCTATTGCCTCCAGTCACTGTCACTTTCAGGAAATCATTGTCTACTAAACCCTTGTGTGTCATACCACTAGTTACTGTATGGCACTCGACTGTAATAGCAAGGTTGCCAGTTCAATCCCCAGTGACCCTGAGAAAGGCATGTTGCCTTTTGATTCTCACATTGTAAAAACACCTAATAATTGCTATGTGAAGTCTGTTTAAAGCAGGTTCAGATGAGGTACAAAAGCACTACATACACCAGACAATTTGCAGTGTGTTTAACATTTCAAGCAATATCTATTTTTGTAGTACTTCAAAGCATACGATTTATTAAAATGAGAAATAAGGACACAAAAAGTTGTGTGGTGAATTTTGAAGATTACATTGCTATACATTTATTTTTACTTAAATTAGACCACAGAGACATTTACAAAGATAACAAGGCAACATGATAATGTTTTTGTATGCCTAAAAGGTTTGCTGTATCAGTCATTGTACACCGTTGTATGGTGGTTAACACTACTGATGCACTGATCCAGTGTCATGGTTCAGTTGCTCTCTGTATGGAGTCTATGTGGCTTTCCATCCCAGTGATGCAGTTTCCTTCCACATTCTGAAGATATGCATATCAGATCAAATTGCAGTTAGAAGATGGATTGAGGTGAGTAAGCTCTGTGAAGGAAAGCTTTCAAGGTGGCACGGAGAGACAAACGGTCCTGGTAACCCTGAACTGGATGAAGTGGGTTTGACCATGTTATGTTAATTACTGTATACACACTGTAAATAAAAATGTGGCGGTGTGGCTGTGGGTGTTTGTGTGTGAGGTCAGTTATTTTATATAATTAATTACACATCGTATAATACTAATATAAATTATAATATATGTAACCTTATGGATCCAGAATCCAGGGTTCAAACTCTGGCAGAGGTGTTGTCTTTATGTAGTGTGAATGATATCCTCATGTGACATGGGTTTTTCTTCATTTATTTTAGCTTTTTTCCCACATCCCCAAAGATATCTGTTATGTTAATTAGCGATTCTAAATTTGCGTGAAACAGACCTTTCGATTGAACCCTGTTCAGGGTTGGCCCTTGCTTTGCAACGAATGCTGCTGGGAAAGGCTCTGGCTCCCAACAACCTGGAACTGGATTAAGTGTATTTCAGAATGTTATGTTATAATGGAACCCTTATATGCAGTAGGTTCTTTTAAATAGCATGACACGTTCAAAGTACATTAAATTGCATCAGAGTAAGGAATACCGTACTGTATCTTTGTTGTCACTGTCACTATAACATTTATCTCTTTTTTTTCTTTTTTCTTTTCTTTTTATACAGTGGATAAGCATTTGCACTATGCATCTTGTTATTTTTTCAAAACTTTCAATGTCAGAGCTGTATTAATGGCCTCCGATTGAAATCTCATTCCAAGAAACTCTAAGTGAAATACATGTTGTGCTGTTTAATGGAAAAAAATAATTACACGTCAAGCGAAACAAAGCATGAAGCACTGTAACCAGCAAGAATGACTACCTACACAAGTCTCCTGTGAGGTCAGCTTGTTCGCTTCCCAAACACTCATAGACATCTGCGGGGTCTATTGATTTAACACACATCGGCAGGCACCCTGGTTAATTGGATGTGTTTAGAATGATTTCTGATGCACCTAGAATGAAAATCCTAAATTTTTTTGATAGCCGTGTGCCTTGAGAGAGTATAGTCTGTTTATTTTTTAAAGGGAATAGCATGCTTTAATAAAAATGAAAAAAAAAAAAACACATTTTCCAGTAAACCCAAACTTATCCTTTAAAAAAAATAAAGCCAGGCACATCACAATAAATAGTAAGGTGATAAACTGTTAAAGAACAGAGCTTATCACACTCTGAGTGGAATAATGCCAAAGGAAATTACAGTATGTGTACATCAGTAGAACTAATAGTGATGGAAGAGTTGGGAATTATATTTCATAATTGCCACATTGGAATAATTAACTTTCATGGTTTCATTATGTTAATGTTTTAGTGGAAGTTTGAAAATTACCATTTTAAAAAGTTGCCCTGACATGCATTGTCGCAGTACTACATGTGCATAGTGGTTGCTTAAAATTAGGTCATATTAAAAAACAAAAAATACAGATTTATTTTTATTACAGACATGCAACAGTAGACACAATGGGATACAACAATGCAGTAATTTACATTATTAAAATCAATAAAATTTCATGTATGTATAATATTTTTTTCCCTGTTTGGTACGATAAAATTCTAGACTCTGCTTACATTATTCCTGCCATTATTGATCTGTTTGTGTGCAGTGAAATAAACTGAAGTTTGAGATTTTTATCTCATCAGGGATTTTTTAGAATCATTCAATGTTAGTTTAATATAGCACCTTTTCTTACAAGCAATTCACACCTTTTTTAGAGACGCATAGTGTTAGGTCTGAAGCTCAGACTAATAAGCTTGGTAATGTGCTCAAGGTCATGCAAAGTGCCACCAGTGGTGACTTTTTATATTTGTGCCTGGCTGGTTATCTACTATCATAACCACTTGGAATGTTCAATGAAAATCCAGACATTCCAGATTTATAAACTAAGTGTCAGTAATATTAGGTATGTTAAAAAGGGTAGTCAGACATTCAAACCATTAAAGGGCAATAGTTTGTTCATTCAATTTTAAGGAAAATTTCAAAATTCAAGTTTCGTTACTATGTTATTTTATTATATTTCAACAGAATATGGACACTTTGAATCTATGTTGTCATTTTATATAACGTGGCTGCCATGAAATATCACATGCACCATCTGTCTGGCAATCATGCAGCACTATATACACAAAATGACATCAGCAATGAAATACAGAAACAAAAAAACGAGTGTGCTCATGCAATCAAACACACCAAATGATGGCCACTTTGGAAAATTAATACGCAAAATGCCAATGAATGATTTCACCTAAATAAAATAAACAAGCAAATAAATGCAAACTCAAATATTATTTTCATAAAGCTGACAGTGCAACCCCTGCTAATTCACTAAATGTGTCTGTCAAGTCTGGAAATATGATCATCATGGCTGGTACCCAAGAATGGTCTTATGCACCATAACCCATTAACTAAATATTGGATGTGAAAACGCAGTTGGTGGGAATCATTAATTTTCTGAATCGCATATTATGCTTCGACATTGATGATTATTAAAATGAACCAGTCTCAAATGTGTTACATTGAAGGAGGGTTGGATTTTATAGTGCACTGGCAGCAACATCTTCTAAGTAGCTGGTCCAATCACTTATATTATTTTAAAAGGATTAATATATTTCTCAGTCAATGTCCTATACAGAACCCTCAACCAAAAGTCTCTCGTAAATTACCACATATTCACTCCAAACCAGTATCAGAGGGAAGTTTTTTGCTAGTGATCGGCATATTTTATTTAACTGGGGCACCATCCTTTTAGCATTTTGTTTCTGTCTTTGGCCTAAAACTTTTTCTAAAGTTATTCAAGACATCCAACAACACTAGGCACAGATAATGAGGTTGTAACATCTCACATTAAAAGGGGACAATCACCATTGACACATTTAAAGGGAAATAACTGTGGCTTTAGATTTGTTTCTGAAAAACTCTTTCCTAGAGAGAACTTCTCTTCAGTTAGAATGAAAATCATCATTATTGCATCATACAATACTTAGCCAACACCTGATATCCTCTATGTCTACCTGCTAAATTCAGGCAGAACAAGAAAACAAATTCTGATTCATGATCTAAAGCAAACAGAAAAGGTTCAAAATGAACATCCTGATCAGCTCCTATGTAAAGGAAAGTTTTTCCATCCATCCATCTGTCCATCCATCCATTCTCTTCCGCTTATCCGAGGTCAGGTCGCGGGGGCAGCAGCTTGAGCAGAGATGGGCATAAAATGAGATGAATGAAAAACTATCAACCACATCCAGATTTATAATATGATCCCAAGAGGAACGAAGATGTGTAATAAAATAACACTGAGATGTGTTCCCATGGTCTGTGTGGTAGCAGCAGTGGTTGGAGAGAAGAAGATCTCCAGAAATAACAAGCAGTAGCTTCTTTAGTTTTCAGAATTCCTGGATGCCCAGACAATAAAGAATCATCTCCTCAAAACAATGCTTTCTTATCTGAGGAATCAAGGACAAATTATACACTACCACAAATTCCTTTGGGGGCAATAGTTGTTTCTAATGCTGCCATCAACAAATCTTTTATGTCAATAATATCAAGCAGTTCTACTCCTGCACTGATTTTTTCAGGGAAATGATGGTTTCTGTCTCTCATGCATGTTCATTTTAGTCAAACTGATGAGAAAGGGCATCTGCTTTTGCATTGTTATCACTGGTGTGATAAAAAATTACAAAATTAAAATGACCAAAAAGCAATGCTAATTTTACTTGTCCAGCACTGAGGCATTTAATCATCTTTAAATATGTTCAATGTTTATGATCAATGAAGATAACAAAGAATAAGTCTGTACCATACAGCAAGTCTCTCCATGCTTATAGGGCTAACTCAATGGTCAAAATTTCTCAATTTCCAACATTGAACTGGTATTTGGTTTGTGTGAGCTTTTTAGAAAGTGATGTTCATGGGTGTGTCAGGAAAATAATGGTAAATACATTTTTCTTTAGGTTATTAACCGTTTCTAGGACTTCCTTAATCCACACAAATCTTTCTGTAACTATTTAGTTAAGTATAGTGCAAAGACTCTTAGTAAAACATTATAAACGTTTACAAAATAAACAAATTACTGATCCTGTTTAAAAGAACTTGGAGCAGACCAGTTGTTAATAGCCTTGATGTACGTACTTAATCTCCACCTGAAAATCTTTTAACAAATGGTACTAAAGGCTAGTAGAATTCACATTTCTACATCTAAACATACAAGTGGTTCTTTAAGAACTGAAACAGTGCCTCATAAACATTACCAAAGTAGGTTTGTGAAAAGATGAGTATATCATTAATATTATCTAAGACAAATATTCTAAAAACTTCTCTAAATATTTTAGTGATAACTGACTGAAGTACAGTTGGTGCAATGGAAAGCCCATATGCTATGATCAAGTATTCATGATGGCCATATATTTTGTAAAATTCAGCATTCCACTAACACCCTATGATATGGATGAAATTGTAGACGATATGATGATCCATATTTGTATAAATACATTTTTTGCAGTCAATAGAGGTTAAATGAAAGTTTGGGGAAAGTTATTCTTAAATATTAGTTTGTTCAGTTCTGTTTAATCAATACACAGGCAGAATGAAACATCATTTTTCTCAAGAAGGATAAAACCAGCCCAAAATGGGCTATTCGACAAGCAAGTAAACCCTATTAAATTTTCCTCGATGTATTCATCCATAGCCAGGATTTCTGACCCTTATAATGCATATGACATTCCTTTAGGTGAAGGCAAACCTGGTAATAACAAAGTCATAAGTGGCAGGTGTAAGGATTTTTGTTTGCTAAATACATTGACAACATCAGAATAAGCTTCTGCAATTCCTCTAACTGAAGACCATATTAAAATAAGAATGATTTTTAAAATTTTGAAAATGTAACTGAAAATTACATTTCTTTTCACAATTCTAATTAATTTAATTACCAATTAATTTTGAGGTTGTGCCTAGTTTTAGGAATGTCAGAATTATTACTAAAAACAAACAAAAAAAAAACTTCTTCATAGGTTGTTATCTGCAAGAGTGAAGTGATGTAATCAGTGAATCTGGTGCCAATTGGTTTACCCATCAATGGAATGAAGATGTGTAGATTATTCTGGTACAACAAAGCAGATATAATATAAATTTACAAGTTAACCAAAGCCTGTATTTGAATTTCATTTTTATAAAAGAGAAAGACTACTGGAACTTTGTTGTTTCAAAGGACTGGAAAGAACAGCATGGGTGTTTCAGAGATCTTATTTTCTGGTACAAGTTTAAGTACATAAACGTTAGTATCCGACTTCTCGTTTTTTCACTCTATCATACACAGAAGTTGCCCATTCCAAGGGATTTCCTACCAAAAGTGAAACCATAAATGTTTTTTTAGATTTTTTGGTAGCAAATGAGCTATGCTGTAACTCGCTAATTAATTTACATTGATTAAGGAAGCCCTCACAACTACTCTGCTTCCCTAAATAATGTTTCAAGTATGGAATCTGAGGCTGTTTAGTAGCTGTTAACAGTGCTCATTTAACAGCAGCGGAAGCAGCTTCAGCTCTTAAATTCTATTACAAAAATGCCAGGCCTACCACTGATTGCTGGATAATGATTGTTAATTTTGAGACCTATATTTTCAGATTGATGATCTTTTGAAGAGCTGTAAGTTTACAATTGATTCTCTACATCTGTCGTTTGAAAACATAGCATCACCACTTAGAGTCTTCCAACAAAGTTCAGATGGGAGCAGACTTGTTAATTATGAGGCAGAGACTCAATATGCTGAAAACCAAAAGATGCTTCATCAAATATAATAGAAGATAAATTCCCTAACTAAGCCAGAGTCACATCCATAAGAGTCTAAATCAGGTGTTTTCTCACTATGTTGTTTTTTTAATTTTACAACAAAGTTTGTGCACATCTTAATGTCAGCAGCTATCATACATAACATGGCTGCCATGATGTGATAGGTCAAGGGGCACATACACCATCATAGCAAACACATAAACAAAACTGGAACACCCATGAAAACAAATACACAAAATAGTGACAAAATGGTGTCACCTAAATAACGATAAAAATGGAAACAACCAAATAAAACAAAACCAGAATATTGTTTGTATTAACTTGGCAACCTCTAAATCACACTGGCTGGTAGGACAGAGTACATTATTTTGGTGTTTGTTTATGCCTCAAAACAGAAGCTAAACATTTAAGATTGATGCAAGCTGACAACATGTGCTTGCTGTTATTTTCTTGAAAATGAAATGATTATAGTTCATGTCTCATGATTTCATTCAGGGGGGAAAAGGCTTTTGGTGTAAATAGTGCAAATTTTGGAAGGTTATCATACAAGCATTAATTCACTGGTTTCCTAAATCTGTTTTTTTTCTTTTATTATTAGGTTACTGAGCCTAACCCAGTAACACTGGACATAAAAGCAGAATGCCAGTCCACTGCACTTATACCTATATGACTAAATAAGGCAAGGCATATATAACAAATAATTAGGCAGACCCACCCAGCTTGCTGACCAGTATGAAAACTCATTGCTCTCTGAAGTATGCATTGCACATTTATGTTTAATTTAAGGAACTGAAGTGGGGTGGTAAGTGAGGGCAGGTGGCATAGGACAAGCTGTGATGAAATAGGTAATAATTCAGCATGAACAAATATGCAGAGAAACAGAAACCTGCTGATAAAGTTAAATATAAAAAGTAATGTGAAAATATTAATAAGCAGTTCAAAAAATGAGCATGAAACAGATACAGTGAAAGAAATTCCAGCCATTTTTTTTAAAACACTTAACTGAATGCAGGGTAAGTGGTTGGCATGAGCTTTCCTGGCATTATTAAAAGTAAGGTGGGAACACTACACCCCAGGCTTCACTCATGTACACCTACAGTTATTAAACCTTGTTAATTTAGAATAGGCACCTAGCCTGATATACACATTTTTGGGATGTGGAAAATTGGAGCATCCACAGAAAAACCCACACTGGCACAGGGAGACCGTAAAACTCGAACACTGCAGCAATGATGTGCTTACAATGGTGCTATTATACAGCCCTTGTAAGTGTTTTCTTAAGGAAGATATTTTCAAGGTACTACTGTTGATCAAGAGTTGTATACAGCTATATATAAATATGGAATTTTAACAATAATCAAAGGCTACCTAATTCCAATAAGGGGAAACAATAATAATGCAACACACTCAGAATGGTTGGTTAGTAGTCAGAGAGTACCGAATTAGAATTCAGAGAAATACATCAGCACCCTAGTGGAGATATATGAGTTATAATAGAAACCCAAGACTGGGCACTGCTTTATAAACCCTTGTGTGTTGTCATACACAGTCATAGGAGACAGCTGTGATGGCTTTGATGATGGCAGTTACCTGCTGGATTAGGGGTATGCACTTTTCTTCTTCCTATTCTACTTAATGGAAGATTGAAAGCCAATCCATCGCTGACATCACTTCCATTGTCTGTCCACCTGAACCCGCCCCTTCCTTCCTCATGACCCCTTAACTCAGCGACTGGCCATTGTGTTCCCGGTTCCAGATTCTCCCAACTGAACAAACAACTCTGCAATTATTGCACTTTGAACTATTTCATTCAATTATACAGCATCACTAAGGTGGTGTTCCAACTCATTATCTTTGTTTGTCACATCTTTTGCAGTGTATAGTGTACAAATAATAAATTTTATTATTGTACAATAAAAAGTGGAACACATCAACAGGCAGTCATGGAATAACTAATGAGTAATTTACTGTCTTAACCTGTGTGATAAGGATGAGACACAGACATTATAAAGATTTAGGGCAGCCACCCGTATATTATTCCACGGCTGCAAAATAGGTTGTAAATTGAAGAGAGATGTTCACTGGTTTGAGTCCAAGACAGAACTAACTAGATGTAAGCAAGATGGCAGCTTTAAAGGCCCATACAGGAATTGACGCCATCATTGAGGCCGGAACCAGAAGTGATGTCATTATTGGCCGTGGAACCGAAAGTGATTATAATCAGGGCTGGATAGTGATGTCATTATTAGCCGGAAGTGATGTCATGTGGCCCAGAAGTGACGTCTTCGAAGGCGCTGCAACCTGGCGGGATTTCCTGAGAATGGTCTGCAAGGAACTGAGAAAGACAGTCAGCGCACCTCGACACCCACTGGTCTGTTGTGGTATTACAATTACTCAGGTCCTTTAGCTGCCTCCTACTCACACATGTGTGACACTTGATATTTGTTAATGATCTAGCCAGATGTCACAATACATAGGCTATTGCAACATTAGAAACCAAAAGATGACCAAAAGATGAGAAGTTTGAAAGGCTTTTGAGTCAGCTGCATCAAAAACTAATCATTTTAATTAGAAAATGGCAACTGTTTGGGTAATTGGAATAAACAGAGAAGATGGTATGAGGGTCTTTTCCTAATGCAATAGACGTTTCAATTCAGACCATCTTTGGACTGGACTGCTCATTTTCAATTATATAAATGAAATAAACAAGTCAGATTTTTTTTCCCATGAAACTAAACAATGCATTTTATAAGATACCCTAGAGTCAATGAATTCACCACCGGTATACCTGGAAAGAATGTGCTAAATTGTGAAAAGAATGTGAATAACAGTAATTTTGGGTGGGACAGTGGTGTGGTGTTTAGAATTACTGTCACATCCCAACTCAGGCACAGTCTGCTCTCTTTGTGTCTATTTGGTTTTCTTTGTGTATTCTCCTTTCCACCCATGTCCCATAAATTTGCTCATTAGGCTGATATGCATAAAATTCCCTGTGATGGATTAGTGTCAGAATTTATTCCTGTCTTGTGTTGAGTGCTTCTTGGATAAGCTCTGCCCCCTGTAAACTTAAGATGCACAAAGCAGGTTTGGAAAATGAACAAACAGGCAGGAGAATGAATGAATGAAAGTCTATTATTAATGTTCAAATTATCAACTAGTGTCAAAATACTTGTTGGTAAGCTACTTGTTAAAAAAGTAAAAACCACATGCAATGCACATACAGCATACTAATATGAATTTGTTCATTTTGAAAGCATCTCTCTTATCCCTTCTCTTTAATTCTAACCAGTCAGTAATTATACAGCTGAAATAATTAATATTGTCAGCCTAATGGTTGGAGTCTATCTAGAAGTGTTGAACTGGATTTGAAGAGGCAACACAGTCTAGAATTTGTGTTTTTTCTCTTCAAATTTTGCTCACCCTTTCTTTTTATTCATTCTTTTTTCTCCGTACTAACTCCGCATCATTTCCTCTCTTCACAGCTCATATCATATCCTTTGCTGTTACCTTAACCAGATTTAATTTATTGACTGCAGTGTGCCTTTCATTATGCACCTGTACATTAAAACTAATTTTTGATCCATTTTGAATTTATGACAAGCTATAAGTGGATTCCAACTGCAAAACTGTAATAATACACTTCTTTGTAACACCATTGCCATTATCAATTTATACTCTTTAAATCATCACATTCTGAAATTGCTCTGAGCCTGACAGGAAAAATCATTTAAATTTTTAAGGTAACCTGTCAATTCTTGAATATATTTATCTGTTACATGTCATGAGATTAATGTTGAAGTTGCCCCTAATCAGAGAACTAATATATTAGATTTCAATTTTCATACCATATCAGTAACCCCATCTGCAAAAAAATGTGTTGTGAGCAACTAGACACAAGCTATAAACCAACCAGAAACACCAATTCTATATTTAGTGCAATTTCTAATCATATTTAAAATCATATAATCTTAAACATTAAACACACAGTTAACACAATGAGGTACATTCTGCTTTAAACTTTTTTAAGTCATTAGAGAAGCTGCCTAACATAATTTCTCATAAATTCCTGACTGCTTTTGAGCTCACATCAACCAGCTTAGATATCTTAAATACTAAGAACCAAACAGTCGTATTAATAAACCTAGAGCTGGGTCCTTTATAAATAGAAATATAGTACAACAGTAACTACAATTATTTCTTTAGCACATGTTCATGTATCTCAAAAGTGCTTTAGAAAATATCAAAGAGATACTTACAAGAAAAGAAAAACAGTAAATTGGGAGGGAAAAATAATGAATAAGTAACAAAAAAATCCATACGAACTTGCATAACATTGATATGTAATTAGTAGAAAACTAGCATTCTTGTATACAATATTGGATGAGTACGATGATAAGCTCACATGGCCGGAAGGACAGAAAAAAACAAAACAAAAAAATCTCCAGTTAAGTTGGAGGAAAAAAAACAAAATCTGCAGGGGTTCCAAAGGCAAAAGGCCACCTAGCACTCTACTTGGTATTCTACTGACCATAAATGTGCTTAAATCATTCCTCATTGTTTAGGATTCAATCCAGTGGGTCTTGTGGACAGATGGGTCACTCGCCTATATTCGGGCATCACATTTGGCTGCACAGTACCCTGATCAGGTGGAGGTGGCCCAAAATCCCACCACAGTAGGACCGGAATGTAGAAATTAATGAAGACTGCAAATCCCTGAAAAATATGGTAATTGTACACATACTGTATATAGTATAGTAAGAGTACAACTAAAATGCATCCATAAAAAAAAAAAACTAAACTAAAAAAGTGGGTTTCTAACAGTTTTTTTTAAAAGGCCAGGCTAACACTGTGGAACAATCTCTTTTGGTAAAGTATTCCAGATTTTTGGTGCATAACAGCAGAAGGCTGCCTCACCACTTCTTTTATTCTTGGATTTGGAAAATTAAGTAGACCACTAGTAGAAGATCTAAAGTTATGACTTGGAGTGTAGTGGGACAGGTACTCTAAAATATAGTCAGGAGCAAGATTATTTAAAACTTTTTATAATGTTAGCAGCATTTTGAAATCAATTCTGAAGGATATAGGTAACCAATGTAACAATGCTAAACATGCTGAGTAGTGCTCAGATTTTCTTTTTTTTAAGATTCTTCCTGCTTCTGCATTCTACACTACTGCTACTAGTATGTCACTGGAAAATAAAAGCCCCATGCTCCATTAGCCTCTATTTTAAAGCACCAGTTAGGACAAGATATTTCTAACAATTTGTAGGAAATGCTTAACTTTAGAATGCAATTTCGTGTGACAAATGCATATTTACTATGTTTGAGAAGAAATAACTTTGACATGAACACTAAACGTATCATGGGTTGAATTTTACCTTGTACATATTTTTGTTCATCTCGACCTCTCATTAGCAGGTTCAGAAAATGAATTTTATTTTTAAGAAATCTTGGTATTCTGCAGTTATTAACACATTGCACTGGCACCACATCGAGAGTATACTTCTACTATAATTTTTGATAATTGTTGGTGTGATAGGCTGCATTTCCACTCTACCCGGATTAGGGTGATCAAGTAATCAGAACAGTTAAATGAGTAGGATGGAAGCTTTTAAAACGTCTCTATCTATGAATCATAACCATTTAATCTATACATCAATATCTATTCCTTCCTCACTGAAGCACAATCTCAGTATTCTGAAACAAATGGAGGTAAATTTTATAGCAAAATGTCTGTGTTTCTCTGCACGAGTTTTAACCTCTATTTAATAAATTTGCTCTCAAGCAGAATAGCTTCTTTATGTTACTGGGATAAAAATTGTTGCTTCATCTCCTTAATGAATGCTAATGTTTTGCAAGTGTAGTCCTCCAGCTGAATGATATCCTAATTATTGCATGTATGATATCAGGTGTCGTTATGATTGATTGGATAAGCCAATGCTGTGCTCATTGGCTAGATTTTGGCAACAAAAGAATTCAGAGATGTAGGTTATTAATTTAAATATTAATAGCAAACAGATTGTGACATTTTACAAGATTTGTTTACACAGTATGAATTATTGCTGGTTTGAAATGTATTCCAGACCATTTAAGATATACAGTAACAGTGCCCTAGTAATAGCAGTCCTGTAGAGAACTAAATATGGTAGCTTGTGCATTCTGATGCTTGTTTTATGTCTTGCTAATATGTTTTCTTCCCAATATTAAGGTAACAGTTATAAAAGGCATATGACAACAATTGTAATTGGTATAGTATTTATAGTTTTATCTCTGTTTAAAATCTATGCAAACTGCCCCAATGTTCTGTATTAGCTGTTTCATAAAGTATCCAGGGTAAAGACTCTTCTCATTTCCCTCTTACTCTTTGGAATGCAATAATCTCAAAAGTTTTTATATTATTTTCCATTTGCTTAGCTTAATAGGTTACACAGATGTGACTATTTCCTCCTGGGCAAAAACAGAGTACACCCAGGCAAAGTAAGTAATATATCCTCCACTACCTTGTCCCAAGTCTTCCCTTGGATCTCTTCCTCCTGGTATGTGCCTAGTACATTTCCCTTCAGGAGACATCTGGAAGACTCTCATTAGATGACCAAACCATCTCATCTGGACTAAATTTAGAACAACAGCGTGTTAAACTCTACGGTCATCCCAGAACTGTGTACATTATATCAGATCATTTAGGTTGATTCTTGTAATTTCTGCTTGTATCCTTAATATCCTTTTTCTGTCACTATTCACAGTTTATGACTACGGATGAAAATGGTGATGTACATCAACCAAGTACTTTTTTCTTGTGTCACCAACATTTTGTGGAACAATTCTTGTAGTGCTGTGATGTTGCCACTGTACCTATCCATTAGCCATTCTGAAAATGTCTCTCTCCTCCTCATATTTGCGAACAAGAGAACAAGGAGGCAGATAACTATTCAATGTAGGGTATCTGCTATCCCCTTAGTTAGAGCAAGCCACTCATTTCTGGGAGGCCTCTATAATCTCAGTTTTGGAGATGAAACTTCTGCTCTCTGAGCTGTCCGCAGAGGTGACAAAAATATAAAATCAGGCTTTTTCTCTGGTATTTAAGTCATATTCCACGAGGCACTTTTCACTGCCAAGGTCTTGCTCATGTGGATCCAATCAACATATGCCTGTTGCTTAATTGACTCTGCATATGGACCCCATATTTCCCCTTCACAACATCTTCATAAAGCTAGTTTGGGCTGAATGCAACTAAGCTACATGAGTAACTCACCCATGAGATGGCCCTAAGACTGGATTGTTGTTGTTTCTGATGAAGTCAGTCAGTCAGTCATCATCCAACCTGCTATATCCTAACACAGGGTCACGGGGGTCTGCTGGAGCCAATCCCACCCAACACAGGGCGCAAGGCAGGAACAAATCCCTGGGCAGGGCACACACAAACACCAAGCACGCACTAGGGACAATTTAGGATTGCCAATACACCTAAACCTGCATGTCTTTGGACTGTAGGAGGAAACCGGAGCACCGGTGGAAACCCACGGAGACACGGGGAGAACATGCAAACTCCACGCAGGGAGGACCCGGGAAGCGAACCCAGGTCTCCTTACTCCTTACTTACTCTGATGAAGTTCTTCTGATTTTTATCTGAATTAATTGTCTGGAGCTTCTCCATAACCAAATTTGTAAGGGGATCCATAACATAAGGCCTTTACCTTGGAAACGTTGTATTCAATATGAAACATTTAATTACCTATTTGGTCCACGTGCAGGAGCTCTTTAGTTCAACCTATCACCTCATTTCAATCGCATATGATCCATGTCATGTAATGAAATATGAATTATCCCGAAAAGTGCTTTGTGACAATACTATTTATAAATGATGTTCTATGAAAAAGTGATTAATACTGAACTAGATCATTTAGAAAACTAAGAGCAACTAATTTCTTTTCAATGATTCTGTTCCTGAATTTGCAAAAAAATGACACTGACAGTAATAGTCATATAAATAAAACCACAGATTTCAAAGATAATTCTTCTAAAATACCACTTTCTATAAACAGTCGATGCTGACTTATATTTAGATCTTTTTGCTAATAAACTTTACTGGGATAAAATAGCACGATAACACAATAACAGGATGAAAACAAAGTTTTCTTAAGCGACTCTGATGCATCTCAGATGAGGTTATTAGACTGTTACTTTTAAATACTGTAGAATCGGACTGTTGTGCTATCAGTGAAACCCTTCTGTGTAGCCCAGAAAGCAGAGATTCTATTCAATAGAACAAACTCTCTTCCTTATGCTTCTTCATTTTTATGCCAAGGGTTTACTACAGTATAATCTTCTTATACAGTATGTCTAATGAAAAAAATGTTTTAATTTCCCTGGTGGATGTGAAATGTTTTAATTGATGCTTTTTGCATAACACCATTTTTTTGTCACTAATTTCCAAAGTATCTAAATATTTCACTATTATAAGCTTCTTGAACAGTTCTTTTTTTGCAGTAACAAATGTCAAAAAACAAATCTCAAATTTCTAAATTGTGGAAATGTGTAAATGAAAATGCTTTTCATAAAAATACTCCTAGGCTTATTATTTCTTCATGTCAACATTTACATTTTTATGTTAATTCACACCCGGATGTCCTTTCCCCCAAATGGAATGACAATCTTTTACAGGCAATTAAGGCTGTTAGCCTAATTACCTAATATGCTGCACTGAAACTGGGCATAAGCTAGCAATATAGCAACTCATATAAACAATAACATCAATTATATGCATCTTATTTGCAAATTTAACTATATGTTTACACTTATTTTGACAGGACCCCTTATGCAACAGCAAATTATATGCTCATGAGGCACAGTGAAGGTGCAGTAATCAATTTATTTAGATCACTAGGATGAAAATGATAATATCATCAATTTAAATATCATAACCTTACATAATAAAGTAACACCACTCTCTTAACCACTGCAAAAAAGAGAATTTTTGTTTCAGATGGAATATACTGTATATAAGTTGTTTGTCCAAATATCTTTTTGTCCTTATTCTAGAGATTCTCACCAGCTTTCAACCCATTTTGCAGTGTAGTTCTTTTCTACCTGTAAATTGTCTACTTTTTTTGTAAAGTACCTTGATAAAATAATTAATACATAGAAAAGCCCAGGATGTACTCTGCAGTGCTTTTCTCATTTTACCACTAGATCCAACCCCTTAATGGCCTTACTGTTCATGTCTTTGCTGCTAAATGGCAAATTCATAAATTCATAAAGCAGTCATACCAATTAAACCACTGGTGGTAGTACATCTTATCTTTCATCTGAATGTGAAAAAATATTCAAGGAGTAACCTACAATTTATGGCATTTAACCGGTTTACTCAGAACAAGGAAGTGGCCGTACTTGCTTTGTCTAATGAGCATTTGCATTTACAAATAAAAACAAACACATCAAGGACTGTTCATTTAAAATACTCCAATCTTTGTCCTAGTGTTTGTGCCACATAGGTGCAGGGTCCACATGTTTGCTCGCCTTTCTACACTTGACCTGATCAAAGGCGTCTTTGGGGGTGATGTTGACATGCTGCATGTCTTCTCTTAACCTGTCAATCCAACACTTCTTTGTCGACTGCATGGTCACCTTCCTTCCAAACTGAGATGTAAGATTTAAAATACTCCAATACATTCTTAAATTGTTCTATACAGTCCTATAGAGCTCAAAAATAAGCTCAAGTATTGGCATGACAGTGAACGTACTACTGAAATGCACAAATGCATTTTGACGTATATAAATCTCCAGCTTCATCTAGAAGATTTCAGATTCCTTTTAGTGTCATTGCAGTTCGTACAATATATTGCACTAAAGTATAGTGCACATATGAACTGAGTGCAATAATAGAAATAGATATAACTTGCAAAGAATGTAATCATGTACTTGTAGTATAAGAGTGACTGCTATATTGGTCATTGTCAATCATTGTAAATGTTTAGTAGTATTCAGTTCTCGTATGGGTCTGAGGTAGAAACTATTCTTAAATCTGGATGGACATGAACCTCTTATCAGAGGATAGCAACTCAAACATGTGATGTCCAGGGTCAGAAGGGTCTTTCATGATGTTGGCTGCTCTGTTGAGGCAACAAGAGCTGAAGACTTCCTTCAAAAATGGCAGTGTACAGCCAATAATTTTATGCACAGAGTTTATGATCCTGTCTGCCAATGAGCAGCTGGCATATGACATAGAAATGCAGTATGATAGCACACTGTCAACGGAGCAGTGGTAAAAGAACACCAGCAGCTTCTCCTTCAGGTTGTTTTTCCTGAGGATCCTCAGGAAGTAGAGCCTCTGCTGTGCCTTCTTGACTGCCTCTGTGGTGTTTATGCACCTGCTTATTTTATTTTCCTGGTTAGACAGCTCAATCCCTAACAGTATATTCATAAACCCTGCTCAAAACTCTGGTTCCTAACTTGTGGCAGTAAATGTAATTGTAATAGAATTTACAAATAGTAACAATAAAACTTTGAAGCAGTCACTAAATACGTCACACTAATTTTATTTTGATAAAAAATACTAATTTATATATGTACAGACAACATGTAGAACTATAACACAGCCTAAGATTCAGCTTCTTATAGTGACACTATTACAGCATCATTATTTCCCAAATACTTTGAGTTGCTCACATTTCAGTGAATGTAGTGAGTGAAATTTTGACATAAAGTAGTCCTAAAAATAGTTTTGGAATAATATTAAGATCAGCAAGTCCCAGCATCCCCATTTATCATTTTTTAGGATCATCATCTACAGCAGTGGTTCACTTCTGGGGTTTGCAAGATCATGAGGGAAACATACATTGTGTAATACAGGATGACTGTATTAAGGGCATACACCTTAGGTGTTTTAAACTATATGTCCCTGTGGATGAGAGCTCATTAATTTGTCATTTAGTTGTTTGCTACTATCTTCTCCATCTCCTACATTTTCTGGATTTACTCAGATTGGTCACATACATATATACTGCATTTCACAAAAAAATTTTCACCTTTTTTCTGCATCTCTTCTGTGCTGTTTCAGATCTGCATTTATGCAGACTTACTTGGAGCTAGGAAGATTTGTGGGCCCATTTTGACTACAATCCATATCACATATGAACTCAAGTTTCCCTTCTTCTACCTCCGAGTTACAATCAAAGTGAAGGTTTGGCTTGCCATGATGTTAAGAGAGGCAGTATAAATATATAGTCCATCATACAACAGATGACAGTTCTTTTCTGGCATGAGTAAACCCATAAACGAATTATACAAACGTCATCTGGAGACCTGTAATAAACTCTAGGTACATTTTTTGTGGAGCATGGAAGATGCAGAAGTTTTTTTCTAACATATCATCAATCCATTTATCCATCCATCAATTTTTTTTCTGAAACAGTATATTCACTTACAGAGACTTAAAGTAGTTCTTTTGTTTTAAGAGGAAATGAAAAACTATTTCACTGTACAGTGATTTGAGGTTAATGTGATATGTCTTTCTTCACATTTTAGATATTTTTACACTAAAAGAACAACAACAGGAAACAACCACATACTAAACTTAAAGGGACACAACTGTCTGTTATATTGGTGTGGTGACACAGAAATCTTTGAAAGTGTGTTGGACTGGGAGGACTTAATTGCATACAAAACTACAAAGGTAAACTACCCAAAAAAACTGACAGATCTAAATGTTTATAGGGTCCTCATAAATGATAAAGGTCAAATGTGGTCACTTACCATTTAATCTTACAAAACCAAAGAAATTGACAAAGTGTCTCAAGTTGAATAGAGAAAGTAGCAATAAAGAGGAATTGGGATGGTAGTAGTTAGTATAGATATAAAAAATTAAGATTGACAAAGAGGAAGTTAATTATCATTTACTTCATCAGGCTCATCATGATCACTAATAGTTAAGTTATCCAAGTATACAAGTTTATAAAATGGTGGTGGAATGCACGCTTCAAATCTATGGCGGGCTCTGTATTAGGAAGATTTTCCGAGTTTCTAGCTTGACACCTCTTCTCTTACTTTTCCTAAATCCTCAAGTGAACATTTCATTGAAATATTTCTGAATTCAGAGAGTGTATTCATCACTTTCAGGTGCATACTCCTCGCCAATTTGATGAGATGTTGAAATTAACTCTTGCCATCGATGTTTGTTGGGAACAATACAATTGATGTGGAGAGTTCTCAGTTATATAAACCCTATTTGAGTGAATTTATTGTTGGCCTTGTAAATCAGAGAGGTTGTGTACCTGTAAGAAGGTTCAATGCAACGAGTCTTGCCTTACTTCACATAACCATGTACAGTAACTACATTACATACACTTAAAGGGATTTATGCTTGCATCGTGTGCAGAAACTTATATACATAGAACACCTCTAAAATTACTTTATAAAGACATCAAAACAAGAGAAGACAAGGCTTCCTCACTTATCAATACAATTTTGCACCTGTACAGTGATATGATGTCAACTTTGTACACACAGACTGCACTACACACCATACATTGCATTGGAAAGATCTTGTATACAGTGGTGTGAAAAACTATTTGCCCCCTTCCTGATTTCTTATTCTTTTGCATGTTTGTCACACAAAATGTTTCTGATCATCAAACACATTTAACCATTAGTCAAATATAACACAAGTAAACACAAAATGCAGTTTTTAAATGATGGTGTTTATTATTTAGGGAGAAAAAAAATCCAAACCTACATGGCCCTGTGTGAAAAAGTAATTGCCCCCTTGTTAAAAAATAACCTAACTGTGGTGTATCACACCTGAGTTCAGTTTCCGTAGCCACCCCCAGGCCTGATTACTGCCACACCTGTTTCAATCAAGAAATCACTTAAATAGGAGCTGCCTGACACAGAGAAGTAGACCAAAAGCACCTCAAAAGCTAGACATCATGCCAAGATCCAAAGAAATTCAGGAACAAATGAGAACAGAAGTAATTGAGATCTATCAGTCTGGTAAAGGTTATAAAGCCATTTCTAAAGCTTTGGGACTCCAGCGAACCACAGTGAGAGCCATTTTCCACAAATGGCAAAAACATGGAACAGTGGTGAACCTTCCCAGGAGTGGCTGGCCGACCAAAATTACCCCAAGAGCGCAGAGATTACTCATCCGAGAGGTCACAAAAGACCCCAGGACAACGTCTAAAGAACTGCAGGCCTCACTTGCCTCAATTAAGGTCAGTGTTCACGACTCCACCATAAGAAAGAGACTGGGCAAAAACGACCTGCATGGCAGATTTCCAAGATGCAAACCACTGTTAAGCAAAAAGAACATTAGGGCTCGTCTCAATTTTGCTAAGAAACATCTCAATGATTGCCAAGACTTTTGGGAAAATACCTTGTGGACTGATGAGTCAAAAGTTGAACTTTTTGGAAGGCAAATGTCCCGTTACATCTGGCGTAAAAGGAACACAGCATTTCAGAAAAAGAACATCATACCAACAGTAAAATATGGTGGTGGTAGTGTGATGGTCTGGGGTTGTTTTGCTGCTTCAGGACCTGGAAGGCTTGCTGTGATAGATGGAACCATGAATTCTACTGTCTACCAAAAAATCCTGAAGGAGAATGTCCGGCCATCTGTTCATCAACTCAAGCTGAAGCGATCTTGGGTGCTGCAA
Organism: Erpetoichthys calabaricus; assembly: GCF_900747795.2. Lineage (NCBI taxonomy): Eukaryota > Metazoa > Chordata > Cladistia > Polypteriformes > Polypteridae > Erpetoichthys > Erpetoichthys calabaricus. The sequence continues at coordinate 267,336,781 of NC_041395.2, read as the reverse complement.
CAGGACAATGACCCAAAACACACCAGCAAATCCACCTCTGAATGGCTGAAGAAAAACAAAATGAAGACTTTGGAGTGGCCTAGTCAAAGTCCTGACCTGAATCCAATTGAGATGCTATGGCATGACCTTAAAAAGGCGGTTCATGCTAGAAAACCCTCAAATAAAGCTGAATTACAACAATTTTGCAAAGATGAGTGGGCCAAAATTCCTCCAGAGCGCTGTAAAAGACTCATTGCAAGTTATCGCAAACGCTTGATTGCAGTTATTGCTGCTAAGGGTGGCCCAACCAGTTATTAGGTTCAGAGGGCAATTACTTTTTCACACAGGGCCATGTAGGTTTGGATTTTTTTTTCTCCCTAAATAATAAAAACCACCATTTACAAACTGCATTTTATGTTTACTTGTGTTATATTTGACTAATGGTTAAATGTGTTTGATGATCAGAAACATTTTGTGTGACAAACATGCAAAAGAATAAGAAATCAGGAAGGGGGCAAATAGTTTTTCACACCACTGTAGTACTATGTTACTCTTGAATGTTATGCAAAACATCCTGTAATGGTTTGCTCCATTAAAGGCATACAAACACCGCTTGATTAATTCATTGACAAGAGTCAATTAGATAACTGTATGAGTTTTCAAGGAAGATTGTTTGAAAAGTGCCATGTGAAGTTAGAAATTTGGTATTAAGTCTAATTAAATTGAGAGCACTCCAATTTTCTTTGTACCCTGCACTAGCACATTAGTATGAAATTAATGGTCTTGTGAGAAGAATTCATCAACATCACACTTGCCTCAGTCTATGCTTTGCAAATAACTCTTTCAAGAACTGACTATATCTTTCAGCATAAAACTCTTTATAAGTTTATGTAGGTTTTTATGGTCATTAGGAAGGCCTAAGAGAAGGTTTATGGATGTAGTGAGAGAGGACATCATGCAGGTGGTGGGTGTAAAAGAGCAAGATGTACAGGACAGGAATATATGGAAAAAAATGATCCGCTGTGGAAACCCCTAATGGGAGCAGCCAAAAGAAGAAGAAGATTGTCATATGTCCAATGTACAGTGAAACTCTAACTTGCATGTGCTATTCAACATGTAACATGTCACCTAGCTCATCTTGCATTACTTAAGGAGAAGAACTACATACTGTACGTGCACATTTAAGTTGATATTGACAAGAATTTAAGATCTGTAGGATCGGACCAGACAGGATAGCTCCATGGACATCACTGAGACTTGGCCACCAGTGGCCCTATTGCCAGTTCACTGGTTTCCTTCCTTGGACTACTTTCAGTGTGTAATAACCACTGCATACCGGTAATAACCCACAAGACCTGCCCTTTTAGAAAAGCTCTGACCCAATCATCTAGCCATCACAATTTTTTTTCTAGTCAAAATCTCTCAGATCCTTATGTGTGGTCATTTTCCTGCTTCTAACACATTATCCTGAACAACTGACTGTTCACTTGCTGCCTAATGTTTCCCACCCCTTGACAGGTGCTATTGTAATGAGATAATCAATATTATTCACTTCACCTGTCAGCATGTTGCTAATCCGTTGTAAATATACATATACTGTATATATACATATATATATATATATATATATATACACATACAGTATACACACACACACACACACATCCACTTGTTTACTGGGTAGTCATATTGTGAAATGGACAACTGCATATTAGAAAAGTGAAACCTGAATTTTCAGAATATTCATGTCCCTTTCATAACAACATAACACCTTTCAAAACAAATTATACCATTTCCCAGTAATCTTGCACATAGACGACTTATGCCATTGTCCATCTAGGTGGTTTAGTGTCTGCTCTGGTATTTATAATTACAAGGGCTTGTCAAAAAAGCAGCTCAGATTAAACCAGGATAATGTAAAGTGCTATTAATAAAGAGCTGCTGATGTCTCAATAAATCACGTAGGCTAGTTTTTATCACAGACAGCCTGCTATATCTGCCGAGAATGAGATCAGCTAAGAGAGTGAAAGGAAGACAGAAAAAAAATAATAAGCTACCTGATATTTTCTTTTGATAAAATAAGCCTCACTCTCCCTCTCTTGCTGTCTCTCTCTCCCCCTTTGAGAAAAATCAGTTCATTCTTAGAAATAGCCCAAATTGGCTTGGAACTAGTCGACATGCCAGGAATTTATACCTTGCTCCGTGACCTAAAACAAAAATGACATGAACATTGACAAATTTGACAAGGAAATTTGTGCAAAAAACAACTCCTATTTGGCTAGCCAAGCAGCAAATATGTCGGATGATATGCTTTATTAAGCAATCCATTTTTCAGCAATAGCTGCGCCATCTGCAAAGGTTAGCGTACATCAGACTTTTACAGAATTTCATCTGCTTCTCCGGGCTGGTGCAAACATAGTACCACATTTTTCATGTACATACAATTTCGGATGCAAATAGAATACTTGATGAAAGAGATGACCTTCTGAAGTCACTCCACTACAGTAAGTCTCCGCAGAATATACAGAGAAATAATAGGTTGCCATACTGCCTATGCTAGTTTATTTCAAGTCTAATATCTTACACAGAGCAATTAAAAATGTGACTGAGTTGCATTTGGGCTTTTGTCTGCTGCCACCAGAGACACATATAGTATTCAGTTATACCTTTTTATCATTAGGCATAACTGATCTGCTGCAATGTAAATCATCTTACTGTTTCCTTGGGAAGAATGTGGAGGTCATTAAGCAAATCTGTGGGTGTCATTTGAGTAAGGTAATAAAAACATTTATGGCTAATATTTCAAAAACACATTAATTTATTTATTTTTCATAGGTCTAATGATCAGAGGCTTTTTAGCACTTCATGCTTTTCTTCATTCTGTCAATCTGAGCTCATGTTTGATCATTGTGTCATCTTACTAGGCATAAACCTCTGCCTTAATCATCTGCCAAGTTTGCCCTCTGTCATTTTCAAATTTAAGTTTGAAAGGCAGGCTCTAAACATTCAGCGATTGTGATTGTGTCCCAAGATTGAGAATGATTGAATTGTCCTTGATGCAAATGAACATCGGGTGATGATGGAATCGCTCTGATATGTTTTTGAGCATAAGTGGGAGATAACCATGGCATAGTTTTAATGAGCTATTGTTCAGATGTAATTTTTTTCACCATGCTTCTCAACCACATTTGATTTATATGTACTTTGTATGCAGGCTATGTAGGTGACTCTTTAAATGTAACTGCAACACTGCCTCATATAAATAACATTAAAGATGATCACCTTAATGCATTCTAGTTTAGTTAAAGGTACAAGAAGACCACAGAGCTTGCTAATGCTCCAATTATACAGTATCACTCTATAAAGGGACATTCCTGTGTGCCACCCTAACCTGGAAAAAAAGAGTGCACTTTTTTCAAAGTGATTACTTATTCAGAGAAGACATGTATAAAAGAGTGATAAATAATGGGAAAACATGGAAGTAAAAACTCAATAAACAAAAAGGTAGCCTGAATGTTACCCTTAACTTTGCAGGTTTTGAACGTTGTCCATAAAGTGAGATGGCTTGTCCATTTGTCCACTATCTCGATACTGAAAATTGCTTTCACGCTCACCTCCACAATGCTCCTACGCTCTTTTTAAATACTCTGGACGCTCTACCTCTCTGCCAGGTTAACCTTTTTCCAACTTTCTTACCAACTTTAAACCTGGAGGAACAACATAGATAATATGTTTTTTTACCTTCCTAAGGTTACTTCTAGAGCAAATGTTCAAATGCACTTCTAGGGTAATAAATACTGTACATCCAATGACTCCTGTTGCTAATTCACAGTAGCTCACTGTGATTGCTCTAGATAGTCCTGAATTTCTAATCCTTAGGATAAAGTTTTAAAACAGGAAGTGTTTCATCCATTATTTATTAATTACCAAAGTGAAGGATGAAGAAATGTACTTCCGGATGTTTTTCAAACCAATGGGGCACACAATCATCCCTTATACTGCTTACCCACATTATTTTTGTATTTTATATTCCAAAAAAAGTCAACCCTGTAAAAATGATCAACACCTTACTATAATCATGGATTCGGTAATAAAATACACTTGTTCCGCTGAATCTGTCTTCAGTCCATTCTAATCCTTACTTCACTAAACCAGTCCAGAACCCTGTCACACTATCTATCTATCTATCTATCTATACAGCTTACTGTATTTTGGCATCTGTGGGGTCAAACTGCAGGCATTGTACCTTTTGTACATAAGTCACTTATGCAGACACCCAACTCACAGAGGCAATTTAGGGGTATCAACCATCCTAATACTAATACGTTTTTGTGATTTGGGCCAAAAACTGCATAACTGGAGAAACCCATGTGTAAACCCCACACAGACAGTGACCAAGACTTGATTTTAAAATAGTAGATGTGAGGCAGTATTACTAACCAATGTGACACTTGGCAAGGTACTTATTTTGATTGGATAAATTGTAAAGTAGACTTATATAAGAAGACAAATGTCTTCATGATGTCTCACAAAGATGTGGCTGCATATCTCATTTTTTTTAAATAACACTGGAGATATTTATACAACAAAACTATGAACTCCTAGAGTGGAAGACACTCTATCCATAGGAGTTCCAGGACTGTTTACCCTCAGACTACTTACAGTAGTTGATTTCAAAATTTTCTAGCTAAGTTTTCTGTCCAGCAGCAGTACAGCTGTGGGAGTTCTCTTTTTTAATTGAAAATGTATACTGTCATTTAAAGGGACAATATATGCAAACAAAATGTTTTATTTTTACGTTCATTCAAATGGTTTTTTGGGTCTTAGGGCTGTCAGAGTGCATTTTTAGGATGTTAAGCTGGAGGACCATTAGTGGCAACAAAAAGATTTGGTCGCCATTTGGCATAGCCCTGGTGGCCATAGTACTATAAAAATACATGGTTCTAGTTTTTTTTTTTAGATTTAATTTGGTTAATTTGTCTTTAATCAACAGAAAAAGACTCTTTATAGTGAAAACAGATCTCTGCAAGGTGATTTAAATTAATTACAAATATAAAACACAAAATAATTGATCACATAAGTACTCAGTCAGGATTTACTGTAATAGATGCACCTTTGGCAGCCATGATAGCCTTGAGTCTGTGTGCTTAGACTTCTGTCAGCTTTGAACATTCAGATACTGCCATGTTTCTTCATTCTTCTCTGCAAAACTTGGTCACTCCAGGACATTAGCATTGTTGTTTTTCAGCCATTCCTGTGTAGCTCTGGATTCATGTTTGGTGTTATTGTCTTGCTGGAACATAAACCTTCTCCTGACGTGATAGTTTCTTGTAGATGGCTTCATGTTTCCCTGTTTTTTGCTGCATTTATGTTACCCTCTACCCTCAAAATTCTTCCAGGTCCTGCTTCCGAGAAGCATCTCTGCAGCATAATGCTGTCTCTACCATGCTTCATGGCGGGGATTGTGTGATTTCTATAATGTGCAATATTTGGCTTATGCCAAAAATAGTGTTCAGTCTGATGGACAAAAAGCTCAATTTTGGTCTCATTGGACTATAAAACTTTCTTACAGCTGATTTCAAAGTCTCCCATGTGCATTCCATTCACCAGTTAACTAATTATATGACTTCTAAAACTAATTGGCCGTACCAATGATGATTTAGGTGTACTGTAATACATTAAAAGGGGTGAATACTGAGGGAATCAGTTATTTCATGTTTTATATTTGTAATTATTTTAGACCACTTTGTGAAGATCTGTGCTTCAGGGACAATGAAACTTCAGAAAAGGTTGACATTCTTTAAAAAAAAAAAATTTTAAAGATTGTCCTTAAATTGCCTCATGCAGTATTTAAATAAGCATAAGTGAAACTGCTCTGTGCAATTGTTGTCCTGTGTCAGTGTAGTTGTAAACTAGTGCTGAAGTTCTCAGCTGGTACGCTACACACATGGCTGTCAGGTGGTAAGCAAAGAAGCACACACAAGTAGGGGTGGTGCAGGGGCCTTAAAAAGGACAGTGACTGAACCCAAGAGTACATATTGGGCTGCGTTTCACTTCCACCACTCCACCACACAGTGCCCCTGCAGCGAGTCTCCTATCCTGCCTCACTCATTTGACCTTATTCTTCTATTCCCTGTCCACTGTTCATGCCAAATCATACCTGTGGGGCTCTCTCTCTCTCTCTCACTCCCCATCTCTTTGCAGAGGCGTAGCTAGGGTTTTCAGTGCCCGGGGACAACTGAAGATTTCGAACCCCCTCCTGTTTGCCAAAATGCAATGGGGTAGGGAAATTTGGTGCTCCCTGAATGCTGCACCCGGGGACAGTTGTCCCCCCTTGCCCCCCCCTAGCTACGCCACTGCCTCTTTGAGCAAAACCATGCTTGGATCAATACAGCCTGGCAAGTATGCACCAAGATATTTTTACTTTTGCTGAAGTTGTTTGCTGTATCATTATTGCAAGAGCAATTTTTGAAAGTGGCTGACTAATACAGAATGATATACAATGAGGAAGAAATATGAATGTTAACAATTATCTTCTCTATATATATATAAAATCCAATGTCTGTCTGTCTGTCCACTTTTCAGGAGAGAACTACTTAACAGATTTAGATTGGGTTTTTTTCTATAATTTGCTCGAACATTCCGGTTAATTTTGCGACTTCTGTCATTGTGCTATGTATCATAGTTTGCTTGTGGTACCGATTTATTTGCGTGACTCTGAGAGACACGCAGCGGGCCGAGGAGAGGGGGGCAGGGCCCTCCTCACTCACACGGCAGCCTCGGAGCGTTCCTTACCTCCGCTTAGGTAGCAAATGAGAGAACTACTTATTGGATTTAGAGTAGGTTTTTTTCTATAATTTGCTTGAACATTCTGGTTGATTTTGCGACTTCTCTCATCACACTAAGAATCATAGTTCACTTGCAGGAGCAATATATTCACGCTAATCCGAGACAGAAGCTGCAGGCCAAGGGGAAGGGGAAACATGACGTCAGGATTAGGGAGCCGGGCAGGGCCTGCCTCACTGTCCTATTTCACTACTATGTGGGCAGAGTTAATATTGAAATGCATGCATCTAACATTTTATTTTAGTGATACTAATACTAACCATCAGTGTTTGTTTTAGACACCAATATTTAACAACCTTCATTATTCCAAAAAAAAGTACAGTAAATACAGGAACAGGCTGAATCAAGAAACAGAACTGAGCAGCTACGAAGCAGGCTCAGCCTTTACACTGACTTGGAACCACGTGTAACTGGTAACTGTAAACATTTTGTAAATGTAAAGTATTGATAAAGACTTTTATTCCATATCAAATCACACAAATGTTTTTACATTAAAAATAATTAGTTAAAAAGCACTTGGCAAATAGAAACCTGAAAACCTATGATAATGTTTAAAATTCCCAAATGCAATATTAAGGAAGGGGGAAATTAAAGAAATAATTGTGCTTAAGAGTTAAGTACTTAACAATTTAAAAATGGTGGCGGAAAACATTTCAATTCCAGGAGGTGGTACACCAAAAGAAAAGGTCACACTAGAGCCATCATCTGCTATTTGATCACATTTATTTATTTATTTATTTATTTATAAAGCACTTTAAAAACAACATCAAGGCTGACCAAAGTGCTGTACAATAAAGACCCAACATATCAGACACACGATAACCAAAGGGTAAAAGGAACAGAAACACATAAACACATAAGGGCCGAAGAGATTCATAATAAAAAGTACACAGATAGTCAACATATCATACTGGGTTAAAGGCCAGGGAGTAAAAGTGCATTTTTAAAAAGGATTTAAAGACAGCAAGTGCAGGAGCCTGTCTAACATACAAAAGCAAATCATTCCAGTGTTTTGTAGCTGCAACTGAAAAACGGTACATAAGGGTGCAGCAGCTCCAACAAATGAAATGGGGAACAACCATTACAGGATTTAAAAACAAATACAAATACACATATGCATCAACAGTTTACTATACGTAAGCATTTACTTTGAATATTATTTCTACTATTATCCAAAATCACTCAGTGAGACTGCTGTTAGCAGAAAACAAGATCCAAGTTCATGCCCTGCTTCGCAGCTTTGACCCTGAAGAAGACAACAAAACACAACAAATACTCGATGCTGTTTTATACAGATAAGAAACCTAAAACTGTATTTATTACGTCAGTTAAATTTGGGTATAATACTTTAGTGCTAGGGGAAGCCCAAGGCCACCCTAGGACTGTTACAATGTAGGAAGAAGAATGTTTAGATCTCTACATACAAAACTCCCACTTTACAAGGCAGTAGAGGTGTCATACTTTGTAGTATCGCACTACCAATAGGGCCCCCAGTAATATTTATTAATTTCATTTAGTATTTGATTGGCATAATATTTATGCTTCAGAAGAGTCAAAGATGTAGTTTATTATCTCATTTTTCATTGGTAAAAAATCTTGAGTAGAACTCAGTCATAATGATTTGAATCTCCTTGTTCTTAAAATGTAGGCGTTATTCTCAAATATTTTATATAAGTGAATATGTAGTGACCTTAAAATTTCTTGCTATAGACATAGGCTGGAATGAGCAATCTGTAATGTCAGCTTTTGGAAATGGCTTATCAAATAAAAACTTGATCACAAAAAAAAAATGTTTATCAGAGGATTTTAATAACAGTATGGCTTATCACTACCTGGGAGAAGGTCATTAAAATTGAGAAACACAGCTACACAAAAGACTTGGCCTTATAAGAAAGATTCGCCAGCCACCCATCTTACTTCAAGGTTAGTGGGGTGAGAAATTGTAGTCAATCCTGTTGTGCTAACAGTTTTATTTAGTCCCAGTTATAATTAATTAATCTGTGAATGTCATGGTACATATTCATTCTGGCACAGCTGAAAATTTCATTAGTTCTGAACTTTTAAAACTTCAGTCATCCTTTGGTATCCCCCTGCAGATTCCAAAATCCACAGATGCTTAAGGCCCTTATATAAAACAGTGTAGTAATCATATATAACTGATGCACATTCTCCCGTATACTTTAAATCACCTGTACATTACTTATACTAACCGACAAATTTGAACTTTTCTTATTTTTTTATGTGAATGCTCAATTTGTACTTACTGCAGTGCAAGCAACATTTTTAAAAGATATAAGATTTTTATTTTCTCATCAAGAGATAGCACTTTACACTCCCGCTTCAATATTGTTTTTACCCAGGGACAGGCAGCTGCACACACTGTCTGTTTATAGCTCAAACACTCTGTGCTTAGCACTGTGCAACACTGTGCGGTTGCAGAATCCCCGGGCATTTCCCCCAAAGTTTTTTCTTTGCCTTTAGGTATCGATCTCGCTAATATTTCCATTTCTGCCTGCACTAACTTTCATCTTTGCTCAGGGTCTGGGAGATTTCTTGCCATGAATCTTTAGACATTTGGCTATTGCTGTGTGTTTTTAATGTTGGATTATGTGGGTGTAGGTAGCAACACTTCACACAACTTTTCCTCCAATGAGGGCCTTCAGCCTTTGACTTAGAACTTTGTACAGTGAGGTCCTCAGGCTTACCCCGCTGTAATTGTTGCCAAGAAGACAATCAAACTTGACTATAGAGGAAGTAAAAATTGTAATAAGTTTATTTACGTGGAACAGTGGAAGAATGCATGTAGGTGTTTTTTCAGTATTTGTGAGAGATGTAATGTATATTTTTGTGTAAGAGTATGTTTAATTTGTTTGTGTTGCCAAAGTTTGTCCTGTTGAAACCCAAGATATTTGTATAGCTCAGCATCTACCGTGGCATAAAGTTTTGTTGCCATTTTAAAGAGTATACTCATCCTCTCTAGGGATTTCCTTTATTATTATTATTATTATTATTATTGTTATTATTATAATTGATTTAAGAAGTCCTGAAAATGCTAGGATCTCCAATATACCATTCATTGTGAGTAATTAAATACTCATGGAAAGAAGAGTTTGGTGTGGAGGTGGTGCAGAAGCAGCTCTGCCTTCAAATTTTTATTGAAATAAATCTAACTTAAGACCCAGTTAGTGTACAGATGCAGCTGGATCACTAGGAAGCTTCTCCATATCTTCACTTCTTAGAAAAGCGTCTTCATTTCAGGCTTGCTTGTTTTTGATTTGTACTAGGAGCTTCACAGTCAAAGAACATAAGCAGTAAAGCAGAGCAGAAGTCTGAGACAAAAAATTAAAATGTGCCAGCTAACAAAACTCAAGATATTAATCAACAAATCAAATGTCATAAAAGCCTTTACAAAAATTCTAATGGTAAGTAATGAGTCTTTCCCTAACTAACATCAATGGCTTGTTATTGATTTATTTTAATTCAAAAGATTGAACTCTGTGCTGTGCACCACCCTTTTAAATGACAAGCACGTGATATCATATGTAATGCAGGCATCCAATTATGTGGCTAGTATCAAATATTGTCACTGTGGTGATTCTCATATGAAAACAATTGAAAATGGCAGCAACCATGAAAGGCCATTGCATCATCACCTTTCAAAAATAGTACAAAAATTCATTAACCAAAACAACATTAAAACAAAAAAAATAGTCACTAGAATTACTATATATAATCCAAAATCAAAGTTTGATAGGCTGTTCTGGAGGGCAACCACACTATAATAAGGCTCCACACTGCCATCTCCCAACTTTAAGGACACCTAATATTCAAATTGAAGTTTTCCACTGACCTGCATTATTTAGTTTAGTGCTTTGTAAAACTTGTTATCCTTCTGGTAGTGCCATCTGATGCCCATATAAAGGATTTCTACCTACATTAGATCTAAGATCTTGTCTTTGAGAACAACAAACGATTTTTTTCCCCATTCCTTAATATGTATCACATTCATCTGTGGCGTCACTTATCATCCCTGGTCACAAGGATATCTTCTTACATCTCAGAAAGGTCACAATTCATCATACATTCTCAAGAAAGGCCTTATCACTTTATTGGAAACAGTTAATATAAAGCTCTGTATCACTATAGTCAGTGCACTATGTCCATGTTTAGGACAGAAAATTAACCATTAGGCAGGCGTTACACTCTTTTGTTTGAGATTATAGTTTCCAGAGTACACTTAAGAGCCAGGATCAACAATTGGCAGCCCACAGACCAAATCTGGCCGGCATTCAGGTTTTGTCTAGCCAAAGTCATCCTCATCCACTAATACGTTTTCTTCAGTTATATTAAAACTAATTTAAAGCATCTGGATCTATAAAATAAGGCATGTGCAGAGAGTTTGAAAGTTACAGCTGCTCAATTCAGGTTAAAAATATACTTAAGACGTGAAAGAGAATTCATAATAAAAAAAATAAAATCAGTTGTGCTGCTTTAATTATTCAGCCCTTGAATTTCAGTAAAGGATTGCAGGTCCTATCTGGTTTAACTTAATAAATGTTAAAATCACACTTTCATGGTTACAGCCTTATTGCCACATTTATTGCGTTTGCATTCAGAAATAAAAATACACGATGTGTGTTTGCTTTGATGTGATGTGAATTTTTAGACATGACTACACTCTTTTGTTCAAGCACACATCCATTTTCTAACCGGCTTAGCTGCACCTATGGCTATTCTACAAAAATGTTGAATAAGCTGCTGCATATTTCCACACTAAAAAAAATGTGTTTATTTAGTGTTTCAAAAACATCCACCTTGACCAGACATTCATGTGGCTCAGCTCATAACACTTTGAAGCACAGGACAAACCACCTTGAATGTTATTATGGAAGGGCTAAATGACTGAGAAACATTCAGTAGCTGGCAGTGCTGTTAAAACAGCATTTTTCAACACTGAATTTGTGTTGTTTCTTGGGTTTTTGTAGTCAGTAGCATTTATAACTATCCATCCATCCATCCATCCATTTTCCAACCCGCTATATTCCTAACTACAGGGTCATGGGGGTCTGCTGGAGCCAATCCCAGCCAACACAGGGCACAAGGCAGGAACCAATCCTGGGCAGGGTGCCAACCCACCGCAGAACTATAAGTACTAAAATGTGACAATATACAACATATGCAACACAATTAGTATGGGGGACAGAAATGGATGCTATCTCTAGTTATGAGTAATTGCTGCAGGTATAATCAGTCCATTTCATTGGTTAGTTCTGGTTTAATTCAATAACACCTTCAATAATACTTGTGTGTAGCTTCTTGAAAACAACACAACAAAGGCTATTTTACATACATTTTGAAATAATCTTAAATTGATAAGCTTAATGTCACAGATTTGGAAGAAATTTAAGAAAAGGAAGGAGGGAAAGATTTGGGGCATTACAACAGTAGGGGTTTGTGAAATTTGAATTAATTTATTTTGGCCATTAAATATTGCTCTTCATCAAGTGTTATTATCCAGCTAATGTTTTCACCATATACCGATGCAAGCATATAGTATATCTTCCAATATCAACACCACCATTTATTTCTATAAGACATTTTTATACAAGGCATGTAGCTCAAAGAGCTTTACATGAGCTCAAATCAAATAAACAATACAAATTTTAAAAAATTAGTAATAAACAATTATATAAATTACTAAATGCAGTATCAAAAATAGTAAATAAGAATACATCCATACACTCTTAAATAAAGAAATACGCACAAGTAATAGATAGAGCCCTTATTTAAGTCTCCCTTGATTATAATGAGAAGTGCAATGTCAATGTCAATGTCAATTTTTATTTATATAGCACATTTAAAACAAACATAGTAATGCTGTTGCCAAAGTGTTTTACAAAAATTGAACAAATTAACATAAACATAAATAGAAATAAAATATATGAACATAAAATAAAATACATAATAAATAGAAGTAATGTTATATCCATAAAAAATAGAAGTAATGTAATATAATCACAAAGAGGAAGCCATCAGTATTACTGAAGGTCACTGAATGCAAGTGAATAGAAATGAGTCTTTAATCTTGTTTTAAACAGCTCAATTGTAGATGACTCCTTTATATGATGAGGTAAAGAGTTCCACAGGCGAGGCGCAGCAGCTGCAAAAGACCTGTCCCCCTTGGTTTTACACTTGGTATGAGGGACAACCAGAGACAGCTGACCAGAAGATCTAAGCACTCTAGATGGCTGATGTAAAACATATAGTTCAGATAAATAGTCAGGAGCAAGCCCATGTAAAGATTTAAAAACTAGCAGCAAGATTTTAAAATCAATTCGAAAACTGACAGGCAGCCAGTGTAAAGAAGCTAAAATAGGAGAGACAGAGTCATACTTTCTTGCCCCAACCAGAAAGCGAGCGGCAGCATTTTGGACCAACTGTAACCTGCGTATCAAAAAGGCAGCTTTTAAAGAGTCTGTGTAAAAGACAATATCCTTAATAACCTTGGTACTCACCATGTTAAGTGACAATCATATAATAATGATTGCTTTTGTGTTTTTTAACATTAATTTTAATCAGCATTTACTGTAATTTTTGGTTACTGAATAGAAAATGCCATTGAAAACGTGGAGTACATAGACAGATAAATAAGATAGTCAATGATGTCCAAATCATTTTTTATAAACACAATGCCGAAATCCCAAGAAGCTGATAATATCCTCCACATTTGTTGTTGCAGTGAAGTGAAACCTTCCCCTTCTCCCAAAAGAAATTCAGTCCCCGACGTCAGGACCTGGTAGTGGGTCAATAGAGATGATGTCAAGTCTCAAAGACGACTGGTGCCTGGGAATCCGTAAACCTCCCCCAATCCCACATGAGCCTGCTGTTTCAGACTGGATTCTGCTAAATCCAAAGACTGAACAGCAGAATTATGCCATGTCTGTGCTGTCATCAATAACTAGCACTATATGATCAGCGTGACTGACGTGCCAACTTTGGATATTTTCTACCAAAATGTTCACTTTATTTATTTTGGTATAGTGATCTTCACTGAGTGTAGGCGCAGAGTACTAATTATATAATGAGTATACATAAAGACACACAACTGTTTAAACAGATAGGAAACTGATTTCAAATTTTCAAAGTAGTTAGACCTTAGAAATATTTATCTATTGATTAATTGCTGAATCATGGGCAGTTGACAATGGAGGAGAGAAAAACAAAAATTCCAGCCAGCATCATCCCTGGAGAAAATGAACTTCTGGGGGGTCTACAGTTAGTTGTAACAAAGTCAAAGTGAGAGTCAGGCAGTTTCAGAGTCCTGGAGACCTAGGCCAACTGGACACCCATCCACTCCTGAGCATACTACAGTAAAGTCTGTGCTGGGTCGTCTCATTAAACAGTAGAATCTTTCCATCAGTTGATAACAAGGCTCCCAGAATCTGAAGTGTCTCAAATCCTTAACATGAGGTGCATCAGCTAAAGGAGGTATCTCTTCTACAGACTCAATAATAACATCAGTATTGAGTTCTGATAAAATGCCTATAACACACACTTTTGATACCTCCCCATCAGTAAACACTTTGTTGTGCTTAGCCAGTCTCAATGTAATTTAGAGGGAATTTTTTGACGCTCATTTTGGTTGAGGTATTAAATGGATGAATATTTCCCTGCTATGATTGTAGCTTGTGCTCAAAACCATGATTTTATTATGCTTCAATGTGATTGATAAGATTTATTAAAATTGCTATATTTCTAAAGATAATGATGCCTCAGATTGGACTCTTTTGTGACAGCAACTGCTTCAATGCAGATCAGACAGGGTTACAATATATTCTGAAGTAATGGCTTTATTATGTATGGTGGGTTCTAGTCCAAAAAGTACTTGACCTGTGAGAATTTGGCCTCAGGTCAATCTATTTAATGATCCCTAAAGTAAGGTATGTAGCAAGCGGTGATTGTTTTGGGGAAAAAAAAAAAAACGTTTCTACCACTGATTTGAATGGCACCCAACTGACAACTTATAGTAATTGTTTCCATCAGCATTCTAAAGGTGTTAAAAAAAGGATGGGTGCAAATATGCCTCCGCAATTTCCTGGCATACAATTTGATGAGCAAAAATTATCGTGCCTAATTGACTTTCCCTTAGAAACACAGCCAACCCATCTTTTTTCAGAATTGTTGTTTCTTTATTAAAAAGAAATGTTTTAAGTAAGAGTAAATATAAAAGACTGTTTTATAATAATATGCAGCCTCATTGATATATACGTTATCAAAGTGCCTTGGTCCATTAAACTTGACTACCTATTTACTGCTGTAGCCATGGCTGATCTGAAACAAACACAGTGTAAACAACATGGATACTAATTTTTTTTACCTGTCTATAAATATACCCTTTCGTGTGTGCCTCTGTATCACTTACAGTATGATCTGGTGATCAATTGTAATATGAGTTTGTCCCATCCTCCTAGCTGTCAACCGAGTCAAGTTTTTCTTTAAACAAATTATTCCACATTTCCTAACAAGGCTTGCTACTCAGTACATATGAGTACAGTACCAAGTTACTGTGCATGCCAATTTTAAACATTTACTGTTAAGGCATGTGTAGGCTAGCATTTATTTATACTGCCTGAATAACCAGTAAACTAAATCACGGATAATTTTCAGAATTTTGTAAATCCCAGATGGAGTAAGGACATGTCTAGGGAAAACAGAAAGTCTGGTCACCCTAAAGTAGTAAGCTGTTTTCTTGTCAGTAATGCATAGCATACAGTATCTTTAAAGAAATATTT
The DNA here is from genome assembly GCF_900747795.2 of Erpetoichthys calabaricus. Taxonomy (NCBI): domain Eukaryota; kingdom Metazoa; phylum Chordata; class Cladistia; order Polypteriformes; family Polypteridae; genus Erpetoichthys; species Erpetoichthys calabaricus. The sequence goes on along the minus strand of NC_041395.2, from coordinate 267,321,164 downwards.
GATGTTATTAAAGTTGGAAGTTATTTCTTCACAGTCATAGTATATATGAATTTGCAATATGAAATTGTGTTCTAATGTGGAAACCTTTTTTTATAATACAGCTCAAGGGGCTCCCGTCCAAACAAAAGCCTAATAACTCACCAAATGTGTCAACTTTGAAGATGCAAAGATTTTGATTTAAGAAAACATACGTTCTGTGTGTCTGTGACATATCTGTGACAATAAAATCAACTAGAAGTAATACATTGTATCACAGATTTGTGGTATTATTTTTTTCTAAAGCAATTGTTTCCTGTTCCATCAGTTGTCATGGATGGAGTTTTGACATTTTCAACAAGTGCAAGACCAATCATCAGTTGTTCTTTGCCTCATCATAGCTTTTTTCCACCTTTTGTCTCTCACATTTTGTTTCATCAATGGTTATGTTATGCAGTAGCTTGTAGCAAATGATGCTTAGTACAAAAATATTCTCAGTGTCAGATATAGTAGCAAAGCCGTCAGCATGCTATGACATCAACTTTTTTGAGTATGCACCTATCGTCAAATTATTGTAACAGTACATGATTCAAAACATATGCCAGCAGCGCATACATACTCAAATCTTATTTTTTATTTGAAGTACTACTGAACACACTGAATCACATACAGACACAGTGGTTTGACGTCAAATGCTTGTAAAAAGATTTTTTTATACACCGTCAAGTTTCACTTTGCATTTATACTTCCTGCCACATTGAACATGATTTGTTCCTCTCAAACTTATGCTGTTCAGAAGATTATTCCTCCCATCCATTCGTTTAATTTAATTCCACTGCCTTACATATCTGGAGGAGCAAGACAAGAACTGAATCATATTTAAAAGGTCATTTTCATAAATACTGTTTTAACCTAATTTCTTTAATAATATGTGTTGAGTATGAATGGTTCAACTACTTTGACCAAGATGTCAGTGTTATAATGAGTTATTTTCTTTTATTTTTTCCTTCCTATTCTATGGTTGTTATTTACATGTTTCACAAAGAATAATTTCAGTCAACACGTTCAGATAGACAAAGACCAGTAATAATGTGGGAGAAACTACTGCTGTATGTGACAGGGACACATTGCAAGCTGGCATTCTCTCTTGTCTTCACTTGATTCAACAGTTGAAAGTGATAGCAGTACAAATACGAAATGCAATTAAACCTTAAATTTTGTCCCCATTGAACTCCGCTCAACTACATTATTTTAACTCATGTTACTGTGCTGAGGCAGTCTATTTGCGTCTTTAATCACTACTACTTGATTAAAATATTTTAGTTTTTTTTATTTGCTTTTGTATTGTAATTTTTTTTTGTTTTAACGGTATAACTTGATTTATGACATCATTATTATTGCATCAAGAGTTGCTTATTATTCATTTTTATTTCCTTGTTTTTTTCTTCAGGCACTCACACCCATACTCTAAATTATTAGTAGGATGTTAATACTGCATATAACTCTTTTGGTCATTTCTTTATTGCAATTACTTTTTATAAACTTCTTTTGTCTCCATCAGTTAACAGCATTAATTTACATATATATATATATATATATATATATATATATATATATATATATATATATATATATATATATACAGTGGTGTGAAAAACTATTTGCCCCCTTCCTGATTTCTTATTCTTTTGCATGTTTGTCACACAAAATGTTTCTGATCATCAAACACATTTAACCATTAGTCAAATATAACACAAGTAAACACAAAATGCAGTTTTTAAATGATGGTTTTTATTATTTAGGGAGAAAAAAAATCCAAACCTACATGGCCCTGTGTGAAAAAGTAATTGCCCCCTTGTTAAAAAAATAACCTAACTGTGGTGTATCACACCTGAGTTCAATTTCCGTAGCCACCCCCCGGCCTGATTACTGCCACACCTGTTTCAATCAAGAAATCACTTAAATAGGAGCTGCCTGACACAGAGAAGTAGACCAAAAGCACCTCAAAAGCTAGACATCATGCCAAGATCCAAAGAAATTCAGTAACAAATGAGAACAGAAGTAATTGAGATCTATCAGTCTGGTAAAGGTTATAAAGCCATTTCTAAAGCTTTGGGACTCCAGCGAACCACAGTGAGAGCCATTATCCACAAATGGCAAAAACATGGAACAGTGGTGAACCTTCCCAGGAGTGGCCGGCCGACCAAAATTACCCCAAGAGCGCAGAGACGACTCATCCGAGAGGTCACAAAAGACCCCAGGACAACGTCTAAAGAACTGCAGGCCTCACTTGCCTCAATTAAGGTCAGTGTTCACGACTCCACCATAAGAAAGAGACTGGGCAAAAATGGCCTGCATGGCAGATTTCCAAGACGCAAACCACTGTTAAGCAAAAAGAACATTAGGGCTCGTCTCAATTTTGCTAAGAAACATCTCAATGATTGCCAAGACTTTTAGGAAAATACCTTGTGGACTGATGAGACAAAAGTTGAACTTTTTGGAAGGCAAATGTCCCATTACATCTGGCGTAAAAGGAACACAGCATTTCAGAAAAAGAACATCATACCAACAGTAAAATATGGTGGTGGTAGTGTGATGGTCTGGGGTTGTTTTGCTGCTTCAGGACCTGGAAGGCTTGCTGTGATAGATGGAACCATGAATTCTACTGTCTACCAAAAAATCCTGAAGGAGAATGTCCGGCCATCTGTTCGTCAACTCAAGCTGAAGCGATCTTGGGTGCTGCAACAGGACAATGACCCAAAACACACCAGCAAATCCACCTCTGAATGGCTGAAGAAAAACAAAATGAAGACTTTGGAGTGGCCTAGTCAAAGTCCTGACCTGAATCCAATTGAGATGCTATGGCATGACCTTAAAAAGGCGGTTCATGCTAGAAAACCCTCAAATAAAGCTGAATTACAACAATTTTGCAAAGATGAGTGGGCTAAAATTCCTCCAGAGTGCTGTAAAAGACTCATTGCAAGTTATCGCAAACGCTTGATTGCAGTTATTGCTGCTAAGGGTGGCCCAACCAGTTATTAGGTTCAGGGGGCAATTACTTTTTCACACAGGGCCATGTAGGTTTGGATTTTTTTTTCTCCCTAAATAATAAAAACCACCATTTACAAACTGCATTTTGTGTTTACTTGTGTTATGTTTGACTAATGGTTAAATGTGTTTGATGATCAGAAACATTTTGTGTGACAAACATGCAAAAGAATAAGAAATCAGGAAGGGGGCAAATAGTTTTTCACACCACTGTGTATATATATATATATATATATATATATATATATATATATATATAACGGGCGGCACGGTGGCGCAGTGGGTAGCGCTGCTGCCTTGCAGCTGGGAGACCTGGGGACCTGGGTTCACTTCCCGGGTCCTCCCTGCGTGGAGTTTGCATGTTCTCCCCGTGTCTGCGTGGGTTTCCTCCGGGCACTCCGGTTTCCTCCCACAATCCAAAGACATGCAGGTTAGGTGGATTGGCGATTCTAAATTGGCCCTAGTGTGTGCTTGGTGTGTGGGTGTGTTTGTGTGTGTCCTGCGGTGGGTTGGCACCCTGCCTGGGATTGGTTCCCTGCCTTGTGCCCTGTGTTGGCTGGGATTGGCTCCAGCAGACCCCCATGACCCTGTTTGGATTCAGCAGGTTGGAACATGGATGGATATATATATATATTTACAGTTTGTTTTTATAGGTGTAGCAGCATTGCTAACGAGTCCGCATTCTACACTTAAATTTCCTTCATTGATGTAGTGGTTGCTTTTTTCTTCAGGACCAGGTTGGCAATTTATAATTTTAACTGAATATTAAAGTGAAAACTACATTTAGTATTATAGAGAAAAAAGAGAAAGAAAATGATCTCACTAACCATTTAATGATTGCACTTTGTCCGTTACAGGACCACACAGAGATGATATCTATACTGGGGACACTAAGTGCAAGGTAAAAATTGGCCCTGGACAAGATACCAGTCCATCTTTTTGTACACTCATATACGTATACACAGTCACTGTCACTGGATATCTTTGAGATGTGGAAAGAAACTTTAATACTATAAGGCAACCCTGAGAGACACAGGATATGTTGGAGAAAGCTGCAGCATTACAAATTAAAGTTCATAAAGATATAACCTAATCGTTGTATTACAGCCATGGTTTTTGGCTTGTATTTATTTTCTGCTTTACGGTTCATTTTTAAGATGGTGCAATTATTTTTTCATGTTATTTCTGTTGGATTTATTTGTTATTTGAATTCCATCTCATTAAATGTGCTGCCATTTTTTGTGCTTTGTCGGTGGACCCCCAATTGCAGCGCCACTATTGACATCACTGCTTCTCGATCCTCATACTGGCTTAAATTCAGTCAGAAACTGTGACGCTTGTAAGTATTGATTTACTTTTTTTTGTGATTTAATTGCTTTTGCTTTTGGATTACTGCATTTGGAAGGTGGTTCGTACTTTAAATAGTTTCTCTTCATTGATGGGTATTTTGAGAGATTTCAAATAGTCTGAACCTTAAAAGTAAGCTCCCTGTTTTTGGGCTTGGGAAAGCCAAAGCCTGCATGTAGCAGTCCGGAGAGAAGCTTTCTTAGGCTGGGCCTCTACTGGACATGTCAGTGATGGTCCAGGTCTGCATTTCTGGTTTATTTTGGAGGCTTCATACTCTTTTGCCATTTCTAAAACTCCAACTCATAACACTAATATTAATGTATTCCAAACTGAGGTAAACCTGTTTTGTGGAAATATTTTCTCAAGTGTTTTAACAGAAAAGAATAAAAATGGCATAATCCATACTTTAAGGAAATCCTGTTTTAGATGTACTTAAGTATACTAGGATGCAAATATATTAGATATTGATTTCACCGAGACAGATAGAAAGTTTGCCTATTGCTGATGTGAATGTAGATGGGTATTTAGGATAATGCATTATACCATTATCTTACTAATTGAACACAATGTAATGCTGCAGGATCACATGATCTTATGTAGTTGTTGAAAAGGACAACAACTGTAGTAGCTTGAGCGCCATTACATGAGAGGGGTTCTGAGGAGTGTGTTTTCCACTTAAGGCTGTCATCAATCAAATTATTTATGCATTTCAGCAGAATATTGAAGTCAACTGAGTAGCCAAGAAAATAAACCCAGCGTTATGCATAAAAAGTGATTCACAATGGAAGAAGAAATCAGTTTCATTGTTAGGAACGGACTAAAAACTAGTCTAGATTCTAAAAGGTGATCAATAAAGAAAATTAAAACAATCTGAAATTTCTCAGACGGGTCTGCTTATTTACTAAAGAAGTATTTCATGAGGGCATCAAATATGTTGTTATACTATTGTTTATCTGCAAGCTTTCTTCACAGAAAAAATGGCATGTCAGATTAAAATAAAAAAAATATGTACATTGGTTGCACATAATAAAATTGTTTTTATCAAAAACAATTTAATTATGCTTAATTCACTAAATTAATATATTCTGAAACAACATGATATTTTTATATAAAATGAATGAAACTTTTTCATTCTCTGTTAAATTAATTATATTATGTTAAATGAACATGTCAATAAAGCATAATATTTTAACAATTGTTTTATAAACTTTTTTAAAAATGCACCTCACAGAGTTACTTAGCTGTAACCTTTTTACGTTGTCAATTATACTTGTTCCAGTATCATTTAATAGTTCATGTTCAAAGTAATTAATACAAAATAAACAGGTTTGCTTATACCAAAACTAATTTTATTTGCTAAAAACAATACAAACCAACAAAAATACAAAAGATTAGTATTCAATAGCTGAAATGTACAACAGTTGTACAAGAACACCACTTCTTTAGCTAAGTCAGAATGCCATGACCAATGTATAACTAAATATGAACACAAAATGCACCTTGGACAGAGTGTTATATTATAAATACATTTTATTATATTTATGTAACTGTATATATTATAGAATAAATGTTAAATATTAGTAAAATATAAAGTGCAAAAATTGCTGCTTGGAACCTTCTTTCACAAAATAATTTTTTTAATTTTTTATTTTCAAATAAGCAAATTCGTCAACTACATTGTATTGTATTCAGGTGTATTATTTATTTGCCTATATTAATAGTTTTTATCTGGTTGACCAATGTTATGATAACACTTATGAACAGCAATGCTGAAAGTAGTTGACCCGTAACGAAAGTCATTTTTTAAGTACGTAAACGTATCTGTACTAAGCGAGTAAATCTGAATATGTCTCGTGTGTGTGTGTGTGTGTATATTTTTTTAACTATTATTTCACTAACCTTTTGCTCTTAACTGGGAACAATAAGTCAAAACCACAACCTGTTGCTTCTTTGAAAGTCACATGACTTTACCGCCAGGTTATCCAACTTCCGTTGACGATGAATCCGCTTGGTGCGTATTAATTTCTAGTGCGGACTAAATATAGCTATTTTCACTTCTACCTAAATGACTGAAATTACTATATTGTACATCCCACAAAATTCAATAAATTATACATGATTGAGTTATGTTCAAAAGTGGAACATAAACAATACATGTAATACAAAGTAAATACATTTTTGTAAATGTAACAACCTGCCATTTCCCTTTTTTTCAGTGTTGTTAGGTGACACCTGTTCAGTGATGGTTACAGATATAAAAGGAAATGTATTAGTAAAAGTCATTTTTAAAGGAATACTTAATCCAAAAATGATATATATATTTCTTCTGCTCCTCACTTTGTATTGTTTTTAGCGATGGTAGGGAAAATATTTTAACCTCATGTTTTCATGGGGAACAGAGATAAAAAAAAAATCCTGAAACAATTGGTTGAATGGAAAAAAGAATATCAAAATGTTGGTAAATGTATTTCAAATTACTCATGTTGTATAATCCAAATGCCAGGTATCCAGCTCATAATATCCCAAACACAAGTATTTTTCTGTAAAATTAACTCATGCATGACAGTAAGGTGTGCATAAACAAGGTGTAACTTTTGAATGGAAGACCTACTGTCCCCTGCTTTCCCCACTTTCATTTATGAGGGGACCTGTCCAGTAATAGCTAATTTTTTTGTCTATCATAATGGTTTTACATAATATACAGAGTGAATTCAGAGAAAGATTGGGCTTGTTTGCTTTGTTACAAAACACAGAACTGAGGATATTTCATTGAAATCATACTTTTTAATGTACCTCGGCATATCATATTAGTGCCAAGACTAGTACTGCAACATGATGTACGATATCCCTAAAGGGAAATTTAGGCATCAGAGACTCAACCAGAGGTTTGGTTCATTCGTATTGTCAGATACATAAATCCTGGTTACAAAAGTTTCAGAGAAAGTAACTCTAAAGATATTGATTGGGGGACCCTGGTTTGCTTTTGTAGCAAAGAAATGCACTGCCTGCTGAATTTGGTTTGGGTTGATTAAGGCTCTTCTGGATTATTGGTTGATGTCTTATCTCTCATGTTAATATACATCTTTTTAATATCTTTCCTTCTCTAATGCAACAGGTATTTTTCCAACCAGACTTTTATGTTTTACATATTGTTGTTGATGATGGACGGGAGCCTTCCTGCACTACGACCATAGGTTGACAGTTCTGCTGATGTCAATTTCATCAAGTTTTACTGAATGTGCCAATTTGTAAGTGGAGTTTCCTGGTTCTGGAAGAACTACAATACTGTTTTTTATACTTTCATGCTACTTGTTCTGAGACTGAAATAAAGCTTGTTTTACAAAGAGCCACATCTCAATATTATTTGCACAACACAGCGCCCAAAGTAATCAAGTGCATATTACAAGTACTAGTTAGATGGTCCAGGAAGCTGAAACTGGGCTTATAAAGGTGAAAGTGAGGAGAACTGATTTTAATTGTGAAAAACTTTCTATAATCATGAAACTTAAGGAGGAAAAGGAAAGGAGGTCAGTACGGGTCAAAAAGTTCAAAGGGAAAGACCCAACAAAAGTAATCTTGTTGATCATTTTATTTAAATAAACACGATGAGTGGGGAAAAATGGAGGCATGTTGACCATATACTGAAAGCTATAAACCACAGGAAGAAAAATAAATAAGCATTTAAGGTATGGTTTAGCCAAACAAGTACTGCAGAAACTAAAATCACAGTTACCTGAAAGATAGCTTATGTGTCCACTTTCTTATATTGAAGATATTATAAAATGTTATTTTGTTTTCATATATACTAAAAACTGTAAAATGTGTGTTAAGTAGGCAGGTGAAATGTAAAATTCCAAGTTATCTCATGCAGGAAGAAACTGAACATGTTGACGTTCTGAGTAGATAGTTTTATTTTTGAACACAGTTTATATAATTCTGTTACTAAATGATTTGGAACGCTGTCACAATTCAGCATTTTCCAAGCTTTTTGAAAGCTGAAGGTTGACATGATATTTTCAGTGAATCCATTTTCCACATCCTGTTTCATGTCATAAGGTGGAAGCGTTCATAGAGATGAATCCTTTATGTTATAATATGCCATTTGTATTTCTTATTGGACACAGGAATATATCCATTCAATTTCTCAAATCACTTTAATCCAAATCTGTGCAAGTGGCTGCTGAACTCAGCCTTGTATTAATAAAAAGGCAGTATATAACCCAGAAAAGAGTGGCAGATCCATACAAACATATCCTGGGTCAATCAACTAAACTACAAAATGTTACTAATAAAAGAAGAGATAAAGGAGGATGTACAGTTTATTTGGAACATGAAGGGTGAAATTAAATATACTGAAAATGATAAAGCAACTGCTCAATTTGTTTCTGAAACTTTCACATAATAAACTGTAACAACACAGGAAATAATCCTTGAGACAACAGTGAGAGAAATTCGTCTGCAGTTAAAAAGGCTGAAATCAAATAAATCACCTAGACCAGATAACATGAATCCTAGAGTCATTAAAGGACACAATGATTAGATATGTATGACATCAGCATCCAGAATGGTACAGTTGCTTATAGAAAATTATAAAGAGCAGGAAAAGAACCAGAAGACGGAATAGATTAAAAGAAAAGGATAAAGTTGAAGTGTGAGAAAAAGAAAAGGTCTAAACACCAAAACACTGAGCCAAAATCGTTATTATGAAAAACATTGTTTTGGTGTTTAGACCTTGACTTTTTCTCACACTTCAACTTTATCCTTTTCATTTAATCTATTCCATCTTCTGGTTCTTTTCCTGCTCTTTATAATTTTCTATAAGCAACTGTACCATTCTGGATTAATTCCTAACTCTAGTTTTATTTGCACCTCATATTATAAATGGTAGTTTGTTTGAATATGATCCAATATTTTGATGCATCCTGCTCAGTGCCTCCATATAAGCACATCATGCAACCAACAGAAGGTGCAGTAACAATAAACAGCAAGGCCATGGTCATTCAAACATAGATACAAAATGGTGGCACCCTTCACAAATGACCACACAAAATGGGGCTGAGGTGACATCACTGTCATGTGGAGATGGAACACTGCTGCAAGTATTTGGTGGTGCACATTAATAACAAGCTGGTCTAATAACACAGGGGAACTACATAAGAAAGGGCAGAGTAGAATCGTTTTCATAGCAGACTGCATTCTTGTAATGTGGGTAATAACATCCTTTACATACTGTATTCTATAACTGTATTGGCCAGTGAAATTTTCTGTGCTGTGATGTGCTGGGCTGGTAACATCACTTCAAGAGAGGCCCAGCAAAGCTAATTAAGAAGGCACGCCTAGTTATGGGTGGCACTCTCAGCCTGCTGAAAATGAAGACAAAACTAATGACCATTATAAACAAGGTGGGACATCTTCTCTCTGACACACTATCACTAAGGAATTTTAGCCAATGAATTATTCAGCAGAAGTGTGTCAAGAAACACTAATGGGGCTCCTTCATGCCTACAGCAATATGCCTTTATAGGGTCTCACTGTAACTGCTTCCTCATCTTTAGCCAAGTCAGAAGGTTTTCCATCTACTTCCATCTTACATGTCTTTCAAATTGCATGAACAGAGTGTTAATAAATATAAAAAAGCCCTCTTTAAAGCTCGCTCAGAATACTATTCTACATTAATAGATAACAATAATAAAAATCCTCGGGTACTGTTTAGAACAGTGGCTAAATTAACAAATGGAAATTCAGATCAACAGTGCAAAATACCAACAGATATTAGCAGTACAGACTTTATGAACTTCTACAATGAGAAAATTAAAAATATAAGATCCCAGATCTCTGCATCACACTGCAAACCAAATACTGGCTTAGCAGACCCTGTCTCACATTGCACTCAGCACTTTAGTAATTTTAATCCTGTAATTGAGCAGGAAGTCTTAACTTTAATTTCTAAAATGAAGCCCACTACTTGTTCCCTAGATCCAGTGCCAACAAAACTAGTAAAAAGTGCAATGAATGTTCTTGCAGCGCCTATTCTAAACATTATCAGTAGTTCATTATTGCATGGCACAGTACCTGATACACTAAAAGTGTCAGTCATTAAACCATTACTTAAAAAGTCAGACCTAGACCCACACATACTAAATAATTATAGGCCTATTTCAAATCTAACGTTTCTCTCTAAAATACTAGAAAAAGTAGTCGCCAATCAGCTTCAGTCACACCTTACGCATTACAATTTATTTGAGCAATTCCAGTCTGGTTTTCGCACTGGTCATAGTACAGAAACGGCACTAACGCGGGTTGTAAACGACATTCTGATATCCTCCGATGAAGGAAACTCCACTGTAATTATGTTGTTGGACTTAAGTGCAGCATTTGACACCATCGACCATTCTATTTTACTACACAGGCTAGAAAATGATGTTGGGCTTACAGGCACCGTGCTCGCTTGGTTTAGTTCTTATTTATCAAATCGATTCCAATATGTACAGAAATGTGCTGACAGTACTCCATCATTATACACAGAAGTTCAATATGGTGTCCCGCAGGGCTCAGTACTGGGACCTCTACTGTTTTCACTTTACATGCTTCCACTGGGATCTATCATTAGGAAACATAATGTTAATTTTCACTCGTATGCAGATGACACCCAGTTATACCCTTCATTTAAATCAGATGAAGTTTCTCCGATGTTGTCTTTAATTAGTTGTGTTAGCGAATTAAAGGAGTGGATGAATGAGAACTACTTGTCTTTAAATACAGATAAAACAGAGATGTTAATTGTTGGAGGGAATGACGCTGATCATAACAATATTTTGTCATCTTTTAACTCAGTTGGAATCCCAATTAATTTTACTGAATCAGCCTGCAATCTAGGAGTTATCTTTGACTCTAGCATGTCATTTAAAGCACATATTACAAAGTTGTCCAAAACATGTTTCTTCCATCTTAAAAATGTTAGGAAATTAAGGCGCTTTCTAAATAAACAGGATTCTGAGAATTCAGTTCTTAAATCCTTACACTGGCTCCCGGTTAAGTTTAGGGCAGATTTCAAAATCCTTCTTTTAACATATAAAGCATTAAATGGCCGAGGTCCAGCTTACTTGTCTGAACTTATCATGACTTACAAACCAGAGCGCACATTAAGATCTCAAGATGCTGGTCTGCTTATGGTTCCAAGGATTAATAAAATAACAATGGGAGGTCGAGCTTTTAGTTACAGGGCCCCTAAACTGTGGAATGGACTGCCTGCTACTATAAGAGATGCCCCTTCGGTCTCAGCTTTTAAATCCCAGCTGAAGACTCACTACTTCAGTTTAGCATATCCTGACTAGAGCTGCTGATTAACTGTACATACTGCATCTCTGTTGTTAGTCATTAGCAGTAAAACATAAGTAACATGATAGTTAGAATTGGATACTAACCCTCACCTATTCTGTTTCTCTTCTCGGTACTCAAATGTGGCACTTGGTGCCACGGCCCACCTGCCAAGTTGTTTTGCAAGCCTAAGGCAAAGTCATCCCTGATGGAGGATCGCAAGAACCGTGAGAAAGAGGGGTCCTTTCATCGGATTGGCTGGCCCAACACTGTTTCAGCCGTGGAATGGCCAAATGGGGGAGGCAGCTTGATGGATGAGGTCTCCAGGAGTCTAAAATGATCCAAATCTTATTATGTGATATCATCTACTGTTAAATTCTGCTCAGTACTTCTAAAAAATTTTTATTTTTTATTGAGGATTTGTTCTGTTCTGTGTATTGTATTGAATTGAATTGACTCCCTTCTTTTGACACCCACTGCACGCCCAACCTACCTGGAAAGGGGTCTCTCTTTGAACTGCCTTTCCCAAGGTTTCTTCCATTTTTTTCCCTACTAGGTTTTTTTGGGAGTTTTTCCTTGTCTTCTTAGAGAGTCAAGGATGGGGGGCTGTCAAGAGGCAGGGCCTGTTAAAGCCCATTGCGGCACTTCCTGTGTGATTTTGGGCTATACACAAATAAACTGTATTGTATTGTATTGTACTTCCACCTGTATTTTTTAAACTGCTTGAATGCTGGGAGAAAGCAACAAAATCATATGACCAGTGCTGTGCATGTGATTATTATTTAATTTTCAAAAGACTTTTGATAAAGTACCTTCAAAGAGGCTAGTGGTTTAACTGAAAGAAGGTGGAGGTCAAGGCGATCTATGTAGATGGGTCCAAAATTGGCTGCAACACGGAAAGGAAAGCATTTTAGTGAGAGGAACTTTTCT